>NC_135577.1:78140000-78448571 GCF_965152235.1 Eretmochelys imbricata
TGGAACAGAGCCAAAGTGTATCAAATTACTTCATGTTGTAGCTTTTTTTCCCTTTTTTTAAACTCTGAAGCCTCAAATAACTTGGCAAGGAAGCCACAACCTTTTGTTTGATTATTTAAGAGTTCCCCCTAGAGTGGAAATTGTGTTTGATATTGCTTTGCATAAATAAATAATTTGAAGGTCTCTATATCCAGATAAAACTCTACAGTCACATAAATAGGTTTCCTGTTATGTGTGCTTTACCTCAACCATCTTTATTCTACCAAAGAAGTGCGTCTAGGGGGACTCTTATCTCCAATGGCTGACATTTGATTTCCCCTTTGGTCTTCCATTCAAGAGGAGTTGGCTGACTCGATCCCAGCTATATGCAAAAGGGGTGGGCTAGTTGGCTGGTTACTCTTGGGCAGGAGATGCTGGGAGAACTGCTTTTATGCTCTGCAATCCCTATGTGCACAATGTGCCAAACCCATTGAACTTAAATGGAAAAACTCTGGTTAATTTCAGTGAGCTTTACCTTTCAGAACATTTTCTGCAAACTCTTACCAATGGAAAAGTTTTCATCTAGATTGAAACTTCAGTAAAAAAAAAAAATAATGAAACAACAGTAACTGTATCCAGGGGCAGCAACAGTTTTAAAAAATGTCCCTAGTATTATGATGCTGCCTCATTGCTTAGAACAGCGTGGGTAGCACATTACAATGTGCTCATTAGGAGCATAAACAGAAAGGGGGCACACCAAACAAAAATGGGAGCATTATCTCAGGACAAGGAAGAGCACTGCGTGCTACTTCCATGCATGGGTTAAAGCCACCCCACAAAGGTATAGTCTAGAGTTGCCTTAGGCACCTCATAAGTTCATCTTTTTCCCTGATGAACAAGATCAGAACAACATTGTTTCAGTGCTGTAACATTCCTTTGTGTGAGTTGAGAATGCATCTAGGTCATGTAGAAAAACAGTATGTTGCCGTAGCGATCAGTAGGGTAAAACACAAGTCCTGCTGTGAACTAAATTCAGACCCAGTAGGTGCAGCAACATTGACTTCAATGAAGCTGCAGCTATTTACACCTAAGCTGAATTGGTCCTTGCATGTGGAATGAAAATGTTAGTCTGACCACTGCTTTACAGCTGAGGCACCTTCTTGTTGTGAATTTCTGCTCTAAAATATCCATGTTATGGAATGGCATGGTATTAATTCCCACCTCACCTGTCCTTCCCCCTAATTATCCCTGGGAATAGACTTCACCCACCCTATCATATTACTCACCAAGGCTGGGCTGGTTCCATGGTTAGAACAGATGACAGCTATGTGATATAGACAGTAGATGAACCCAGCATGGGACTCCTATACCACTTCCTTGTCTGCTTCCATGGCTTTCATCACCAACTGTCACTTCTTCTGTGGGCATAGTACACACTAGTTACACTTCACACTCCTGGCTGCCCAAAAGCCAGTGTCAGCACAGCTCAAATGGAGGTTAACAAGTATGTTGCAATTCCCAAATTTTATTGCTCAGCTTTTCTGCCTGCATATTTCAACTACGGGGAATGACTGGACTCTGAGTGCATGTGTGCACAGCCTTGAGTGAGAACAATGCTGGAAACAGAAGAAGAAAAGTGGAACTGTGGACGCATTGGGGGAGAAAGGAGGAAGGGACCCAAGAAGCAGAAGGAGATCAGACACTGAAAAGGGAAAGCCCAAGGAGCACGTCTAAGGAATCCAATACTAGGAAATCTGCTCAGTTTATAGATCTAAGCGGAGTTTCTTTTCCTTGTTTTTATGGTGCAGAAGGGAAACTAATCTCTACTAAAGTGGGTTTTTATTGCATTTTTATTTGAATTCCCTGATTTAGGGACAGAATGTACCCTTTTGCTCTGTGGGTGCATAATGGGGGAAGGTGCAAGGAGTCCCCCTTCTTATGCCTCTGCATGGGACACTATTGTACTCCATGCGCTGTCTGATGTGTGGAAGACATCCCCAAAGGGTGTTTAGTGGCATGGATGCAGGACCAGGACCCTGTCTCCTACACACTGTCTGGCAGAGCTGGCTGGGAATTAATCATGGAGCATGCTGCATTCTGCCTGTGTGCTGGGAAACTAAATGGAATTCATCTCAAGGTTTCCTGGGGTGAGGTAGCTGTGTACTCGCCCCCTAATGAGATTATACTTAAACAATAAAACTGAACTATTAGGATTAAATTTTCAAAAGTGCCTAAATGATTTAGAACGTAAGGTCCATTTTCAGACCTGATTTAGGACCCTAACTTATTGAAAGTCAATGTGACTTAGACTTCTAAGTACCTAAGTCACTTTTGAAAATGGGGCTTAGGTTCCCAAGTCATGTAGGATCTGATTTTTAAATTTTAGGAGTTAGTCCCCAAGGCATTCTTGAAAATCTTGTTAGGCATCTATCGGTCTCATTGAACATTGACTTTAACAATCTGGCCCTTGGGCACTTTTGAAAATTTTACACCAAATATTTATGTTCTAACATTATGAAATATCTAAAACTTTTACGAAAGGTTCTACAGTAATTTAGTTCTGAAAGCTGCACATTCTCTCCTCTCTATGAAAGCCTAAACCTTCTGTTTCAACTGACTGAAATACGAGATTCAAGGTATTCCCTCCTGCTCTTACAGTACAGTATGTGAAGGGCTGGATTAGATGATTTAGAGAGGCCCTTTCCATCCCTGACATCTGTCTGACTCCTGTAGACTGACTACAGGGAATCTTTTCAGTGTGTCTGAGAAGCGTTTTGGTTTGGTATGCTTTATATTTGCAAAATGGAAAAGTTGGCTAAAAAAATCCTAAAATCAATGTTCAAGTTAGTTTAGTTTCCAAAGATCAGATGAAGTTGTCTGAAAACTGTATGTTTAATGTTTTCAGAATGTTCTAAGAATGATTAGACACTAACATGGCAGAATCTGTGATCACAAAGTGATATTACAGGAGCGCGGCATCTTGTCTGGAATTTGCTTTCCCTTAGCAGTTCCCTTCTTATGGCAGCATATTGCTGCATTACAATTTATGGGAGGAAATATATAATTCGATGAATGGTCTTCTGTGAGGCCGTAACCTTAAAAAGATATGTAACTAAAAGCTGTAGGATCTTTCAAGTAGGATTACTTGTATAACTCTGACAGTTCAGATGTTACTTAGTAGAGATTCTGAGTTTGAAATGTTCAGGGTATCATTATTTATATTTTAAACTGGTTTAACTCTGTATGGTCACCTTGGCAACATCATGGAATAGAAGAAACCCATAAAAAGACTCTACTTCTCAATAAATCTTGAGCATGCAATTGCTCACATTTACAACTCTGTACAATAGTCTCTTAAAACCTGACTGGGCAATACTAATCAACTGAGCTACACTGAAGCACAGAAAAATATCACACTAGATATTACATCATAGTATGGGCTGTAATAGTAATATCACAACAGAAGCATCACAGAACTTTGTATTGAATACAAAAGGAAGCAAATATATATGTTTACATTCATCAGGAAATTTTAAGACCCAGTGAAGGATCTAGATCAGATATTTCAGATCAAACTTTAACAGTTTATGTTGTTTCTCCTTAGTAGCTATGATCTTGGGATATGGCCTTAATTTTAAGTACCTTGACTTTTCACACTTAAAAATAAGAAATGACTAATGATGGTCTGGAAGCGATTAAGTTAAAAAAAGAACAGCTTAAAAGTGTTTGATCCTCCTTTGATGAAGTGTGAACACTAGACCTTTTTCCCAGAGGTGTAATTGTGACTCGCTTTCTCTGAAGGGAGAAAGAAGGAGGGGCGGTGGTGGACAATATTACAGTCTCTGTTATTTTGTTTAAGAGAAGGTATTTCCAATGATCAGTTTATTAATCTGATTGTTAGTAAATGTTACATTTTCAGTTTCCATATTGCATCAAATTTGTCAAGACTATGGAATTTCTCTGGCAAAAATGTCATTCATTCTGCAAATCTCAGAGTCAGTTATCTCTCTGCCCTGTGTAACCACATCACTGTTTGTACTACTCTTAAAAAAAAAAAACACACTTCTAAAAAAATCTGCTTGAAGTTTTTGGAAGATGAAAGAACATACAAAAGTTTACTTGTTAAGATACAGTTTCTTACCTCTACTATCAAAAGTACTTGAAAATAAAAGGCTTTATTCTCCTCTGACTTATATATGCATAAATCAGGAGCAACTCCATGAAAGTTAATGGGAATGATTCTCCACTACCTTTCCACCTGTGTATTAATTATTATTATTTATATTAAAGGGTGTCTAGAGGCCCTGACCAAGATCAGGACCTCATGCTAGGCGCTGAATAAACAGATAGAGACCTGAAGAGCTTACATTCTAAATAGACAAGACAAACAAAGAGATGGGGGAATTAGAGGTACAGAAGGGGAAGTGACTTCTCAAAGGTACATGGCAGATTAATAGCACGGCCAGGAGCAGAACCAAGGCCTCCTGAGTCCCAACCTAGCAACTTATTAACTGCTCTGTACAGTCATTTATACCTGAGCAAAGAGCAGGTAAAACACTACCAATCTGATTTAGCAGCATTTTACACCCACTTTGCACTCACTTTTTCACTGGTGTAAATATGATACACAAGGTACAAGGTAGAAGAGAATCAGGCCCAATGCTCTGAATTGTGCCAGCTAACAGCCTCAAGGAATTGCCAGAGTGCAAAAAGTGCTGTGGTCACCCAAAAATGCATTGTACCCGGGGGGTGGTGCCAATTCTTTGCCACCTTGGATGTCCTCATGCTATGGAAATCTAAGTTTAAATGTACTGCATAATCTTGAACTGTGTGATTTCCCAGGAGCTACAGGGATGTTCATATTTGTATTCTCAAGAATTTGAATATCCCACTGAAGCAATTGTTGTGGAGAGCACCAGCAGTTTCCAAACAGATTAACTGGCAAGCAAGCTGAAAATTGTGAATTGGTATAAAGCAGTGGATCTCCATCTTTGGAGGAAGGTAAGGAAAATATCCTCTAGATCATCTCCCAGCCCAATCTTCCTCTGCTTGGTTATCAGGTCATGTCCTTCAACCAACCATCAGAAGAGCAAATTGCTGAAACTTTGGAAAGTTTAGATCCAAATATGCATACGAATTTTGCATTTCTGACCCACCTGTGCTGAATTTCATTTCCAGTTTGATGACAATGTCTTGTGATAAGAATATTTCATGTTACTGCATTTGTGTTCACTACACATGTTCCAGGAACAATTGCAAGGTGATTTAAATTAGGTCAACAAAATGTATACTGCTGAGTTCTATAATGCTGACATATATATATACTGCTATATACTGACACAGAAGTCTTGTGTATGCATTTGATATACATACAAAGTCTATTGTTTCAGAAATGGATAATAATATCATTGCCTACTATATCTGCTTCAAGATGCTTAAGAAAAGCCAGATGATTTTTTTTCTGTATAAATAATGGACATGCTATTTTAATTTTAATCATGTGCATTTTGAAGTGAAGTGTGCTTCTAAGTTTACCCTAGACTGTCCCTGGTGACAAATAATAGAAGCTCCCAAATGTATTTTGACCCTCATAGGCTAAAGGCCAAATCTTCAAAGAAGTGCTGCTAAAAATCTTCGAAAGAAGGGAGTTTACCGGCGTGGCACAACTCATAGTTCAGCCTTGTGTGAACACCTTTGGCAGCAGATGATCGCTAAACAAAAACAGAATGAGAAAAAGATCCCTGTAAAAGATCCGTTATGCCTCCCCTTTTAAGAAAAATAAAGGATATGTTCTAAAATAACTTCCCCCATACAATCAGATCAAGTTTATCAGAATCAGTTTGCTAATTCCATCTTTATTTGACTGAAAAAAAAATCTTATCATACAAATCAACTGCACCTTTATCTTAGGAGCTTGACAACCACTGAATTGTTTTAAAATCAGACATACTATATTGTTCACACAATTACTAAGCATTGAGTAACCAGGTTTGAAGGCATAAAATGCCCAAGTGATGATCCAATCTCTGTTAACAAATTCTTTGAGGACTTATCTCTGAAATAACCTTCTGTTGCACTAATATTTTAAGAACTTTATCTAATCTCTAGGTTGAATGGGCCCAAATTATCATTATTATTTATTTGTGTTATAGTGGAACCTAGAGGCCCTAACCAAGATCGGGGTCCATTTGTGCTAGGCAATGTATAGGTGCATATGAAGAGAAAATCCATTACAATCTAAATAGATAAGACAGACAATGGAAGAAAGGAATATTATTATTCACATTTTGCAGATGAAGAGCTGAGGCACAAAAAGATTAAATGACTTGCTCACAGTCTGTGGCACAGCTAGGGGCTGAACCCAAGCTTCCTGAGTATATGTCTAGTGCCTCAACCATGAGACCATACTTCCTATCTCTAGTGTATGTGTATGATGAAGTTACACAAAGAATGAATTCTGTTCCTTAGGTTTTATTACAGTTGGCTTTGACCTTTCACAGCTTTTAAAAAGAAATAGACTAAAAAAATCAGGCAACTTTTGTTTTTATAATTTGAGATTTCTTTTCACAACTTGATGTTTAAATATAGACGTGGATGTATTTTTAACTTGGCTTGGGCTCTTGCAGTCTTATAGTCATGAAAAACTGGATGTGGTTTTTGTGAACAAACTTCTTTTTATTGATGAAAGAACCTCTGGAATGTTTTGAGGTTTTGTTTGGATACATTCTACAGGTTTACTTGTGGCACCTTAGAGACTAACCAATTTATTTGAGCATGAGCTTTCGTGAGCTACAGCTCACTTCATCGGATGCATACCGTGGAAACTGCAGCAGACTTTATATATACACAGAGAATATGAAACAATACCTCCTCCCACCCCACTGTCCTGCTGGTAATAGCTTATCTAAAGTGATCAACAGGTTAGGCCATTTCCAGCACAAATCCAGGTTTTCTCACCCTCCACCCCCCCGCACAAATTCACTCTCCTGCTGGTGATAGCCCATCCAAAGTGACAACTCTTTACACAATGTGCATGATAATCAAGTTAGGCCATTTCCTGCACAAATCCAGGTTCTCTCACTCCCTCACCCCCCTCCAAAAACCCACCCCCATACACACACAAACTCACTCTCCTGCTGGTAATAGCTCATCCAAACTGACCACTCTCCAAGTTTAAATCCAAGTTAAACCAGAACATCTGGGGGGGGGGGGGTAGGAAAAAACAAGAGGAAATAGGCTACCTTGCATAATGACTTAGCCACTCCCAGTCTCTATTTAAGCCTAAATTAATAGTATCCAATTTGCAAATGAATTCCAATTCAGCAGTTTCTCGCTGGAGTCTGGATTTGAAGTTTTTTTGTTTTAAGATAGCAACCTTCATGTCTGTGATTGCGTGACCAGAGAGATTGAAGTGTTCTCCGACTGGTTTATGAATGTTATAATTCTTGACATCTGATTTGTGTACATTTATTCTTTTACGTAGAGACTGTCCAGTTTGACCAATGTACATGGCAGAGGGGCATTGCTGGCACATGATGGCATATATCACATTGGTGGATGTGCAGGTGAACGAGCCTCTGATAGTGTGGCTGATGTTATTAGGCCCTGTGATGGTGTCCAGTCGGACTCCTCCTGAAGGTCGAAACAGCAGACTGGACTTCTACATAGAGTGCTTCCGCCGACGTGCACGGGCTGAAATTGTGGAAAAGCAGCATCACTTGCCCCATAACCTCAGCCATGCGGAACGCAATGCCATCCACAGCCTCAGAAACAACTCTGACATCATAATCAAAAAGGCTGACAAAGGAGGTGCTGTTGTCATCATGAATAGGTCGGAATATGAACAAGAGGCTGCTCGGCAGCTCTCCAACACCACTTTCTACAAGCCATTACCCTATGATCCCACTGAGAGTTACCAAAAGCAACTACAGCATTTGCTCAAGAAACTTCCTGAAAAAGCACAAGATCAAATCCGCACAGACACACCCCTGGAACCCCGACCTGGGATATTCTATCTACTACCCAAGATCCATAAACCTGGAAATCCTGGGCGCCCCATCATTTCAGGCATTGGCACCCTGACAGCAGGATTGTCTGGCTATGTAGACTCCCTCCTCAGGCCCTACGCTACCAGCACTCCCAGCTACCTTCGAGACACCACTGACTTCCTGAGGAAACTTCAATCCATCGGTGATCTTCCTGATAACACCATCCTGGCCACTATGGATGTAGAAGCCCTCTACACCAACATTCCACACAAAGATGGACTACAAGCCGTCAGGAACACTATCCCCGATAATGTCACGGCTAACCTGGTGGCTGAACTTTGTGACTTTGTCCTTACCCATAACTATTTCACATTTGGGGACAATGTATACCTTCAGATCAGCGGCACTGCTATGGGTACCCGCATGGCCCACAGTATGCCAACATTTTTATGGCTGATTTAGAACAACGCTTCCTCAGCTCTCGTCCCCTAAAGCCCCTACCCTACTTGCGCTATATTGATGACATCTTCATCATCTGGACCCATGGAAAAGAAGCCCTTGAGGAATTCCACCATGATTTCAACAATTTCCATCCCACCACCAACCTCAGCCTGGTCCAGTCCACACAAGAGATCCACTTCCTGGACACTACAGTGCTAATAAACAATGGTCACATAAACACCACCCTATACTGGAAACCTACTGACCGCTATTCCTACCTGCATGCCTCCAGCTTTCACCCTGACCACACCACACGATCCATCGTCTACAGCCAAGCTCTGCGATACAACCGCATTTGCTCCAACCCCTCAGACAGAGACAAACACCTACAAGATCTCTGTCAAGCTTTCTTACAACTACAATACCCACATGCAGAAGTAAAGAAACAGATTGATAGAGCCAGAAGAGTTCCCAGAAGTTACCTACTACAGGACAGGCCTAACAAAGAAAATAACAGAACGCCACTAGCCGTCACCTTCAGCCCCCAACTAAAACCCCTCCAACGCATTATTAAGGATCTACAACCTATCCTAAAGGATGACCCAACACTCTCACAAATCTTGGGAGACAGGCCAGTCCTTGCCTACAGACAGCCCCGCAACCTGAAGCAAATACTCACCAACAACCACATACCACACAACAGAACCACTAACCCAGGAACTTATCCTTGCAACAAAGCCCGTTGCCAATTGTGCCCACATATCTATTCAGGGGACACCATCACAGGGCCTAATAACATCAGCCACACTATCAGAGGCTCGTTCACCTGCACAGTCAAACTGGACAGTCTCTACATAAAAGAATAAATGGACACAAATCAGATGTCAAGAATTATAACATTCATAAACCAGTCGGAGAACACTTCAATCTCTCTGGTCACGCAATCACAGACATGAAGGTTGCTATCTTAAAACAAAAAAACTTCAAATCCAGACTCCAGCGAGAAACTGCTGAATTGGAATTCATTTGCAAATTGGATACTATTAATTTAGGCTTAAATAGAGACTGGGAGTGGCTAAGTCATTATGCAAGGTAGCCTATTTCCTCTTGTTTTTTCCTACCCCCCCCCCAGATGTTCTGGTTTAACTTGGATTGTGGTCAGTTTGGATGAGCTATTACCAGCAGGAGAGTGAGTTTGTGTGTGTATGGGGGTGGGTTTTTGGAGGGGGGTGAGGGAGTGAGAGAACCTGGATTTGTGCAGGAAATGGCCTAACTTGATTATCATGCACATTGTGTAAAGAGTTGTCACTTTGGATGGGCTATCACCAGCAGGAGAGTGAATTTGTGCGGGGGGGTGGAGGGTGAGAAAACCTGGATTTGTGCTGGAAATGGCCTAACCTGATGATCACTTTAGATAAGCTATTACCAGCAAGACAGTGGGGTGGGAGGAGGTATTGTTTCATATTCTCTGTGTATATATAAAGTCTGCTGCAGTTTCCACGGTATGCATCCGATGAAGTGAGCTGTAGCTCACGAAAGCTCATGCTCAAATAAATTGGTTAGTCTCTAAGGTGCCACAAGTACTCCTTTTCTTTTTGCGAATACAGACTAACACGGCTGTTACTCTGAAATCTACAGGTTTAGATGCTCATATGACTCTCTTACATCTACAAGATGGGACTGGATAATTAGACATCTTGCAGGAAAAGGTTTTCACATAAGATTTCTAACACTTTCTACTTCCAGTTGGAACTGCATATTTCATAGTACCTATGTATCTCACCAGAAGAACAGATATATAATTAAAATAATTAAATTGAAATTATACTGAAATTTCTTAAACCTCAGAAGTAGTTTGTTTCAACCTCACTTAAAGCTTAGGGCAAAACTACATGGGGTGACTTTCCATTTTGTCCAGTTTGTTTTCCTCTTTTCCCCCTTGTCTCCTTTTCAAAAAGTTTTCCAACTTTGCCACTGTCATCAGCCTCCTTCAAACTCCTTTAAAATCTAGGTAGGAAACTACAAAATTAAAAGTTTCAGAGTAACAGCCGTGTTAGTCTGTATTCGCAAAAAAGAAAAGGAGTACTTGTGGCACCTTAGAGACTAACCAATTTATTTGAGCATGAGCTTTCGTGAGCTACAGCTCACTTCATCGGATGCATACCGTGGAAACTGCAGCAGACATTATATACACACAGAGATCATAAAACAATACCTCCTCCCACCCCACTGTCCTGCTCGTAATAGCTTTCTAAAGTGATCATCGAGTTGGGCCATTTCCAGCACAAATCCAGGTTTTCTCACCCTCCGCCCCCCACACACAAACTCACTCTCCTGCTGGTAATAGCCCATCCAAAGTGACAACTCTCTTCACAATGTAATTCACAAAATTAAAAAGCACTTAAACTGCTCTTTTGCTTCTGATTTAGTCAGACAACAGCCTTTTATCATTCCTTGACTGTGTTTAGGTGCTAGATTTAGAATTTTTCTTTTAGAATCTTTTGGGGATGGTGAGAGTGGAGAGATTGTGCAGTGCATGTTTAAGAAGTAGTAGTTTCTAATGTTTCAGAACCAAGGATTGCACAGGCATACTTAGGAAAGCTGAGTGGTCAAAATACTGTAACTAGCCCTTCTTCACTCTCATGGTTTCCATCTTAAACACCATTTTTCCTGGATATAAAGCACAAGTCAAGTAGCTAACCATCCAAATGCTAACATTTGCTCACAGTTTGTGGCAAGAAATCCTTTTTATCTGACACAAAATGCATCCACAAAAGGGAGGCCAGCCTTCTCAAAGGGAAGATCTTAACTTCTACACAGTCCCACTACCAGAAAAGAGCAGACGAAACCTTAGATATTTCACAGGAAGGCCTTTCTAACAGGGAAACACTCTTCTTAATACTTGTACTATCGTGCCAGCACTGGGTATGAGTCCAAGCTTGCTCTGGAATTTCATCCAATGACTTTCCATCTCAGAGCAGAATATGACTGACTGAGCCAGCTGCAAAGGCCAACTCTTAAAGACAAGACCTCTGATTGCCAAATAAACAGACCCTGAATGTTCTGTGTGCTAACCGGTCATTAAGGGATTATTTGGGAAAAGGGGGGATTTGCGTACAGCCAAATGAGGTGGGTATCTTGTTCTTTTCTTGTCTTTACTAAAGTGCAGTTTTGTGACTCCATCCAGGTGTTAATCTTCTCAAAGAAGCAAGGAGTCTTTGCATTTAACAGCCGTTTTTTTGTTTTTAAAATGCAAACAGGAAACATAATTGAAAACCAAAGTTTACTGCTAAGCTGCCACCGCCATCTCATTGACTCAGTCTTGTGAGATGCTGAGCACTATGACTCTAAGTGGTTTGTTCCAGCAAAACACTTAAATGCATGCTCAATTTTAACATAATGGGACTACTCAGGTTCTTAAAGTTAAGCATGTGCTTTTGTACTTTGCTGCATTTGAGCCAGAATGCTCAGCACTTTTCAGAATTGAAGCACCAGAAAAGATGTGGCTGTATCTGCCCTTCAAAGTGGAGGGTGACCTATTACTCACATGTGCTACGTAGTCATATAAAATACTCAGCACAGTCCTTATCCTCCCTAATCGTCCCTCAATCTCAGGTGTTTGAAAGAAAGAAAAAATATTTAAAATGGTTTAAGGTCATGTTTTCAGCTTGCTTTCCACGACCTCATACCATGTCTATAGGCAAAAATATAATTTAAAATAAATGAAGTTGGTGCTCAACCTATGCCTTGTCCTCTTCCTTGCTGACTTTCCAATAAAATCTCCATTCATGGGCTCAGATGAACTCTCCAAACAATTTTGTGAAGCAGTGATCCTATTCTGAACGTTACCTTAAATATTACAAGCTCCATGGGTTCCTGCCTTGTGGAGCATTTTGAATTTTCAGTTAGACCGGTGGAGAAATATTATTGTAAAGCTTGCTACTGACCATAACAGACAGTTTGAGTTTTAGAACACAGGATAATGAAGAGCAAACCACAAAGGCTGAGAATAGAGTGACAAGGTTTAAGGTTGTTTTCTCACTCTAATAGTTTGTTCGCTATTTGCAGGAGGTGACGGAAGGGGACTGTTTCACACTCTCCAATAAACGTTCATTTTAGCACTGCGTTTGAAAACTACATTATCAGAGCAGGAGACTAAATAAGCTTTTATTTCTGCTTCTTCATGTTACAGTGATTATGTGTAAGTGTTGGATCATCAAAGTTTTGACTTCATTTTATTTTCATAAGCCTCGTTGAAGGTTTAGCTCTCCGAAAATCCCACAACATTGAGTCCCATAGTCATTGTTTTAGCATATTCTCTGCCTCTACTTTTCATCTGACAATAGCCCTAAGACTGAGAGTAATACTACATTCGTCAGCTACATGATTATTTGAAAAGAGAAATGGCAAGGAATAGGATTTCCAGAAATAGGCTGCTATTCCTTAATCCACATTGCCACCTGTGGAAACCTAAAGGGACAATACTTAAGCCTGACACTCTAGCTGTAAAATTCACTGAACTCTTTTGTGAACCTTGTTACTCATATTGCGTCCAACCACTAACTCCTATTTCCAGTGAATATCATTATTAACTTTCATAATATTATATCCTTTACATGTTCACAGCAGTTCATATACTTCCACTCTCTAATGGGCTTCTGAGAAGTACTGTAAAAACTATAAATCAGGCAAAGGCTAAAAGGTAAGTTATTTGGCATTTTAAAAAACAGAGACATGAAAAAAAGTTATACAATTATTTTAAATACATGAAGTAACATACCTGCATGTAGATTTGTGTTCATAACGATTGGATAAATTATTATTATTATTATTATAATTATTATTTATTATGGGACTATTTGCCCTACTGTATCTAATGACTTTGAAAAGATCATTATTTTCAATAAATAATTGAATAATAAAATCATATTGAAGAAAAGTTTGAACAAGTTTGCTGTGTAAATTGCTAATGTCAGGAAGGGCTTCTGAAAATTAAAGAACTGCTGACACCTCATGGCAAACTTTGCAAAACTTTATCTGAAGAAACAATGCAGCTTCTGTTCCATCTCTTATTTATTTCTCTTCTCGTTTTCTTAATACTTAAAAATATTTGCCAGAAGACAGAATCTTTGTTTATTTTGGTCTGGCAGCTGGGTTGCAGTGGAAGTGATGAAGATATCCTAAAGAGAGTTGATCAATTCAAGTGAGGAATAAAGAGCCAGCCCAGATGAACTCTTAAGAAACATGTTTTTCATACAAGCATTCTCAGTAAGAAGAACAATTTATATATATATATAAAACAGAGAGAGAGAGAATTCTTTTAAAATAAAATGTTATTTTTCCATCCGCTAGCTAAACAAGGATAAGGATAACTATAGAGGAGCTGCTAGTACAATATCCACTTATGTGGCTTTTATTATTATAATGCTCTCGTTCAGAAGTTAATTTCTCAGCTTTTTCAAATCACACCAAGCTGACATTCTGATACAAACTGTCAACTAAATTGCAATTTTTTAATGGCTCAAAGCTGCTGAAAAATTCTTAAGATCTGTAACACAAACCAACAAAGGTTTTTTTGCAATGCTTCTGTGGGTTTTCTCCCCACTTTGTTTACTGCACAATGAAGTGCCTAGTGTTCACAGAATTAAGGTTCTTGACAAACATCTATCTCCACCTGCCAAGGCCCAAATAAAAATCCAAAATGCGGGACACAAAATAATTACTCAAACAGGAAACCTAAAATGCTGTGAAATTCATTCTTTTAGTACAAATAACATAGGTCATGATTCATTATTTCTGATGTAAATAATGTTCAACAATAAAAGTGAAGGGATGCCAAACTTGTGTAGAATAATGTAGGGACTAAATGAGTAATATCCCTCAAAAGGCAGGACCAATGAGAGGCATGCTGACAGACCTGTCCCTTGGATGCTTGTGATCATCACATGTTAAATTTTATTTGCTGTCTAGTAGTCTGATCCTGAAATCACTCCAAAAGGGAGGAAATGCATGTGGAGGGCACCCATAGATAATAAGCAAACAGTAGCCCTATTCCACAGCCAAGACGCAGATATTACAATACTTGAGTAAGCAACTTATTCACAATTATTATTATTGTTAGTAGTAGTAGTAATAGTAGTATTGTATTGTGGTAGTACCTAGGCCCCACTGAGCTATGTGCCAAACAAGAAAGACAAATAAAGAGAGTCCCCGCCCCAAAGAACTTACATCCTCCACATATTCTGAGTAAGTGTATTTCCACAACCTGCACAGAGCATTGTTTGGTCAACCTAGACACCAGTCAAGCTCAGACACCAATCAAGCCACCAATCCCATATGCAAATTTCTTTAGTACAGTTGGGTAAGCATAGGTCAAGGCGGTTTGGTCACGCTGTGCATAAACAGGATTCCAAATGGGTTAGTGTCTGATTATGTAAATAATAAACAATATTTTCACTTTTCCTTTGAACAAAACACTCCATTTACCAAAAATATGATCTCATCTTTCCACATCCCTATATTTGAATACGCTGTTTTGCAGTATTCAGCCAATCAGTACTGCTTTTCATTCCTATGGTGTAAGTCCCCATTAGGGCCCTTGCTCAGGAAAGAACTTAAGCTCATGCTGAACTTTAAGCACATGCTTAAGTCCCATTTATTTTATCTAACTATGTGCTGAACTTTCTTTCCTGAACAGAAATATTTTCTTCGTTCAGGACGTAAACTCCTAAGATGAAATTCACCCCTTCCTGCATACATCCCGAATAATGGGACTTTGCAAGGGGCAATGCACAGGGGTTGAGAAGATGGATTGAACTCACTCCCACTTGAACCTTCAGGTAGTCCACAGTGCTGCAGTGAAGTCCCTCCATGGCTACTTTACTGACCTAGACAGTGTTTCAGGAGCACTGCATCTGATTAAGAATGAATCCCATTGCCCCTCTCCCAGCCAACCCACGGGGGACTCTGACCTCAGCTTATTTGGAGCAGCATACAGAGGCCCACTGTTCATTTGCTCTGCTCACTGAGCCTGGGGCTTAAGTAATGTGGAGGGTCTTGTGCACAGCCTTCTCTACCTTTGGATGAATTTCAAACATAATGATGAACAAACATTGGCAAATGGAATTTTTTTTGCCAAGTTTCATGTAAAGCCTAGCTGAATATGGCTTGGTTAATTATTAAATATGAGAAAACGGCTGCACAAAAAGAATAAAAAGGCAATTTATTCAAATTATGTAAAAACTGAATAATTTCAAATACTTTACTAAATATTTTAGACAATTCTAAAGAATACAGTTACCCCAACAACTCTATTTAACTTATCAGCTTTCGTACTGTACAAAATACTAATAAGCTTTATGGTAAATTATTTTCTACAGTATCTATATTGATATAAAATGCCTCCTTCCCTTCCTTGAGATCTTCCCCAGAGATCCCCTGTGGTCAGAGATCTACCAGTCAATCTAAATATTCTCTTCTCTCTCCCAGATTCCTGTAGTGAAGAAAAAAATCAAATATTTGATAGAATCTCCTATAACTTGTGTCTTTAAATTTTATTCCTATGGATCAGCCTTTCAACTGTAATCCATTCACCCTTGATAAATGTTTTAGCTAGATGCTTTTACTAAAGCAGTCAGCAGAGAAATAGTTACCAATGTTGACATTTTAGGGCCACATTTTTGAAAATCAGAGGTCCAAGGATAATATCTGTCCTGAGCAAACGGGTAATTATGCAGCTAAACATAGATTCCCATGTGCAATCCCCTGATTTGCATATTCAGTGGCAGTAAATTGCACCCACAAATAAGGAAGTAAGTGTGAGTGCATTCTAGCATATGTATGTTGTATGTCGCATTTTAGAAATCTGGCCCTTGAATTTGAACCAATGGTGCAGTCTACACTTTTATCATTGTTATTGTTTCAGTCCCTCTTCTCAGTGTCAGGAAGTCTAGCACTCCATCAGCTTTCATTTAGAAGGACATATTTTCTAGAAGGGTTAGCAACCTAATTTCATAAATAAGAGCTTAAATTCTGCAAAATACACCGGATATACCTGAACTCTTTAAGAGGATCACAATCGACGTTCTGGTATGAAATTCCCTTTGCATGTAAACACTTCATATCAATCCACTTCAGTGGACCTGATTCACACTTATCTCTTTTCCAGCCTGGCTTAATACATCCCAGTGGGGAGAAGGGTATGAGAAGGATTCAGCATAGGTAATGGAGCCATCAAGGGATGTCCTCATACATTTCCACAGAGTGCTCCATAAGAACCCCTTCAGTGCGCTGTAGATTGCTGAGGGGATCCACTAAGTTAGTTTGTCTCCTGGCTGACCTGAACACAGGGCAAGCCATGTCTTTAAAAACACATAATCTGGCACATTGTCTCATCTAATGATGTTTTATTAAAATTGGAGTGCCAAAATAAGAAGCAGATTTACATTTAAACATTTCAAGTAGATATTTCTAAAACTACTTATGCAAAAAATGCCATTATTTGCCAATATGCACAAACACTCTGCTGAATAACAGTGTAACCAAAAGACACACACCCTCCTAACTCGACTTTTACATTTTGCGAGAAACACAAAGACTCAAATATTCTTTTTGTGGTTGAAAATACTTTCGTGTTTTAAAAATGAAATGTTTAAATTGCAGAGTTACTCATAGAGTTTAAGGCCAGAAGGGACCACCAGATCATCTAGTCTGACCTTCTGTATATCACAAACCACCAACACCAGCTACCACCCACATACTAAAGCCAGCAACTGAAATTAGATCAAAGAAATACAGCCCACAGAAGACTAGACTATTATGTTTCACATGTAGTGTAGTTATCTTGTTATTATGGGCCACAGGGAGAGAATAGAATTCACCTTTATTAGCATCTGTAATTTCCTCAGTGGGAGCATAGGCTACAGTGATGGACAGATGCCCATGACAATGTCACAACCTTGTGTATAGCAGTCAATCAGAAATAGGGTGCCATGTTGTGAGTAATTTATTTTAAAAATGTGGTCGGGAATAAGTGCTACTCTGTTTATATGCCTGGTTCCTCCAGAGTACAGTAGACGTGCATCCTCCGCAAAAGATTGACTATTATTCACAAGTCTTGCCTGGGTTATTCTAGCAACTGCAACATTGTATCTTTCCACGTTTCAGTCTGGTGAAACCTGGTACCCAACCTCATTTAGGGTTAATAAATTCCACATGCCAGATTTGGTGGATTTTGTCAAGTTAGCTATGGATGACTTAGGCATTATAGAGTTTGACCTAAAGTGTGGAGCATGTTTCATCAAATGCCCCTTGATTTGCTCTGTCTCCTGGGGACCAGGGAAATGTAGACTAGTTTGGGGGCATTTTGTTTGGGGACATCAAACCCTTTCCCAAGAAACCCATCCACATGTAGCAGATCATTTTGAGGTCATAGCTCATGCATCTTCATCACTGTTTGGGGAATATTTTTCCGTTCTCCCCTGAGACCACAGTTGGCCTGCGCTTTTAACCTTGAGCAAGGGCCCTTATCAGATACTACTGGCCATCTGTTCCTCCAGACAAATCATGGAAGTAGTGGATGATTTCATCTATCTAGGTAGTAAATTGTCATCAAACAGGCAAAGTCAGCCAGACATTCTAAGGACAGCTGGTCTCAGTCGTGAAGGACACGCATAGGGTCTGGAACCAAAAGAAGGTTAAACTATATACAAAAGTACAGATTTATCAAACCTGTGTATTTCTGATCCTCTTATATGGATCTGAAACATGGACGTTGATTAAACAGGACATCAGAGGCATTTCGTAAGAGTTGCCAGTGGTGACTACTGGGAATAAGACGGGTGCCAGAACAGGGGGAAGCAGGAGGCCATGGCCTCCCACTCTCTCTTATTTGGGTAACAACATTGCTGCTTCCTGGATTTCATCAGGAATGTGGTAAGTGTTTTTCTTCTTTGTAAAATTAAATTTAGGTTACTGTTATGAGCTGGCCTCGCTGGCTGATCCTTTGTTTTTCTTTCGTGTCCAGATTATCACTTACAGTTGTTACTTGCCAACAGCTTCTAGTAACCTGTACCAAACAAAAAGCCCAGGCCGGAAGTACTCACTGAGGTAAAACTCCAATTGACTTCAATGCCATTCTATTCTGTTGCTCTGGAGTCATAGAATCATAGAAGTGTAAGACTGGAAGGGACCTCAATAGGTCATCTAGTTCAGTTTCCTTCACTCAAGTAAGGACTATGTAATAACTAGATGAGATTATCCAGTCCTACAAATCTTTAGATTTTAATGGGATGCCCACTCCTACCTCTGCTGTACTGAATTGCTCCAGAGGACCTAAGACTTCAGTATGATATTTTAAGTTAAATGATTAAATATACTCAGCTGCCCTGTGAGTAAGACCTGTGTTGTTCTCCTTCTGTGGCTTTAGTTATAAGTGTCCATGCTATACCCCCATGATCCACACTTGAAAGGTTCCCCTTTACACATGCATCTGCCCACTCCAATCCACAAATGGGGGAGGGGGAGCAGCAACTGTCTCCATGCTACCATTCCTCTCCTTCTTACCAGAACTTATGGAGGGTGCTCCACAGCACTGGATCTGCCCATGTGGAGTGAGTGGTTAACATGAGGACTAGAATGAAGAATGGGTATAGCCTTGTTGGATGGGGTTAGGCTTTTCATCAGCCTTCCCTTCTCCCCCGAACATCCTGCGGTATTTCTCTGTGAAGTCCCCCTTGGCTGGAATCTCCCTTTTAAACAAGTCCCAGGGACATCCATGGTACCGGAAACTGTGGCCCTAATTCACTATTGCCCTACACTTTGTGTGGTTTTTTACACCAATGCAAAATAAGTGCACTGTAAAACAATTCCCTATCAGAATGGTTGCATTTTGCATACACAGAGCTATTTCTAGATTGCGTGTTTTCATTTTAAACAAATATTAGTACTCTATGGTCAAATTTAGGGCCTGCTCCTGCTTTTATTGAAATCAATGGCAACATACCCATTCATGTCAGAGGTGCAGGATTAAACACTACCTTGATTCCTTGTAGCATCCAATATTTTACATTACTTTAATTTTAGTCATTGAGCTCTGAAGTACCATAGTGTTGTTGCTCACCTTTCCTATCTTCAGTTGTTCTAAAAGAAAAAAAATCCCACAAACAAACAACATCTTAGCAACTGTCCCATTAAAACTTAAAATACATTAGTCCTTGACCTTTGAGATTTTCTACCTGCTCTTGGGAATGTACTTTCATAGACAGTACACGGACTGGCTTCTCTTGTCAGATTTTGCAAGAAATGACAATTTAGCCCCTAAAAATTCCTTTGATACAGGAATTTACTCTAGTTTGATTAATGTAAAGCCTTTGGGTATATTGGTGATCTTTATATAAATTGTATTGGTTGCTATAATTAAAAAAAAAAATCCTATCTGATTTTCTCCAGGTACTGAGTGTGAGAAACTGTGTCACTAGGAAAGGACTCCTTTGCACTGACCTCATGGTTGCAATCTCAAAGGAATGTGTGACTAGTTTAGCAATAAAGTCCCACTGGTTTTCACATACACATAAACTATAGTATGCTTTCCAGGGTCGTTTTTCACCTGCACTATATTTCCAAGCTCCGGTAGCCTCTCAAGCTTGTCATCACAGGAGATGGAATTTCATTCTCTGGTTACTTCCTACTTTAGCTTTTTCAATAGTAAACTATTGGCCTCGATTAAACTTTTCAGGAGTTCTTTGCCTTTGAAAAGAAGATGAAGTACCCACAGATTATCAATGGAAGGCAAAATAATTTCCCACTGTAGGTCTACTATAAAAGTCATTTACAAGAAGATTTAAGCTATGTTTGAAATGTGTTATATGAATGTGCTTACTATCTCCTGTTGCTTTCAAGATACTGATGTGATTGCCAGACACTATTAATCCTGGAACAAGGAAGTTAGAGGTAAACCAATGTCTAAATTGTTCCAGTAACTGCTACAGGTTATTGTCTGAGGTATATTTTTCCTTGGAATTTGTGGATCAGAGTGCTTCTCGTCTCCTGTGTGGTGATGGGTAATACACATTGGATAAAATGAAGTAACAGATATTTTATTAACAGATGGCTGGTTTACACACTGGTGATTATATAGACATCAAAGCCTATTAAAGAGACCGTCCAACCTGTTTGCATATGATTAAAACTGGGGGAATTCTGCAAAATGTCTTCCACTAATACTTGTTTGGTATTTTAGACAAATTTACTTAGATGTTGTACCCCTTGTGTTTTCACTGTCCCTGACTAATTCTAGAAGATGAGTTTGCTGACAGGAATATTTTCTGAAACATTTAAATTTAGGTTAACAATTCAGAATACTGGTGGAAAGTGAATTTCAGATTTGTAATTGTCAGTATTTGCAACAGTAACCTGCTTCTAAGAGTTATGTTCATCTCGTAAGGGAATGGAGACACATCCGGTGACCTATATGTCCAATCAAAACAACTTCTATTTGGAACATCAAAGTCTCACAGACACACTTCTGAATGAGCTACAGACCAAATGTGATTTTCAGGAATTATTGGTAAAAAAATGTGACAGAATGCATACATTTGAGAAAATACTTGTGGGAAATTCAAAATAGCTCCCGGTAAGTCGCATAGATACGGTAACCAGACAGGCAGTGCCGATCATCATTGCTGTGAATGTGCAGCTTCTAACAGTGATTGCTCTTCAGTGTGCTTCAGTGTTCAGTCTCTGGAGATGCTATTGCAAAACCAAAATTAATAAAAATAAAATAAAGGAAGCTATAATCTTTAAAAAATGTTAAATTTAACAAAAAAATGTTAAAATAACATTACTGTCTGGCATAAAGCAACAAATACAAGAGGATTCTGAATTAGGGCAGGTGCAATAACCTTAACGCAACCCCGTTGTGCTACCAATTGCATACATATGGTATATAAACTATCCCACTGTTCTGAGACTCTCTGCTAGGGGACCATTTGTGCTGCAATTGGTAGGCATAAATGAACTGCGTGCAGGGCACTTTGTGGCTGCCTACATTCAGAATGTCCTTGGTCTTTATTGTATTAACATATTCATGCTATTATAACATATTTGCTTCCATATTTTTTCATATTTTTGGTTTCATTTTGATTCAATCTCAGTATCAGAGATGGGTGAAAAAAAGATACTGTTTCGTGCCTTTTGTCAAATTAATCACACGTTAGAAAATACTTAACATTTAATTGTAGGCATTTTCCATGAAAGAACTCATTCATCTCGACTAAAAAAAATGTACACTCATAGTTGTGCAGTCCTCTCATCTCAAGAAGTGGCAGCCTTTATCCCAAAGTTCAAGCAAAGATTTTTTTCTAGATTGTCTAGCTTTTTTTTAAGTCTGAAAAAAATCTGTAATTTATTCTACCGGATGTGGCAAGAGGCTCTCCAGTACATGTTAGATGTAAGTTGCAACATTTCACAGCTTTGTTCTTTTCACCACTCTGACTATCCTCTAGATGATTCAGTGCAGATTAACACAGCCCATTTTCCTGTAAGTAGTAACACAAACCAAGATGTGTCTTTTACTCTATTAAATATTAATACATATCATTTAATATTAAAGAGGTTGCATTCCTCCTTCCCCCACCCCCTATCTGATCTATAACACCCATTTCTGACTGTCTGTTAAAAATAATTTAGTAGGTCTACTGTAATAGCGTGGTACAAAATGTTAATTCTCTTAGGACTCTAGAGATGCCTACTTAGCTGTGACTGGCATAGCAAATACATACACAGGAAAATATTTTTACAAAATATAGAAAAAATATATTTATTAATTAATAACACACAACAAGATATGTGTTTATGCCAGGGTATCCACACTGTATGCCACAGATGAATTATGAGGCAACAGATTGAAGACACTGGCTTCAGCCATCAAAGATATGTGGATATTTCTGTTCTATTAGGGTTACGTTGTTGTTCAAAATAGCCACAATAAGCAGAGAGGGACCTAACTAAACTATTGTATTGGAAGTCTGTTTATATATCTACTGCCAAGAAACCTGAGCTGTAATTGTGGAGTGATAAATGCAGCATGGGGGTGGTGCAAAAGTGGCTTTGTCCTTCCATCATCCTAGGGGATTGCTTTTTCATGGTGTAAATTAGAGCAGCTTAGGGTAATAGTGAGTGTTTGCTTAAAAGTTGTTGTGTTTTGTGGATGGGTAAACCTTGCATTGTGCTTCAAAGAACGCAAGGCAAGACATGAACTCCTCTTGACCTTCTGCAGTATGAAGGTCTGTGAGAACTGCTTATCCTCTACTACTGAAGGCTTTGTTTGACCTTCATTAGTTGCATCCTTCCTGTTGTTAATGTTGTTCTTAGTGGATTACAGAGGAAAAAGTTGTCCTTCAGATAATCAGGACAAAGCTAAGTAAAAGCTTTGTAGATAAAGACCCAGAACCATGAAGTGTATCTAAAAATGAATGGAGAGCCAGGTATGAATGTGCCTGACACTGGAGAGATGGGTTCTCATCGACCTATTTTTCTTAGGAATGAGGCTACTGCATGCTGGAACAACTGCAGTTTCTGAGTAGTGTCTTTGGGCAGCCTTCTACACAGACATTACAGCCTAGCCTAGGTGAAAAAAAAATGTGGAGCACTGTGATCAGGTGAGTGTCTAGGTGAAGTAGGTGCACAATTCTTGCAGGATTCAGATGGATGCAGGTTTTCTGGGCACTGATACCTCCTGGGCATTCAGGCAAAAGGATGAGTGAGTTTGACTTACAAGACTCAGGGCAACTGAGTCACAACTAAGGGACACAAGGTGGGTGAGGTAATATTTTTATTGGACCAACTCCTGTTGGTGAGAGAGACAAGCTTTTGAGCCACACAGAGCTCTTCTTCAGGCTGAAAGTTTGTTTCTCTCACCAAATAAGTTGGTCCAATAAAAGATATTACCTCACCCACCTTGTCTCTCTAATAACTTGGGACCAGCACAGCTACAACTACACTGCACACAACTAAGGGAGTATGTCATGGAGTCTAATGGATCTTTGAAATACTTCCACCAATCCACCAGCATTACCTCTGCATTAGAAAGGGCTTGTCTTCATTACAGAGCTAAATCGGCGCTGCTGCAACTGATGTAGTGGCATCATTTAGTGAGTCTAGGGAAGACAAGCTCAATCGATGGAAGAGTGCTCTCCCATTGAGTTCTGTACTCCACTTCAATGAGAAACAGAAGCAATGTTGGCGGGAGAGCGTCTCCTGTCGACATAGCATAGTGTGGACCCCGCAGTAAGTAGATCTAAGCTACATTGACTTGAGTTACGCTACTAACGTAACTCAAATTGCATATCTTAGGTTGATCAGCAGCTGTAGGGTAGACCAGGCCTCAGATTAAATCTGAAGGAATATTACACTAATGAGTGATCAGTATTGTAGAAAGAAAAGGAGTACTAGTGGCACCTTAGAGACTAACCAATTTATTTGAGCATAATCTTTTGTGAGCTACAGCTCACTTCATCGGATGCATTCAGTGGAAAATTGTAGAGTATTGTAGAGAGAATGCATAATTAAAAGCTGTTTGTAGTCACTTTGCAGTTATTTGACTGTGATCTTTTAACAAGATACACTAGTGGTGTCTCTAATTAACAAAAAGTGAGCCTTTGCTACCTCAGTTCTTTAAAGGATATAGGTCAAATAGCTCTTAACTAAACTTTCAGACATCCTTATCAGTTCATCTTAAATCAAGAATATACATGATCATATGATCATATCCTTGGTAATTAGTATAAGGAAATAGAAGGACTAATACAAACAGTCAGGTAACATTGTTTAGTCATCTAAGATTGAAGATAAAAGTTTTTATTGACAACTACTTTGAGAGTATAATTTGTTGGGGAATATTCAACATGGTTTTTGTAAAGAGAAATCATGCCTCACCAATCTACTAGAATTCTTTGAGAGGATCAACAAGCAAGTGGACAAGGGGGTCTAAATTAGCTGTTACCACTCAAGAAAGAGTTGTTAATTAGAGATCTTGGAGTCATTGTCTCTGAAAACATCCACTCAATATGCAGCGGCAGTCAAAAAAGCAAACAGAATGTTGGGAGTCATTAAGAAAGGAATAGATAATAAGACAGAAAATATCATATTGCCTTGATATAAATCCATGGTACACCGACATCTTGAATACTGCATGCAGATGTGGTCACCCCATCTCAAAAAAGATATATTGGACTTGGAAAAGGTTCAGAAAAGGGCAACAAAAATGATTAAGGGTATGGAATAGCTGCCATAAGAGGAGAGAATAATAAGAGTAGGTCTTTTCAGCTTGGAAAAGAAATGATTAAGGGGGGATATGATAGAGGTCTATAAAATCATAACTAGTGTTGAAAAAGTAAATAAAGAAGTGTTATTTACTCCTTCTCATAACACAAGAACTAGGGGTCACCAAATGAAATTAATAGGCAGCAGGTTTAAGACAAACAAAAGGAAGTATTTTTTCACACAATGCCCAGTCAACCTGTGGAACTCCTTGCCAGAGGGTGTTGTGAAGGCCAAGACTATTACAGAGTTCAAAAAAGAACTAGACTAATTCATGGAGGATAGGTCCATCAGTGGCTATTAGCCAAGATGGACAGGGATGGTGTCCATAGCCTCTGTTTGCTAGAAGCAGGGAATGGGCTATGGGGGATGGATCACTTGATGATTACCTGTTCTGTTCATTCCCTCTAGAGCACATGCCATTGGCCACTGTTGGAAGACAAGATACTGGGCTAGATGGACCTTTGTTCAGACCCAGTATGGCCATTCTTATGTTCTTATGAATCTGACCTGAACAGGATCAGTATAGAGACTTTAGAATTTGGGGCATCATCTTTAATTACATTGCTTTTGAATTACATTATCACAAATTGAGAATAATAGAAAAAACAAAGCAGCAGGGATGATTGGAAATAATACAATATACTCTATGGGGAGACCAGTACTTCAACTACATTATCCTGAAGTAGCCTGGGTGGTACCTATAATCCTCATTCAGACTTTTGAAAATCCAAAGTGGAGAGCACCACCAAAGAATCCGTTCTGGGTTTTGCAAAACATCCAGTGTGTGCTGGCAATTTTAGAAAGTGCTAAGTACAGAGGATATAAATATTTTTATGAATTAGATAATCCTTTCCATGTATTCTGAATCTGAATACATTGATCGTAGGCTTTTAGGAATTTGAGACATTACTATAACATGTAGATATGAAAAATAGAGATCTCTTTCTTTTGGTTAAAGAAGAAATAGTCCTTTCTGAGGACACAATATTGCAGCTCAAGAACAGATCAGAATCATGCTAGGCACAGTGCTTTTTTTTTTTTTTTGGTCAACTTCCTTTTCATTTTCAAATGCTTCTCCTTTCACTCTTGTGGCCTATAGCCTTACAAGTGAATAAGTGGCTCCTTCAGATCTGATGCCAACATCAGTCTAAAAATTGGCAGATGGTGCCATGAGACTAGGCAGTTAGTTGGCAACTCCCCCTCCCACTCCCTGCAATCAATTTAGCTTCTCAAGTTGGCATAGATCCTGTCATTCTGAACCAATGCCCAAAGCAGGCCTTCTAGCCTGTGACTCAGTATGCTACTGCTTAGCCTTACGATAGCTAATCATGTAGTCTTTCAAAATGTATGTGAATTAATTAGGCATCATGGGCAGGGTATGGAGGGGAGAGAGTACATAGTCATAATGAATGAAACAAAGCAGAAATGCATGCCTTGGCTAAACATTATGCCCTCCCAGTCTGCCAGTGGTTAAGTGTTGCCATTTGTTTATCCCTACAACACCTTTCTACTGAGTGGGGCCAGATTTGGGCTCTTGTATCTCTGATCAAGTTACAACTTATTTGTTTTGTTAATTGGTACCAATTTACTGAGTCTTTTCTTTTAGCTGGCAGAGATAGATCTTCTTGGCAACCTACAAGCCCCAAGAGAGGGAGAATTGAAAGGGGACTGCCATAGAACTGCAATTAGCTTTCAGTGAAGAAATCCAAGCTGGAGTTAAGACAAGCTTGCTGGCTGAGTTATGGGGAAACTTCACCAGGAAGTGTTGCTCTGTCAGTGGGAAAATACTGTAACTATGGATACTGGGGATTACTGAAATATAATTCAGCCACATAAAGGCCTATGCAAAATGAAACAAATCACTTCCCTTCTAAAACCTTAGCATTAGGCCCCAAACGGAAACTCTTTCAACTGATAGAATGACAGCCTCGTAAATTTCAACACAAAAATTTCCAGCATGAAGGTCTCTTTTTCAGTGTTGTGTTTCTCCTGATGGACTCTGTGTGTACAATGGGATGTTTTCTCATGGATTCTGACCTGTGTTTCAGACACTAAAGATGGTCTGCTTCCCTTCTGTTGTCTCAGAAGTTCATTCCAAGTTGCCAATAGACATCATATATGCAATAAAACTTGAAGTGGTGGCAATGCAGAAATATTTTTGGAAGGTTTTAACTGCAGCGGGGAGGAGAGTAACCATCCAATTTCTACTTTTTTTTCCAGTCATGAGCAGCTTATTGGGGATATTCCATTATATTTGTGCATTCCAAAGACTGCTATATTTTAATCTTGGAACAATTGTCTGGGATTCACCATATGCAGTGAACACTTTGTTTCCATTAAAGTAAGAAAATTAAAATGCTTAATCAGATAATAATTTAAAGAAACAAACAATCAAAAGCAGCTATCTGACAATCCTCATGACCACTCAACTCCCAGATACCTCGCTGCAAATCTTGCATGCAAAAGAACTTCAGGATGAAGTCCAGAAAGTATAGGTGGGTCTGGTTCTTCTCTCACTTATTCCAATTTTACACCCATGTAATTGTACTGACATCTGTGGAATGATTTACAGCAGTGTAAGTGAGAGGAGAATGAGGTGTAGATGTGTTTTTACAGAAAAAGTGTACTAGCAAACAAAGTTTCTTTGTTCTTTCTGCTTATGATCCTGCCGTCTTGTCCCTACTCATCCTGTGGGTTTGAAGAACAGGATTAAATTTCATATATACAAAGTTTACCAAGAGTTCTCTTCTGTGTCCAAAATATAAATGATAGATTAGAGATTCACACACAGAAAATCAGAAACACCTTAGAAATAATAATGTGCATATTGGAAAAAAATTTAATTGAGGAAATTACACAATAGATGATGGGCACAAATAATTTACTCATGTTGCTCCCTTCGTCCATCAGAACCTAATAAACATACCCAACAAGATCTACTCACAAGAATGGCAACAAACTGGACATAAGTAATCCATGGTCCTTGAATCTCAAGCAAGAATTTTAGGTGAAAAATCTAAAAGGAAAAAGTGATAAACAAGAAAGAAACCCAAGCTGGAAAGCTGAATCAGAAAGTTGCAAGAGTGTACAGATACCATGCACAGAAAGCAGGACTTCTGAAATAGTAGCAGAGGTTAAAGCGAGTATTATTGTTGTGATAAAACATGAATTCACAGAAATGGAAAAAGGCTGAAATGTGGATAATAAAAATGATGTCAAAAGCCTTGGCAAATACATTTTCACCATTAAGGCAAAACTGCTATTTAAACAAAGCATAAGTGAGGGAAGTGTGGATGCAGGGGGATTATTGGTGGCATTGTACAAAATGTTTTTCAGAGCCCTTAAATTGTGCCAAAGAGCAGTAACTTGTGAGCCTCCCGTTTATTTATTTTTGATTTTAAAAAAACCCTGTTCTCAGGGCTTTTATAATGCAGATAGAAAAACAAAAAAAAACAAGGCATGAACAAAATTTTAAAAATATCTTTTGCAGGTCACCTTTAAGCCTCTTCTAAGATGTGACAATCCATTATAGCAGAAATTACTTAAAATAACATAAGAACGGCCATACTGGGTCAGACCAAAGGGCCATCTAGCTCAGTATCCTGTCTTCCAACAGTGGCCAATGCCAGGTGCCCCAGAGAGAGTGAACAGAACAAGTAATCATCAAGAGATCCACCCTCTGTCACCCATTCCCAGCTTCTGGCAAACAGAGGCTAGGGACACCACCCCTGTCCATCCTGGGTAATCGCCATTGATGGACATATCCTTCATGAACGTATCTAGTTCTTTTTTGAACCCTGTTATAGTTTTGGCCTTCACAACATCCTCTGGCAAGGAGTTCCACATAGAATCATAGAATCATAGAATATCAGGGTTGGAAGGGACCCCTGAAGGTCATCTAGTCCAACCCCCTGCTCGAAGCAGGACCAATTCCCAGTTAAATCATCCCAGCCAGGGCTTTGTCAAGCCTGACCTTAAAAACCTCTAAGGAAGGAGATTCTACCACCTCCCTAGGTAATGCATTCCAGTGTTTCACCACCCTCTTAGTGAAAAAGTTTTTCCTAATATCCAATCTAAACCTCCCCCACTGCAACTTGAGACCATTACTCCTCGTTCTGTCATCTGCTACCATTGAGAACAGTCTAGAGCCATCCTCTTTGGAACCCCCTTTCAGGTAGTTGAAAGCAGCTATCAAATCCCCCCCTCATTCTTCTCTTCTGCAGGCTAAACAATCCCAGCTCCCTCAGCCTCTCCTCATAAGTCATGTGTTCTAGACCCCTAATCATTTTTGTTGCCCTTCGCTGGACTCTCTCCAATTTATCCACATCCTTCTTGTAGTGTGGGGCCCAAAACTGGACACAGTACTCTAGATGAGGCCTCACCAATGTCGAATAGAGGGGAACGATCACGTCCCTCGATCTGCTCGCTATGCCCCTACTTATACATCCCAAAATGCCATTGGCCTTCTTGGCAACAAGGGCACACTGCTGACTCATATCCAGCTTCTCGTCCACTGTCACCCCTAGGTCCTTTTCCGCAGAACTGCTGCCTAGCCATTCGGTCCCTAGTCTGTAGCGGTGCATTGGATTCTTCCATCCTAAGTGCAGGACCCTGCACTTATCCTTATTGAACCTCATCAGATTTCTTTTGGCCCAATCCTCCAATTTGTCTAGGTCCTTCTGTATCCTATCCCTGCCCTCCAGCGTATCTACCACTCCTCCCAGTTTAGTATCATCCGCAAATTTGCTGAGAGTGCAATCCACACCATCCTCCAGATCATTTATGAAGATATTGAACAAAACCGGCCCCAGGACCGACCCTTGGGGCACTCCACTTGATACCGGCTGCCAACTAGACATGGAGCCATTGATCACTACCCGTTGAGCCCGACAATCTAGCCAGCTTTCTACCCACCTTATAGTGCATTCATCCAGCCCATACTTCCTTAACTTGCTGACAAGAATACTGTGGGAGACCGTGTCAAAAGCTTTGCTAAAGTCAAGAAACAGTACATCCACTGCTTTCCCTGTTGATGATATTGATGGTGTATTGTGTGAAGAAATACTTCCTTTTATTTGTTTTAAGCTGCTGACTATTAATTTCATTTGGTGACCCCTAGTTCCTGTGTTATGAGAAGGAGTAAATAACACTTCTTTATTTACTTTCCCCACACCAGTCATGATTTTATAGACCTTTATCATATCCCCCTTTAGTCATCTCTTTTCTAAGCTGAAAAGTCCCAGTCTTATTAATCTCTCCTCAATGGCAGTTGTTCCATACCCCTAATCACTTTTGTTGCCCTTTTCTGAACCTTTTCAAATTCCAATGTATCTTTTTTGAGATGGGACAATCACATCTGCATGCAGTATTCAAGATGTGGGCATACCATAGATTTATATAGTGGCAATATGATATTTTCTGTCTTATTATCTATCCCTTTCTTAATGACTCCCAACATTCTGTTGGCTTTTTTGACTGCCGCTGCACATTGAGTGGATGTTTTCAGAGAATTATCCACAATGACTCCAAGATCTTTCTTGAGTGGTAACAGCCAGTTTGGACCCCATCACTTTATATGTATAGTTGGGATTATGGTTTCCAATGTGCATTACTTTGCATTTATCAACATTGAATTTCATCTGCGATTTTGTTGCCCAGTTACTCAGTTTTGAGAGAGCCTTTTGTAGCTCTTTGAAGTCTGCCTGGGACTTAACTATGTTGAGCAATTTTGTATCATTTGCAAATTTTGCCACCTCACCGTTTACCCCTTTTTCCAGATCATTGAATAAGACTGGGCCCAGTACTGACCCCTAGGGGACACCACTATATAGCTCTCTCCATTGTGAAAACTGACCATTTATTCCTACCCTTTGTTTCCTATCTTTTATACCACTAGATACTTATATTATATATAAATTATTTTCTTTACATGAATTTCCGAGGAGATGTAACTACCGTACATGGATAGTTTGAAGAGAAAAGCCATTTTTAGTGGGAAACCAGGAAACACAAGACAAAATTTCAAATCAATATAATAATTTAATGACCTGTAACTCAAAAATAGTTTGATCAGTTTTATTCAGACTTGGCAGAAAAGTTGTCTTTAGCATCCACTGCAAAGAATCCAGTTTTGATAACCAAAGTTATAGTGGGGGGAGTGTCTGAAAACAGAGGCTATATATTAAACTGTTTGCAAATTTTACTGTTAGAATGATAATCATTTATCTGTAATGAAAAACTGGTACAACAGATATTCTTACTGACCATAAGGACAATGTAATAATTCATTATTCATAATTCACTCTTGATTTCAGTAGATAAACTGGTTTCAGAGTAACAGCCGTGTTAATCTGTATTCGCAAAAAGAAAAGGAGTACTTGTGGCACCATAGAGACTAACCAATTTATTTGAGCATAAGCTTTCGTGAGCTACAGCTCACTTCATCGGATGCATACTGTGGAAAGTGTAGAAGATCTTTTATACACACAAAGCATGAAAAAATACCTCCCCCACCCCACTCTCCTGCTGGCAATAGCTTATCTAAAGTGATCACTCTCCTTACAATGTATATGATAATCAAGTTGGGCCATTTCCAGCACAAATCCAGGTTTTCTCACACACACACACCCCCCACACACAAACCCACTCTCCTGCTGGTAATAGCTTATCTAAAGTGACCACTCTCCTTACAATGTGTATGATAATCAAGGTGGGCCATTTCCAGCACAAATCCAGGGTTTAACAAGAATGTCTGAGGAGGGGGGAGGGTTAGGAAAAAACAAGGGGAAATAGGTTACCTTGCATAATGACTTAGCCACTCCCAGTCTCTATTCAAGCCTAAGTTAGTTGTATCCAATTTGCAAATGAATTCCAATTCAACAGTTTCTTGCTGGAGTCTGGATTTGAAGTTTTTTTGTTGTAATATCGCAACTTTCATGTCTGTAATCGCGTGACCAGAGAGATTGAAGTGTTCTCCGACTGGTTTATGAATGTTATAATTCTTGACATCTGATTTGTGTCCATTTATTCTTTTACGTAGAGACTGTCCAGTTTGACCAATGTACATAGCAGAGGGGCATTGCTGGTACATGATGGCATATATCACATTGGTGGATGTGCAGGTGAACGAACCTCTGATAGTGTGGCTGATGTGATTAGGCCCTGTGATGGTGTCCCCTGAATAGATATGTGGGCACAGTTGGCAACGGGCTTTGTTGCAAGGATAGGTTCCTGAGTTAGTGGTTCTGTTGTGTGGTATGTGGTTGCTGGTGAGTATTTGCTTCAGGTTGGGGGGCTGTCTGTAGGCAAGGACTGGCCTGTCTCCCAGGATTTGTGAGAGTGTTGGGTCATCCTTCAGGATAGGTTGTAAATCCTTAATAATGCATTGGAGGGGTTTTAGTTGGGGGCTGAAGGTGACGGCTAGTGGCGTTCTATTATTTTCTTTGTTAGGCCTGTCCTGTAGCAGGAGACTTCTGGGAACTCTTCTGGCTCTATCAATCTGTTTCTTCACTTCCAAAGGTGGGTATTGTAGTTGTAAGAATGCTTGATAGAGATCTTGTAGGTGTTTGTCTCTGTCTGAGGGGTTGGAGCAAATGTGGTTGTATCGCAGAGCTTGGCTGTAGACGATGAATCGTGTGGTGTGGTCAGGGTGAAAGCTGGAGGCATGTAGGTAGGAAAAGCGGTCAGTAGGTTTCCGGTATAGGGTGGTGTTTATGTGACCATCGTTTATTAGCACTGTAGTGTCCAGGAAGTGGATCTCTTGTGTGGACTGGACCAGGCTGAGGTTGATGGTGGGATGGAAATTGTTGAAATCATGGTGGAATTCCTCAAGGGCTTCTTTTCCATGGGTCCAGATGATTAAGATGTCATCAATATAGCGCAAGTAGAGTAGGGGTGTTAGGGGACGAGAGCTGAGGAAGCGTTGTTCTAAGTCAGCCATAAAAATGTTGGCATACTGTGGGCCATGCGGGTACCCATAGCAGTGCTGCTGATCTGAAGGTATACATTGTCCCCAAATGTAAAATAGTTATGGGTAAGGACAAAGTTACAAAGTTCAGCCACCAGGTTAGCCGTGACATTATCGGGGATAGTGTTCTTGATGGCTTGTAGTCCGTCTTTGTGTGGAATGTTGGTGTAGAGGGCTTCTACATCCATAGTGGCCAGGATGGTGTTATCAGGAAGATCACCGATGGATTGTAGTTTCCTCAGGAAGTCAGTGGTGTCTCGAAGGTAGCTGGGAGTGCTGGTAGCGTAGGGCCTGAGGAGGGAGTCTACCTAGCCAGACAATCCTGCTGTCAGGGTGCCAATGCCTGAGATGATGGGGCGCCCAGGATTTCCAGGTTTATGGATCTTGGGTAGTAGATAGAATATCCCAGGTCGGGGTTTCAGGGGTGTGTCTGTGCGGATTTGATCTTGTGCTTTTTCAGGGAGTTTCTTGAGCAAATGCTGTAGTTTCTTTTGGTAACTCTCAGTGGGATCAGAGGGTAATGGCTTGTAGAAAGTGGTGTTGGAGAGCTGCCGAGCAGCCTCTTGTTCATATTCCGACCTATTCATGATGACAACAGCACCTCCTTTGTCAGCCTTTTTGATTATGATGTCAGAGTTGTTTCTGAGGCTGTGGATGGCATTGTGTTCCGCACGGCTGAGGTTATGGGGTAAGTGATGCTGCTTTTCCACAATTTCGGCCCGTGCATATCGGCGGAAGCAGTCTATGTAGAAGTCAGGTCTGCTGTTTCGACCTTCAGGAGTCCACCTAGAATCCTTCTTTTTGTAGTGTTGGTAGGGAAATCTCTGTGGATTAGTATGTTGTTCAGAGGTATGTTGGAAATATTCCTTGAGTCGGAGATGTCGAAAATAGGATTCTAGGTCACCACAGAACTGTATCATGTTCGTGTGGGTGGAGAGGCAGAAGGAGAGGCCCCGAGATAGGACAGCTGCTTCTGCTGGGCTGAGAGTATAGTTGGATAGGTTAACAATATTGCTGGGTGGGTTGAGGGAACCATTGCTGTGGCCCCTTGTGGCATGTAGTAGTTTGTGCTGGAAATGGATTTGTGCTAGAAATGGCCCAACTTGATTATCATACACATTGTAAGGAGAGTGATCACTTTAGATAAGCTATTGCCAGCAGGAGAGTGGGGTCGGGGGAGGTATTTTTTCATGCTTTGTGTGTATAAAAGATCTTCTACACTTTCCACAGTATCCGATGAAGTGAGCTGTAGCTCTGTCAAGGTTCCTTCCCCACTCTGAACTCTAGGGTACAGATGTGGGGACCTGCATGAAAAACCTCCTAAGCTTCTCTTTACCAACTTAGGTCAAAACTTTCCCAAGGTACAAAATATTCCACCCTTTGTCCTTGGATTGGCCGCTACCACCACCAAACAAATACTGGTTACTGGGGAAGAGCTGTTTGGACACGTCTCCCCCCCCCCCCCCAAAAATACTTCCCAAAACCTTGCACCCCACTTTCTGGACAAGGTTTGGTAAAAAGCCTCACCAATTTGCCTAGGTGACTACAGACCCAGACCCTTGGATTTTAAGAACAATGAACAATCCTCCCAACACTTGCACCCTCCCTTTCCAGGGAAATGTTGGATAAAAAGCCTCACCAATTTGCACAGGTGACTACAGACCCAAACCCTTGGATCTGAGAACAATGAAAAAGCATTCAGTTTTCTTACAAGAAGACTTTTAATAGAAATAGAAGTAAATAGAAATAAAGAAATCCCCCCTGTAAAATCAGGATGGTAGATACCTTACAGGGTAATTAGATTCAAAACATAGAGAACCCCTCTAGGCAAAACCTTAAGTTACAAAAAAGATACACAGACAGAAATAGTTATTCTATTCAGCACAATTCTTTTCTCAGCCATTTAAAGAAATCATAATCTAACACATGCCTAGCTAGCTTACTTACTAAAAGTTCTAAGACTCCATTCCTGGTCTATCCCTGACAAAGGCAGCATAAAGACAGACAGAGACCCTTTGTTTTTCTCCCTCCTCCCAGCTTTTGAAAGTATCTTGTCTCCTCATTGGTCATTTTGGTCAGGTGCCAGCGAGGTTACTTTTAGCTTCTTAACGCTTTACAGGTGAGAGGAGCTTTCCCCTGGCCAGGAGGGATTTCAAAGGGGTTTACCCTTCCCTTTATATTTATGACAAGCTCACGAAAGCTTATGCTCAAATAAATTGGTTAGTCTCTAAGGTGCCACAAATAGATAAACTCTTCATCTACAATGAAAGTCAGAGCAGAATCAGACTCTATCTGTGGATTGCCCAATTTGTATATGTAAGTAATGATTTAGGCCCTGACCCAGAAAATATTTAACTATATGGATAATGTATGAGTAATCCCATTGATTTGCTGTTGGTACAATTGCTCGATTTCAATGGAACAAGTCACATGCTTAGTGTTATGAATGTGCTTAAGTGCTTTGATGCATGGGAGCCTTAATGATAGTAAGAAAATCCCCAAAGATATTTCCACCTAATATATTAAAATATGATGTCCAGAAACCATACCATACTAATACAGTACCCCAAAATATGAATTTTTAAAAACAGAGAGCTAAAAGCAGCTAGTCTTTGAGGTGAATATTATGGATGAGTTTATTTAAAGACCAGAATATCCAAAAACATCTAACCAGAATTCCAGCAGCATCTAAGAAATTTGGAGATAAATACTGAGTCTTATTCCTCTGCATTGGTCATGTCTGAGAATTGATAATAATATATTATTTAGCACTCCAATTTATGACCCATTGTGATGGGGCTGAGAGGCCCCATGCCATCAGAGAAGGGGTTATGGACAGCCTTGAGCCCACCTAGCCCTGCAATACTATATCTGCAGCCAATGCCAAGCCTGGAAGGAAAATAAAAGCAGAGAGCCTAGTTAAGTTCAGGGCTGACTGGCCAGGAAGGAGAATGGAGCTCTGCCTGAAGGGAGGTTCAGTTGCAGACTTGCAGAGACAGGCCAGCTAGCTAGAGCAGCCACTGGGGAGAAACAGTGACACCACCTTGAGAAGAGGCTGTTATGGAGTGAAACCTGAACGAAAGGACAGGAGCCTCTCCTCCCCTCCCTCCAGAAGACTGGGGGATAGTACAGTAGTGAGTTACATTTGCTTTTGTGTTGTAGAACATTGAGGAACCTCATCCTGTTTCCCCCTCATCAGAACTCAGGAGTTTCCCTTGGTCCTGGGAACCATGGGTAGCCTGGAACAGAGGTCTGGAGCCATCGACCCAGGTCCCAATTCCAGAAACTGCTGATCTACCTTGTCTGAAGAAGGGAACAATCACTGGAAACAAAGTGGGGCGGGCACAAAGAGGGGACCTCCCAGTGACCCCACAGAAGCCCTGTTCATCAGGTGAGACCACAAATATTTGTTTCTCCTGTGGCCACCCTGGGCACTGGTCCCAGAATTGCCCTTTTATGGAGTGGAGTTTTGGGGAATCTGGATGATGGCGGCCCAAGCTTGACAATGAAGACCTGTGAATGGTACCTAAGGTGAATGGTACTTAAGTAGTGGGCCTTGTCAACTTGCGATGTGCAAACCTTTGTATGGAGTTCTGTATTCCCAAATCCTGGGTTACCCCCATGCACCATCCTTCTATAATGTGTACACATAAATGTAAAAATCCTATACTTGCATCCAAGTTCATCTAACTGTGGGGAAGTGGGGAACATACAAAGTCCCTGATGGTTAGTCTAGTCCCATCCTTTGCCTATCCCATTATCATTGGCCATGACTGGGAATACTTTGGGGAACTGTTGTGGGAATCATATTTCCTGTGAGATGAGTCTCCACTTCCTAAGTTGCCACCTTCAGTTCCGCATGACCCAGTAAACTTTGCTGATGTGGGAGACATCACAGATCCAGGTGAAGAAACCTACAGACTATCTGGGTGTAGGCAGCTCAGTGGGGGTTCTGGGTATGGGGGGGATCTGGATGCACAGGATTTTGTTGGGGGTTTCTGGGTGCAAAGGTAATGGGACTCTATGGGGAGTCCAGGTGAAGGTGTTGGGGATCATCGAGGGGGGGGTCTGAGTAAGGGGGGGATAGAGCTCTTCAGGGAGTCTGGGTGTGGGGGCTAAGTGGGGGTCCAGATGCTGGGGGAGTTGGGCTCAGTGGGGTGGGGATCCAGGTGCGGGTGGCTCATTGGGGTGGTTCAGGTGCAGGAGTAGTGGGGCTCATCGGGGGGTTCCAAGTGCAGGGGGGTGAGGCTCAGCAGGGGGTGAGGCTCGTTGAGGTATTCTGAGTATGAGGGGGTCTGGATGCATGCAGCTGGGAAGCAATGGGTACAGGAAGCGGGGGGGGGGAAAGGGGGGTTTGCAGAGCTTCCTGCAGCTGGGGAAAAAATATAGGGATGGGTCTGACACAGCCCTGGATGCTGTGCAGGGGAAGAGGAAGTCCTGTCTTCCCCAGCCCAGCTGAGACTAACAGCTGAGCCTGGCACAGGGTAGGAGCCACCAGCTGGGTCTTCCCCAGTCACACCTCCTGCCCCACAGTGATTTACCTTTCTGCTGGCTGCCCTTGGCACCCAAAACATATTGATTGGGAGGGTTGCATGAACGCTCTTGTGGCTTCCCTTTGCTTCCCTGTCAGATAGTAATTTTTCTGTGTGGAAACAAAGAAATCTGCCAGGGACATAAATTCTGTGCATGCACAGTGGCACAGAATTCCCCCAGGACTAAGTATGACCCTTGGTTGATAAGGTCCAAGCCCTCCATATATGCCCCACATCAACCTTAAAGAAACAGGTACACCATTTCTTCGGACTGTCTGGATACTACCGATGGTTTATTTCAGGCTTCTTTACTTTTGCAGCTCTTCTTACAGATCTCCTTATAAACAATAGCTGAAAGAAGATCCAGTGGATCAATGCTTGTTAGGAGAAACGGTCTTAGATAGCCCCGACTTCACCAGCGAATTTCTATTACATGCAGACACCTCCAGTGTGGGATTGGGGCAGTCTTATCTCATGTGATGGAAAATGAAGAACACCTCATCCTCCACTTGAGTAGAAAATTATTCAAGGGAGAAGGCCTACTTCATAATCGAAAAAGAAGCACTGGCAGTGAGTGTGCAATGGCCTCACTCTGATGCTACCTTCTTGGCAATCATTTCATCATAGCCATCAACCATGTTTCGCTATATTGGCTCCAGGCCATAAAGGACAGCAGCCTCAAATTATGAGGTTATACCTGTCCTGCCAGTCCTCCTCCTTCCACATCTAGCACAGAGCCAAAAGAGCTGAATGCTATTTTTTTTCTCATGATGGGGGAGAGTCAGCAGGAGAGGGATGTTCCCCTATTGGGGTCAGGGAGGGATGTGTGACCAGCAAAAAAGGGCCCAGCTAGCCCGACCACACCATACCTGCAGTGAACATCAAGTTTAGAGAGGAAATAAAAGGAGAAATCCTGGTTCAGTTCAGGGCTGACTAGCCAGGAAGGAGAATGGAGCTCTGCCTGAGCGAGCTTCATCTGTGGATTTGCACAGATAGGTCTGCTAGCCAGAGCAGCTACTGCAGAGGAACAGCAAGATCCCAAGGAGTGGGCCATGCATTAAGTAGAGGCTGTGTGGAACAAGCCTGAAGAACATGGCAGGAGTGACCTTTCCACCACAGAAGACTGGGGGACAGCCCAGTATATTTGCTTTTCTATCATAAAACACTTTTGGGGCTGAGCCTCTCAACCCTGCCTAGAAGGGAATAAGACTGAAAGGACAATTAGCCAGTGGGCAGAACCTACCTCAGTGTACACTGGAGACAAAGATTTCCTCCTGCAGGGAGACTGGCAGGCACATTATTGTGCCCAGAAGATCCATGAGGTCCAGCCACACCATTATATCGGTCTAGTCCAGTATTCTGCACTACAGTGGACAGTATAATATGCATCAAGAAACCTACTTCTAGTGAACAATTATGAAATAACCTGTCCATAGAAGAAGCTTCTTATTAATCCCCATCAGTGACTGTTTTAATTCCATGAAACATGAGGGTTTATATAAACAACACTGGTCCCACTATGGAACCTTTGGGTATCGCTGTTAATCTTTTACCATGGCAAAAGAAGACTATTTATTCGTACTCACTGAGTTTTAAGTTGTTTCTAATCTGTGGCATTATATATCTCTTACCTCATGACTATTTAGGGTTAGATTATCGGCCCTGCAAGAAATTCCAAGACAATGCCTTGGTATTTTGAAAAGAAGGGTCAATTCTCTTATACGAAAAGCTGGAATGTTACTAAACCAGAAAAAAAAAAAAAAAAGATCACGCGTAAACAACAAAATTGAAGGTCACCTGTCACTGCCCTGATCATGGATTATGCTTTATAGTGTGAGTAAGTTATTTTTCTAGCTAGTTCTAGTAGCCCCACAGTTTTCCTTTGTAGTGAATTGTACAAGACTTATAGTCCTTGAGACCAAATTACTTTCTTTTCCCATAGAACAGGTTTGGTACAGCGAGAGAGAGAGAGTGCGAACTTCCTCACACTGACCAACCACATTTCTCTTCCTTGACATGGAGGGTTTACATCTAGCAAGGAGAGCATAGTGCAGGCTCTATGACTAGTCAAACTATTGATCTCTGTATTTAAACTTCAAAATAGAGTGCTAATATTTTTAGCTGCAGTGGGGCTGTACTTCTGTGGTGTGGACACCTGTCTAGTAGGAACTGGATGAAGGCCATCAAAGATTTGATAATTTAATTTAAAAATATCAAAACAGGGGAACAATTATGTATAAGACAACAGATATTTTATTATATAATTACCTAGTTATCATGGTGCCAACAATACAGGTCATGTGTACTGATATATTTAAGTATTTTTTGAATCTGATAAAATATTAAATTATTTGATTAAGTCTAATTATAAAAAATAGCAGAAAATGCCTTTAAAAGGTACAGAACCATTAAACATCTATTGAGTATCTGTCTTAGTGCTGAGCCTCAGATAAACAATGGAACTATTAGCAAGAACACATTACCATGCTTGGTGATATTTCATATGGTATCTGACAATCTGTAGGGGCTACTTCTGCTTCTCCATAAATAAGATATACATTTTAATGGGTCTCTTTTATCTTACACATCATAGTGAATCTACAAGAACATCACTTAACCTCCTCTATCCATCTTTCACCTGACATGTACTTACAGACATGAATGAACTGAAATGATAATACTTTAGATTTTATATTATGAATATGTATTTTCATACTATATGTGTTAAATGCTGTCCCATCCACATCAGGTTTGGGCCTGTCAAATATATTAAAAAGACCAATTCCCAGAGTATATAACTTTCAAAGATCTAGGGGATATGTAAAACGTGAAATCAAGTGACTGTGAGCTATGACCCACATACTTTAGCTGTAAATTTCCAGAATCAAATATGTACTGGAAATGTTATGCTAATACTCCCTTGTTCTCCCTCATGAAACTGCCTCAGCAGATCTACACGGCAGGTGTCACATGCCATGTTTTGCGAGCCATGGTATCACTGATTGCAGTAGACTGACAAAGGAGCAATTGCTCATCAAATAAAAATCTGAATGTTCTAACCTATAGGTATAAAAGACGCAGCTCACCATTATCCTTAATTCCTCTTGATCTGCCAGATGGAGCAGTCACAGAACTTACTTCATCCATTTCCTCAGTTCATTAGGGATTTCAGAGTCATGGGGCTGCATCCTCAGCAGGTGTAAATTCGCATAGTTCCATTGACTTCAATGACAATTTATATTAGTTGTTGCTCTGAACCATCAAGTTTCAAAAAGTAGAATTATGGTTTGAATTATAATGTGTTATATTTAGTATTAGTTTAGGTTTTGTTGAGATCACTTTTGGATCGAGTCCCGATTCTTTCTACTGGTGGACAAGAAAGGGTGGCATGCTTTAAAAATTTGAACTACTTACATCTCAGCTATAAGCCAAAAAACAGTATGAAAGGCTGCACTCAACTTTCAAGACAAACTGGAAGAAGGATATACCTCTTGATGATATATATGTCTCTGAGAAAGCATTTTCTATGAGATTTCCAGTCCAGCCAAAGACTAAGATCCCCAAAAGGTAGTCTCTACCCCAAAGAGTTTACAATCTAAGTATAAGACAAAAACAGATGGACAATAGGTCTATCATTCCATGCTTTTATTAATGGTGCTTGGCTGCTTGTAAGGTATTGATTAAGGAGGCTAAGTCAAACAAGAAAACATACAAAAAACCCAACCAAAACAAAAAAGATCCTGGTACTAACATGACCGATACTAACTGGCATGCAAAAGGTCAGACTAGATGATCATAATCATACTTTCTGTCTTACAGATATATTAATCTAGGAATTTGTGATCTTTTCAAACCACCACTCGGCTTGTATGGTATATCCCTTTCTCCTACCCTTCATCTGTTTTGTCTGTTTTGGATCAAGAACTATCTACTACTTTGTGTTTCTACAGTGCCTTCATTCTAGATTGGCACCTAGACGCTATTGTAATATGCCTAAAAAACAATAATAATAACTAGTCCAATTCATTCCTGATTTTCATGGAGTTACACCAAAGTTAAATTTGTCTGCATAATTTATGTCTGATGGGACACATAGGACATGGAGGGTCAGTTCGGAGATGCCATCCTTGAAAATACATGCCATCTACAGACCTGTGGTTGCCTATGCAATCTTTGACTACTGTTATTGCAACATACAATGCAAGGCCTGGTCATGAAATCTATCACCCATACAGAGCCCTATTGATTTAGGTGAGGCACAAAGGCCTGTCGCTGGGTATGTACACCCCATCATGGGGTGTCAGGTCACATGTTGTCAAAAGAAAGCGAAGAGGCTGTACCGCAGCCAGTTAGGTCCTATGCTGATGACCCTTACTATGGAACGTGGTAGTACAGCCTAGTGGCCAGAGTAAATTGAGGGCTTAGCTACACTTGAGAGTTAGAGCACATTAAAGCAGCCCCGGGCACCCTAGCTCACTACCTATCCCCACTGGCAAGGCACATAGAGCGCTCTACTCCACGGCTAGAGCACTCCTCGTACTCCACCTCGGCGAGAAGATTAACGCTTGGTGTGCCTTGCTGAAACGCCCGGGCGTCAGTGTGAACAAGGTGTTGCATTACTGCGCTCTGATCAGCCTCCAGAAACATCTCATAATCCCCTTAAATCAAGTGACCACTCTTCTCATTGTTTGTGAATCGCTGCAGGAATTCGGATATGCCCTTTGAAAGCTCCGTTTCTGGCAGCTGGCTGCTTATCTGCTCCAAGACAAAGCAACCATTACTGTGGAATGCTGTGTGTGTGAGAGAGAGAGGTAGGGGGAAGGGGGGGGTCTGCTGCTGTCTGAACTTACAAGACAGCATGCTGACATGCTCTCAGCCCCCCTAAAACCCACTCTCTCTCCCCCTACATACACACAACACACTCCCTGTCACACACACCCCATTTGAAAAGCATGTTGCAGCCACTTGCATGCTGGGATAGCTACCACAATGCACTGCTCTCTGTGGCTGTTGCAAGAGCTGCTAATGTGGCCATGCCAGTGTGCTTGTAGCTGTCAGTGTGGATAGATTGCAGCACTTTCCCTACTGGGCTCTACGAAGCTTGGTTTAACTCAAAGCGCTCTACATCTGCAAGTGTAGCCATGCCCAAAGTCACCCTTCCACACAGGGCTGCGTGGTCTAATGGCCAGAGTCAATAAAGTCGCACCCCTCTGTGGGATTGTGTGGCCTATTGGCCCGTTGGGGAAGTGGGGAGCCATTTACAGTTGTTTGGTGTGCAGGGTAGGGGGACTCAGGCCCTCCCTTCTCCTCCAAGCCCCAGCCCAGGGCCCTTGCAGCGGCAGGGTTACTCTCCACCAAGTCAGTGGGGATCCTCCTGAAACACGCTGACTGGCTCCCCGGTTCACCCACTAGAGCAAAGTTGAAGTCCCCTGGGCTGCTTCCTACCCTGTCTTCTCCAGCAATGATCCATGGTTCCCATGGGCCTCTGGGATCCTCAGGTGATTTAGCTCCTGACAGCAAAGCCTCCTCTCTGAATTCATCAGGCAGCCTGGAATTCATCTGGGGCTCTGCTAGCCTTGGCTTTGGGGTCGGGGCCTGTAGCAGATTGTCACCTCTGTATGAACGACAGTGCTTGTGAAAATAGTTAAGTAAATCCTACTAAAGGGTTCATCTATATGTCTGACAGTATTGTTCTTCACATAATATCCTGTTGGATTGTATGTGAAGTTATCAAATGTTGCTATGTATGTGTTACTGAAAGATGTAGTGAAGTTGAAAACACCTACAGCTCGCCCTTCTGGTACAACAATGAAGAAGCTAGACGTGCTAACGGCCCATCAGCAAAGACAATGGACACTGGGAAAGGTTTGTCCTCACCAGGGAGCATTTCAGCCAGCCTATGAGCAATGGCTGCTATGACTCAGCATGGTATGCAGGGTATGAGACCAACCTACATGACACTGAACACCATTTTAGTGTTCTCCACAAACTGGGCTGGCAACTTAGCTTGGAAAAAAGGTTTCCCATCATATGGAGAAATTATATAAGGTGGGGAGTGATGTCATGATTTGTCTTCACTCCCCCACAACTCAACACCTGAAAGAACCTTTGGAAGACAAAGCAGGTGCAGCTGTGCCTCAAGAATCTGTAAGCCTGCTTGTATAATCAATCAGGGTAAGGTATTGCTAATTCAAATCCTATCTATCTAGTATATTTAGGCTTAGTTTGCGGTTTTGTTTATTTTCTAGATAATCTGCTTTGATCTGTTTGCTATCACTTATAATCACTTAAAATCTATCTTTCTGTAGTTAATAAACTTGTTTTATGTTTTATCTTAACCAGTGTCTCTTTATGTGAAGTGTCTGGAAAATCTCAGCTTGGTAAACAAGGTTTGTTGCATATCTTCCCCACATCAAGGGGGGAACAAATTAATTAATGAGCTTGCATCCTACAGATCCCCGTGCAGTGCAAGATGGTATAATTCTGAGTTTATACTCCAGTAGGGGTGCAAGGCTGAGGAGCTGGGAAGTTGACTTCCGGCCTCCCGTTTGTCCATGAGTAGCTTAGGTAGAGCACTCAGGTAACTCAGTTGGGTGTGTGGTGTACCTGCAGTTGTGTTGGGTGATAACAGGGCCTAGAGAGGCTGGCTGAGGCACCAACAAAGCACTGTGAGAGATGCCAGCCCACCTCAATGGTTAGCGGGCGCAGCGTTTCCAGTGGCTCCCAGGCTGCATCCTGGGGCTACAATCTGGCACAGTAAGGTCAAGGATTCTCCCCAATCCATTGGAATCGGGTGGTCTCTAGATGATATTGACTTGATTGCATTTTCCTTGGGTGGGGGAAAAATACAGTAACAAAATTATCAGTCAATTGGAGTTTTCTGAGCAAAAGGGAAAAGCCTACAAGTACGTGGTCACATAGTTAACAATTACTAATATGTACTGATACCCAGATGCAATCCTTTCCAAACATGTCTATTCTTATTCTTTCAAAGCGTGTCTCAATATAGGGCAGAGGGATCAAGAGGGCCTTGGGATCCATTTGTTGCTGGACAGATGGTACTCTGGAGTGGAGGACTAATATTCCCTCAACTCCTGATGCAAGCCCGGTCAGTACAATGGGGCTAGTATCCATGACTGTGCTTTCTCTCTTCCCAGGTGCCCCATGTATGGGATGTCAGGTGTGAGCTGCAACACCATATGGCAATACTTACATGGCACCAGCAGCTATGTCTTTACAACCCCAGTTTGTTGATCTCTTTCCACTTGGTACAGGTGCTCTTTCTTGAACATGAATCGTGGTTACTGCTTGACATGCTGCATTTCAGCCAACTATTTTCAGCACCACGAAGGTTACATCTTGCGCACAGCTGCTGGGTTCTGTTCTCCCTGTGTAGGTTGTTTTCTTTTTTTGTTTTGTTTTGTTTTGTTTGGGGTTTTTTTGGCCGGGATTCTCCAATACTTGTGAGTCCCCACCAGACCTTGGTTTGAGTTGCTTCTCTAGCACTCCCAGAGTCCTTCCCCCCACTCAAGGTATAGAAGATTCTCTCCAAACACAAAAGGGATTTTCTTCCTCCCTAAGGACAGGGAAGATCAAAAGGAAAAAGGAGAAAAAAGTGGTTCAGGCTCTTGAACAGTCTCTCAATTACTCCTTGGGACCCTGCTTGTAAGCAGTTTTTTAGTGTCCTAATTAGCATTAGAGTCTCTCTTTAGACATTCCCCCCACTTCTTGTAGCACCTATCCAGTAACTTGTTCAGGTAGTCTCAGGGGAACCAGGGTCAACAACAGTCTCCCTCTTTGCTGGTCTATCCCTGCAACCAGCTGTCTCTGAGGCACAGCTATGTCCCCTAGTTATCATCCCTTCCTGTGGCAGGCTTTCCCTTTCCACATGTCCTCCCTTCAAGTGTTGCAGGTGAATCTGGTTAGTGCTGGCTGACCCAGAAGAGTTCATTAGCTTCCTCCTGAATAGAATGAGGGTGTGCCCCCTCACACGGGCTCTTGCCACTGACACTCTAAATAAGGGTTGGGGCCATGGTGCAGACATGGCGTGCTGGCAGCAAAGTTAGGAGTCCCAGAATTACCTTATCTGATTCTGTTTTGCAGAATTTCATTCTAGATGTGTTATGAATCCCATTTTATTTGTTGAATATAATTGTAATCCCTGTTTTTAGCAAATCATGTTTTACTGCAATCTGTGTGCTAGTAAAATGTTCATTGTCTAAAAGCCTGAGACCCATGAGCTGTAATCTATTAAAGAATCAAAATGAAACTAAACATACAAGAAGCAATATCAAAGGGCTGCCCTTGAAAATGCTCCCACAAAATATACTTTATAACCCTTTTCCAAGAGCAAACTCCTGAGATGAGCACATGCAAACAGAAAGTTACACACACAAACATGCATGTCTGTTTTTAATTACGCAATCTGCATATGCAAATATTAGTTTGCAAATACAAATGTAAGTACTTGCACTTGTAAACAGGTGCACACAGAAAATTTGCTTGTGAATTTTTAGAGGCCTTTTGAAACTGTGGACAAAAAGGTCTGACATATACTTCTCCCCTCTTTCACTCCTTTCTGGGATGTTCTGTCCCATTTTATTTTTATTTGCTCCCCTCTATGCCTTATAATTAAGGGGAGCATAGGAGATATAGATTTGTCTAGTACCACTAAATAAGTACTAGTTTGTATAATCAATTAGTATAAGGGTAAAAGAGATGTCATTTGTTTATTTTTAACATAGATGATCTAATACTAATCATCGAAGAAGGTTTTTATGCCTCAAGTAAATCCCTAAAACAGGATCCCAGTTCCTAGTTTCAATTTGCCATCAGTGGGAAGGACATTAGAATTTATAAAGTGCTCCATGATTATATTTTTCTGAAGGCTTGGAATCTTGACATGCCTGTGACTTGCACATGGGCCATCAAGATACAGTAGCTGAAAGAGCAATACCTGTCTTGAATATTGCCACACTGACTTATAGAATTGTGCCCTTGAGAAAAAGACTGAGAGAAAAACAGAGCGCCATGCAGTGACAAAAATGAAATAGGACTGTCATCTGGCAGCTCTTCATAGTCCATCAAGTAAACTATTAAAGATATAAGAAGAACCACAGAATGCTTGGACAAAGGTTGTTAAACCACTACTCCAAGGGCAGTCACTGCACATTGCTAAAGATTGTTAGTAAAAGATAAACCAGTTTTGTCTATGAAACCTGACATTGCCAGTTTTCAGCCTAACTTTTAATGCTGTATGCTTGCAGTCAAGGTCCCGGTTGGATAAACTAATAATCTAAGCAGTTTAAAAGAACAGTTCTTACTGAAGTTGAGGGCACTATGTATGGAAGAAGCTGAGCTTTTTTGTCAGATAGCAGGATTCAGCTTTTCACATGCCTTTGCCTACATTCCTAACTGTCAAATATCTTTTACATTTTCTTGCTCTAGTTTTAAAAAAAAGAATTTATTTGAACTTGTCATAGTGAAGTTATTTCTCTTTGAGTGTAGAAACCCCAAAAGGTTGGACTGCTGTATTTTTTTTACCACAAATGTCCAGAAAACTTGAGTCAGGCTCTGGAAAATCATGAGATTGGCTTCAAAATCATGAGTTGTTTTGTTAAACTACATTTGGTCTCTCTCTCTCTCTCTCTTTTTTTGCCTTCTGATTTTCAAGCCTTTAGGAGACTCTGGGTTCATATTTTCATGGTTTTCTTTACAACCCGGAGGATTAGAAAGTTAGCTGAAAAGAAAAGAAAAGAAAAGAAAAGAAAAGAAAAGAAAAGAAAAGTGAGCTTCTCCTTTATTCACATGACTCCAGGAATCAAGGCTCTTAGGAGAACATCAGTTAATATGAGACTTGTCATTATAATCATGAGAATTGGCAACACTGCCTTATGTGTGTGTGAGAGATTGAGCCTGAGGAATCTTCCCTCCCTTATACAGCTCAAATAAGAGCCAGGTACAATTGCAATCCTTCTGTAACAAATGTGAGATTACAAGAGAGACTGAACCATATTTCCTGGGTCCAGTCACCACATATGAATCAGGATTCCCAGCATATTTTTAGGCCCTGATTTTCAGAAGTTTTGAGTGCCGCAACTCCAGCCAAAGTCACCGGGTGCTGTGGGTTTTCAGCAACTGTGAAAATCAAGCTGTTGGAGTATTATATCAGTGTGGATGGATGTTACTGCAAATTATTGTGCATGGTCTATTTCCATAATACAGAATCAAGTGGGGGAAACCAAGTGGTTTATAAAACACCATACTGTTCACAAAGCTTTAGTTATTTTAACCACTGTGCAGTATAAACATAAATGCAGTTGTAGTTATCTTTGTTAGTCCTTTGACACGCAGAAATAGTTTATGAAACCAAAGAAGCTATGTTCAATATTCTGTTCTACGTCTACACTCTGGAAGTCAATAAAGGTCAGAATCTGCTTACTTTTTACAATGAACTTTAATAGGAGAAGGATTGGGACCTAAAAATTGAAAAATACAGTGTTCAGCTGACTTGATTATGTAGGCTGGCATCCCTATGACTGCATCAGTGAAGCATGGTTAATAAAGGTTAATAAAAAGGTTAATTTGCCTATTGCCATACAGCAGAGGTTGCATAAACACACACTGTGATTCTCTGTTTTCTGGTGGTTTTGGTGAATATAATGAAGCCACTGAGCAAGAAGTATCTGACAGAGGAAGTGGTTTTAGCAAACAGTAATATTTACATGTTGGCAATATTGGTTAAATAAAACAAGGAGTTGACAAAAGAAGGAACTGGGGTTTAAACTATCTGATCTGTCATTCTATCACCCAAATGCCTGTGTATTAACCCAGACTACCATCAGTTAGGTATTTTGCACACAAATTTACTTCCAAAAAAAGAAATGTAATTAGCCGAATGACTATGAGGAAGATTTACTAACCTTTCATGATGTGCCTGTTCCAATTGTGCCTTTGAGTGGAGTGAGCAGGTCATACTGTCATGTACTGGTTGTGCATTGATTTGGATGGAGTCAGACTTGTTCAGCTGTTTGCAATTCTGTTATCTTCTAATTGCAGGCCTACAAAGAGCACAGGAGCCTTAATACTATTGACAGACAACATAGTTTCTTTTTGGTCACATGGTTCTACGACCAGACAAGCTTGAGTTCTTTTTTCCATTCCTCATGTGGGTGGCTTAACAGACAGGTCCGGTGTCTGTACATATACAGCCATGGATTGTTGTGCCAATTCACATCCCCTTAATCCCCTATTAAGTTTCCCTTTTCTCTCGGACTAAGTGATCCACAAGTACTAAAATGTATGTAAAACTACAACTAAAATCTTATATCTAACATTATAGCATGACGGTGCCACATTAAGTGAGTTTAATTGCCATTGAACCTTGATTTTTCCAATTCTGAAACTTGCCAAAATAAATATGATATCTGACTTTTTGTGAGTCCACTGTAAAAATTAAAGGACTGATTCTCGATTCCATTAGACCAGATCTACACCAATGCAGCTCCCTCAGAGTAAAGCTATTGGGCTGGGGGGCAGAATCAGGCCCACAGATTTAAATTCTCCTCTCAGTCCCGCACAGAGGATCTCAAGACTCTTCTGCTGTCACAGTTTGATGTTGCCAGATGGGCTTTTGTGCACCTATGGAGAACAAAAAAAGCCTTAGATCATTATGCAGATCAAAGATATTTACCACTTTTCTCATTTTCTACTCAGTGGAAAGTGAACATTTGTTTGGTGTCAGACCAGCAAATACTAGTGAAAAGATACAGAGACCTGTAAGCCAAGACCTGCTAGTTCCACACACTTGGTAGTGGAATGGGTCTAGTGGGTGAACATTAAATGGGGCACAGGAATACTGGCTGAAGATAAATTAAAGGGTCTGCATTGTTCTGCCTGTATAGAACACTTTTATGTTTCTCTGCATATCAATGTATCTTTTTTCTGGGTGAAGCAATAGGTTCCAAACATTTCACTGGAAGTTTTGCCACAAGAAACAATACTGAAAATGTAGATCTTGGCTTGCTGTGGGATCTTTTAAGAAAGGAAGTTGAGGAGGAAGCAGGAGGTATGAGGAGAGAGAGGGGGGATTGGATATTCTTTGGATAATCCAATTTTTAGGATTCTTAATAAAAAACAAACCCTTTAGATTCACCTATCATATTTACTAATGTAATTTAGAAGAGCATAAATTTAAGTCATGTAACTAAGTATAGACAGATGATACTACACCGGGGTACAGTCTTATGCTATGCACACATGTCTAGGAGCCAGAAACTCACGAATTCTAAACATGTTTCTGACAATGACATAAATTGTGTCATGGGAAATGTACAAAATGGCTCTTCCTCAGTTTCTTCCTTGTAAAACAAACATAACAGCTAGCTCATGTGGGTGTTGTAAAGATTAATTGGCCACTGAGTGTATAGTGTTTTGAAGATTCTGATCTCAGCTGTTGGTTGCTGCTAGGGAACAAACAGCACAACTCATGAGGGAAGATATTGAGAAAGCTTTAAGATTTGTGCTCTCCCCACAGAATAAATCGGAGCAAGTGCTCTAATTTATGTCTACTTCCAAATCCCAAGAGGCTGTCACATCTTCTTTCTTCTAGCCACATCCTAGTGTAGGAACTCCTAAAGTGGCTCTAAGCCATCACAGGTTCCTGTTTATGGTGGGATGACCCTCCTCTGGCTGGCTATGTTAGTTTTAGAGTTATTTGTAACAATATAGTGACCCCAACCCAAGCCAGAATTGAGGCTAAGTGTTTGCTATTCTTAGGGTGGTTATTTTGGAAGATGTGGACAACTGTGCACTAATAACTGGTGTGAGACGATCAACTCATTTCACATGTACTACTCATCAGACGTCATATAGTAACACCTTTTAGTCAACACCCTAATGCAAATTTTAAATGTTTTAGCTGTTGTACCTCTAATTTTGATTTAAATCTATCAAACGTGTTTTGACAGAAATTTATTTCACATCTACTTTAATTCAGAAATCTGAATCTCCTGTCAAAGCAAATCACTAAACCTCGAAGGAAGTTGAATAGAAAACTTTCCTGGATCAAAAAGAAAAGGAGGACTTGTGGCACCTTAGAGACTAACAAATTTATTTGAGCATAAGCTTTCGTGAGCTACAGCTCACTTCATCGAATGCAGTCATTTTCTTTCGTTAATTACCTGTATGTTTTTAAAATGAACTGACCCATTGCTCTGGAACTTTATTGCTTATTTTCCTTGTGTTTCTTCACTCACTACACCATAGCAGAATGTCACTACAGTAGTGAAGCACGGCAAAGAGAAACACAGGGCTCAGTGCTCAGATGCACTGGGTTTATACTAAATGCAGCTGTAGAGCGAGGCAAAGACAGATGATGGCTTTAATCCAGTTTGTCTCCTAATCCTGATTTATGGCTTTAGGGCATAATTTATAGCAATCTCCCCGGCTGCTCAATTACACTGCATGAAGCTAATGACTGGCCACTGAGGATCTGGCAGAGTGCAAGGGGATCTAGCTCACTCCTCTCCCCTGGCACACCTCTTCCTAACCTCCATTTCGCTCCCTATACTGGTGGTTGGGGGACAGGTGGTGAAAAGGCAGCTGTGGCAGCTTCATGCCATGTGAGGATTCCCCTGCCTCAGGAGTAACCCATAGCAGTGTCTTTTAGGTCAACATTTTGGCTGCTTTGTGCTGGCTGCCAACTGAGCCCATAGCCTCTAAGTAATTGCTGGATTACAATGGTGGACGTACATTGGGAAGTAAATGGGAAAGGAGTCATTGTCCTGATTCGTTTCAGAGTAACAGCCGTGTTAGTCTGTATTCGCAAAAAGAAAAGGAGTACTTGTGGCACCTTAGAGACTAACCAATTTATTTGAGCATGAGCTTTCGTGAGCTACAGCTCACTTCATCAGATGCATGCCGTGGAAACTGCAGCAGACTTTATATATACACAGTGCAAGTTTTTTCATGCAGTTGATAGATTTCCACTCCATACGGCTAAATGTCCTGATTCGTGTTATACCAAAATAGAAGTGAAATGATACTGTCATCCTCTCCTACTGATTCACATGTGAAAGCCTTCCTGAATTTTGCACCCCACCTTGCTGAGGTAAAGCATGGCACTACTATCTCATGTCTCAGACAGCTCTCATTTATGCCATTTAGGGACCACTCCATCTGGCTGGGGTGATATACAGATGACTATTCAAGGTTTAAGCCCCCCCCCCCCCCCCGGGATTCTGTTATGTCAGAGCAATCCCCTTTTAGCACTGTTCTCCTTCCCTTTTGCACTGCCAGGATGGAGCTGGGTGCCAGGGTCTGGACCTTTCATGAAGTCTGCATATTTCTAAACTCTACTGAGGAAACTTCAGCACACACTGATGTTATTACCCAAACTACTCAACCCAATGTATCAAGTGTTTGGATTTGGTTTCATTTTCATGCCTACTAAGATTAGCCAGCGGATAAATTGATTATATCACAGGGGAAGAAATGCCTTGCTCAAAGGCTATCGTTAATTTGCTTGGATGGTTCTTAGTGATCAGTTTAACTGCTTACAAGACAACAAGCTTTTTCCTTTGGATAAAGATAAAAATCTAAGGTGTAATCACTTGTAAACAAATTTAAATGTTCAAATGTGTGCCTCTGAGTTTTGCATGTGCAATGCCCAATGTTCCCTGAGAGTTGCTGCTTGGGGGCATACCTATGTGTGCATGCATGGAAGTTAGGCATCTGTACTATTTGAAATTTGGGCCCCAATTTAAAACTAAAACTGTTAGGCAAATAAGTTTGCACACTGGAAAAAAAGTTTAGATCTATATTTAAGAGAAAGCAGGAAAGGCATAACTTTACCTTATTTTGCCAGTTCAGAAACATCTATGGCATGACCATATCTCTTGGCATGATCGGATGCTGCACAGTTAACTACATTATCTTGTTAGGACAGTTATAGTCTCTCATATGACAATGACTTGCAATATGTAGTCACTGCCTTCTGGGGGAAGAAAAAAAAACACAGCAATTACCGTGCAGTACTCGAATCTGCCTGCCAAGAGCAGAACAGTGATTTGTGAGACACATCAAGAGCTTCTGGCAAGATCAATCTACCGAGATCCTTCTGATAGAGGAATAATGAGTTGACAAAGACCAATGTTCAGTTGGGCCCAAGCCCAGTAAGATTACTGTGCAGCAGCATCAATATTGTCTGTGTTTGGAACTGACACAATCAGAATGGAATCAATTGTCTTTTCTACAGCACTGTCACACATGATTTTTAACTTTGGCTCACAGCAGTGTAGAGAAGCTTGCAGATGTTGGCAGATTTTTTGCTAACGGTATGGGATGTCGTTATTAAGTAGGAACTGCGCAGTACAGTAATTTGTGGTTCTGCTGTGTTCCCTCATATGGTCCTTGTGTTGAGGAGGAGGAAAAGATGCAACAGCCAGAGGGATTTGTCTGTTATCATCCTCATTTTACTGTGATGGTTGGAAATGCCATGTGATATTTAAAGGTGCAGCCTGATTTCTAGTGTAGGCTTAATTTGGGTTGTGTATCAAAACAATTTTACATAAGCATGGGCAAATTCCACTTCAAAAAGAGACAACAATAAAAACATTTGGATTCTCTGTCAAAAGACAGAGAGTATGTAGATGACCCCATCTGTCAGATAATAGACGCTATTCAAGGAGTTAGAGAATCTAATAAGCGAATTGATTTTTTAAACAATTCCTTCAGTCTCCTACTGGTGTGTTTAATAACCTGTTATTTTGCCTCAGAAAGCTATCAACTGTATATTTCCTGCAATCCATTTGTGTATTAGTCCTTCTTTATGTGGATAATGTAACAATCCCATTTGCCATATGTTATGTTAATGTAGGCCCCCTTTACTAGAGGGGCCTCTGAACTTTATGGGGAGTGTTCCAGTTGGGAAGATCCTGTATGCTGCAATCTAGCCTTAGAGACAACAGCTCCTGTGATGCCTTGGGGAAAGAGTGAGAGACTTTATCTGCCAGGCAGTGAAGGGAGAGCAGGGATGGACTCCATTTTGGGAAAAGGAGTGAGATTGCTGCTGTGGTGCTCTGTCCATACCTGGAGCTGCTACTAGGAAGCCAGAAGCTGCTGCTGAGAGCCTGCAGGGGCTTTGATCGAGCAGGGAGCCTCAGAGGCTGTTGGTGCCTTCACTGGAGTCAGAACAGAGACTATTGCTGTGCCTAGAGCTGGCTGAGCTGGGCCTGCAGTGAAGGAACTGTGAGTAACCCCACTCTTGTTTGGGAAAGTACTGCAAGGGAAGGGGCACAGCAGAGAGACTGAGTCTGAGGAGAGGCAGAGTGATCTTTCCATCGAACCAGGACCCAGAGCTGCTGACATTTGGTGGGGCCAACTCCAATTTCTGAGGGGTTGTACACTCATTGCCTTGGCTGGAATGACACATAGAACCAACAGAGTGTTGTGTCCAGCTTCAGATCTTCAAGCGCGCCCACACAAGCAAGTATCTAGGACTCTGAAATCCAGAGGAGTGTACACTCTGGGGTGGGGTAAGTGGTGGCAGCGTAAATGCTAGTTACATAAGTTTTATTTATTACTGTATATTATATTTGTTAATTGGTTGCATGCAACTGCTCCTGTGGATTTAAATTAGTAGTGACATTTAATCTTAGTCTGTTAAACCCTGTTTCTTTAAGTAAAGGAGTGTTAGCTCTAACTTAAGTATATTGGATGTATATAATTAATAATTGGTATTTGAGTTAGATCCATGCCAGAGATTATTATTATTACTATTATTTTAAGGGATTTATTCTGGAGGTTTCCAAGGCACGCCATTGAGTGTGTACAGGGGCCAGCCAGGTGAAGGCACCACCAATTTTAACTTCATTTAGGAGTAAAGGCACTGCAGCAGAGGGATGCATAGGGGTTTCCACCTATCCAGCATCACCACTGGGACACTCAGAATCTCCTTTAATGTCAAGAACATCAGGCACCTAGGCACACAGGTGCGTGTTGCCTACTCCCGAGTAACCCAGAGAGGAAAGGGGGAGTTACATTATGAGCATTGTATATTACTATATGGCAAATTTGCATGTAATTAAAAATCAAAATATACAAAATGAGAGAGAGAAAGGTCAAGTTTCTTCTGTGAATATATAGGTATTTGGGGATGCAAGATTCTTCCTTTGCTTTTTTCCTACCTTCATTTCATTCTGCACTCTTTGTGTGTGTATGAATTTAACACAGGTGAAAGATCTTTTAAGTTTGACGTTGAAACTTTACTTGAGCTGGAAGGCCTACTTCTAGGGGTGGTAGGGTAGATTAGTTTGTCTGAGTATTGTCCTTGGTGCCTTCACTTACACTGCAGACAAGGGTTCCACTTTGCGGGGGAGGGGTTTATGGTGTGAATTCTTTTTCAGTAGGCATTGGGGAGAAAGCAACTTAATAGAGACCCCTAAAAAGCCAACAGTAAGCGCTTTCAGTCACTATCAACCTGGGCTGGATTTGCACCAGCAAAATGGAGGTGAAATTTGGTAACGTATTAATTTTCTAAACTATCCATTTCCCTCAAATCCATCTATTTTTGACGAGGTTATTATTTATCTACTCAGAGTCACAGTTACTAAAGGTATTCACTCTATGGATTTGTTTGTGCTAAGGAGGCACATTTCTGTGGCATGAGGGATGCAGAGGTTTGTTACCCCAGTAGGAGCTCCAGCAGGCAGAGTACCTGATAAACATACAATGCCTCAAAATCTGTGGGAAGCATTAGCCAGCTATGCTATTTGGTGTGGAGGGGGCAGGATCATGGCTTAAGCCTTTCCCTCTCTCACCTGCCTTCTTTGACTAAATTAGTTCCAACATGCCGTCTAACCTCTGGTGAAACCCTGGCTCCACTGGCATCAATGGGAGTTTTGCCATTTGCTTTAATGAGGCTAGTAGCTGTTCCCGGCAACGTCTGTATCACCTGTAAAGTGAACGGGAAATGGAGAGGGAAGGCTCCTTGAGCTCTCTCCCCTATTCTTTTACTCCAGTTCAGGTTCTGACACAATTAGGTCTAGTCAAAAGTTTTTGACAAAAATGTTTGGTGAACATTTTTGCTTATTTTCAAGCAGTTTATACAGTGGCTGAGATTTTTCAAAATTTTGAAACTGATGAAAAATTTTCAACCCACTCTAGACACAGAATATTTCAGAGAAAGGATGGTCTTGTGACTAAGATGCCAGATTGGGACTCTGTGGATCTGGGTCCCATTCCTAGCTTTACCACAGAAATCTGTGTGGCTGTAGATGTGTCACTTAATTTCTTGGTGCTTCAATTTCCCTATCTGTAAAATATGGATAGTAGTACTTCCTGCATCTTACCTTTTGTCTGTCTTGTCTATCCAGATTGTAAACTTTGTGGGGCAAGAACTGTCTGTTACCATACCTAGCACATTTGTTCCTCAATCCATTCCTAGTTGCTGGTGTAATACAAATAATAATAGACAATAATAATGTTACCCTTATTATTTAAACAAATCTGCAAGAATCATGCGGGTCACATATCCCTTCTTGGACACTTACAGAGGACGCAAAATCAGGTTTGTCTTTTTAAACACACACATATATGGAATGCACAATTAAAGGAATTTATTTTGACTTTGGCTTCATTGCAGAACACAAAAGGGATAATTTTATTTTGAATCACAAACATAAAAAATTGTATTAAAAATCATCTGATTTCCCCTAAATGAAAATAGTATTATTTATTATATATCTAGCCAATTTCATCTTTAAAGAATAATTTTTCACATTGATCAAATAATTTTTTTTTAGCATTTTTACTGTTGCTGCTTCCAGCAGCTGTGGTGTTTATACCAGAATTTTGTAGCTCAGCTTAACCCTCAAAGTTTGGTCAATGACAATAGATGAAATAATTATTCCTCAGACTTTAATATCTGCTACCCAACAATAATCATTACATCGAGACTAAAAGTCTTTACTAGCACACAGGATAGCATTGTACCATCTTATTGAAAACTTTGTGTAAGGGGAGAGGGAGATTATCTGGCACGGGCTATTCACTAGTATATGCACAGATCAAAAGTCATAGTGCACAACTACTCCCCATCTCTTCCCCACTCATTCCAAACATGCTCCTTCCTGACCTCTGTTCCTCCTTGTTCAGGCTGCTGTTGGTTGGAAAAGGTGCCTAGAACATGGGTGCAGCAGCACAAACGGCCTCTATCCCTCCTTCACCAAAAGGCCCAACACTTGAAGGCACAAGCTCACATAGTGGGCTGGATCAGCAGAAAGACAGGGTTAAATTGACTTGAATGGGATTGCTCCCACAGATTGCAGGGTTGGTGTGCTATATGGTAGGGTCCTAAAGGTAGAGGCCAGATTGTGTGTGTCTGTAAAGCCCTATGCACACCTAGGGGAGAATAAAAACGGTAAATAATTGTCAGACACTATTGCTGACTAATCCTGGGTTAAGCTTTATTAGAAGATATGCAGGAATTCATTACAAATATGCATATGGAAGCCTCCACGGTTGAGGCAGGAATCCAGCTGAAGAGGATTGCAGTAGCACCACCAGGGAAGAGGAAACGGCTAATTCACAGGGAGAAAGCTGGCTGCTGGTTACTTCTGGCAGCAGGCAGAACTCCACCCCTGCTCCCAACCCACACCCTCTGTCGAGATTTAAAAAAAAACAGTATTCTGCCTTGGCAACGAGGGAAGAGGAATCTCCCCAAAAGGTGGAGGAGAAGAAGCCATGTACACCCCAGGCTGGGCAGATTGTGGCCACCACTCCCAAAAGGAAATGAAGGGGTGTGGTGTTTGGTGACTCCCTTCTATGGGGGATGAAGGCACCCATCTGCTGGGCTGACCTGGCATCCCAGGAGATGTGCTGCCTGCCAGTGGCCCGTAGGTGAATCATTATGGAAGAATTGCTGAGGATCATCTGACCCTCTGACTACTTTACCCTATGCTTTCATCCATGGGGGCACTACTGATACTGCAAGGTATAACCCTGAGCAGATCAGAAGTGACTACAGGGGTCTGGGAGCAAGGGTGAAGGAGTTGGGGGCATAGGTATTGTTCTTGTCAATACTTCTGGTCATGGCTAAGGGCCCAGACAGAGACAGGAACTTCCTGGAAGTGAAAGCCTGGCTGCACAGATTGTGTCACCAGGATGGCTATAGCTTCCTTGACCATGGCATGAGGGGAACATGGGAAATCATAGCAGAGACAAAGGAGAGGAAAGAGGGAATATAGAGGGGAAATCTAATGAACATGTTATAGGTCTGTATACTAATGTAAGAAGTATGGGGATTAAGCAGGAAAAATGAGAAATACTAGTGAATAATCACAATTACAACATAATTGGCATCACAGAAACTTGGTGGGATAATTCACGACTGGAATATTGGTATAAAAGGAAGCAGCTTGTTCAGGAAGGTGTTGCCTTGTATATCAAAGATGTGTACACTTGCACTGAGGTTGAGAAAAAAGTGGGAGGCATACCAGTTGAAAGTCTCTAGGTAAGGATAAAAGGGTAAAAAATGAGGGTGCTGTCATGACAGATGTCTACTATAGATCACCTACCAGGAAGAAGAAGTGGATGAAGCTTTTTTAAACAACTAACAAAATTATCCAAAACCCAGGACTTGGTGGTGATGCGGGATTTCAGCTACTCAGGCTTCTTTGGGCAAAATAATATAGGAGGGCACAGATTTTCCAGCAAGTTCTTGGAATGCATTAGAAACAACTTTTTATGACAGAATGTGGAGAAAGTGACTGAGGAGAGGCTATTCTAGATTTGATTCTGTCAAACAGGGAGGAGCAGGTTGAGAATTTGAAGCTGGAAGGCAGCTTGTGTGAAAGTAATCATGAAATAACAGAGTTCATGATTCTAAGGAATGGTATGGGGGAAACCAGCAGAATAAAGACTATGGATTTCAAGAAGGCAGACTTCAGTAAACTCAAAGAATTGGTAGGTAAGATCCTGTGGCAAGCAAGTTGAAGGGAAAAAGGAGTTCAAGAGAGTTGGCAGCTTTTCAAAGAGACATTATTAAGGTCACAAGAGCAAAATACCCCAATGCAAAGATAAGAAATGTGGTGAGAAACCATCCTGGTTTAATCAGGAGATCTTCAATTACCTGAATCTCAAAAAAAGTTATTCAAAATGTGGAAACTAGGTCAAATTACAAAGGATGAATATAAAAACACAACACAAGCATGTAGGGACAAAATTAGAAAGTCAAGGCAAAAAAACCAATATTAAAATAACTAGGGACTTAAAGGATAAGAAGAAAAAATTTTATAAATACATTAGAAGCAAATGGGAGACCGAGGACAAGGCCCATTACTCAATGAGGTGGGAAAGACAATTACAGAAAATGCAGTAATGGCTGAATTGTTAAATGCCTTTTTTCTTTCAGTTTTTGCCAGAAAGTTAGCAGTGATTTGACAACTATGATTTGAAGACTAACATAATAAACATTGGTGTAAATGGGGTAGGATCTGAGGCTAAAATAGGAAAAGAGCAAGTTAAGAATTACTTAGACAAGTTAGATGTTTTCAAGTCTCCAGGGCCTGATGAAATACATCCTAGAATACTTAAGGAACTGACTGAAAAGATCTCTAAGCCGTTAACAATGATCTTTCAGAACTTGTGGAGGAGGGGAGAGGTACTGGAAAACGGCAAATACAGTGCCTATCTATAAAAAGTGAAATAATGAAAACCCAGTGAATTTATAGACCAGTCAGTCTAACTTTGGTACCCAGACAGATAATGGAGCATATAATTAAATAATTAATTTGTAAGCACATAGAAGAAAATCACATGTTAAGTACAGTCAACATGGATTTGTCAAGCACAAATCTTGTCAAATCAATCTAACATCCTTCTTTGACAGGGTAACAAGACTTGTGGATAGAAGGAAGCAGTAGATGTCATGTATCTCAACTTTAGTAAGGCTTTTGATACTGTCTCACATGAACTTCTCATAAACAAACTGGAGAAAAATAGCCTAAATGAACCTACTATAAGGTGAGTGCACAACTGGTTGGAAAAGTATACTCATAAAGTAGTTATCAATAGTTCAAAATCAATCATACTGAGTGGAGTCCTGCAGGGATCTGTCTTGGGTTCAGTTCTATTCAATAGCCTCATACATGGTTTGGATAATGGCACAGTGAGTACAGTTATAAAGTTTGCACAGGTTACCAAGGTAGGAGGGGTTGCAAGCATTTTGGAGGAGAGGATTAGAATTCAAAGTGATCTGGACAAACTGGAGAAATGGTCTAGCATAAACAGGATGAAATTCAATACGGACAAATAAAAAGTACTACACATAGAAAGGAATAATGATTTGCACAAATACAAAATGGTAAATGACTATATAGGAAGGAGTACTGCAGGAAAGGATCTGGAGGTTACAGTGGATCACAACCTAAATATGAGCCAACAATGTAATCCTGTCACAAAAAAAGAAAACATCATACTAGGATGTATTTGAAGGAGTATTGTAAGAAAGACACAAGAACTAATTCTTCCACTCTACTCAGCACTGATAAGGCCTTAGCTGGAATACTGTGTCCAGTTCTGGGCACCATATTTCAGGAAAAATGTGGACAAACTGTAGAAAGTCCAGAGGAGAGAAACAAAAATGATTAAGTTCTAGAAAACATGACCTATCAAGTAGGGTGATCATATTTCTTAAAGGGAAAATGGGACACCATGTAAGGCTAGCTGGAGCCTTCCCCCTTCCTAGCCTGGGGTTGGCCCAAGCTGCTCACCCAAGCCGCCTGTCCAAGCCCTCTGCACCCTGCATGAGGCTGGCGTCACTGCTGACCAAAGCTCTGCCTGCCCCCTGCGCAAGCCCTGCATGATCATCCGCACCCCACTTTTTTAAAAAAGTGGGCATTTGTCCCATTTGTTCTTGCCAGCTGATCAAGCGTCTTGAGTCAGGCTCCCAAAAATCACAAGATTGGTTTAAAATGTATGAGATTTTTAAAAAGTAATGCATTTGGACTATTTTTTTAATTTACCGTCCGGATTTTGAGCCTTTGGGAAACACTGGAATCCCATTTTCATGCTTTTTTTCTACAACCATTAATGTTAGAATTTTTTTTAAGCAAAAGCAAAGACTCTCGCATTAATATAACTCCAGAAAATAGGGCTTTAAGAAAAACACCAAATATCAATTATCACGATATTTGTGATAGAATTACTAGTGCTGGGAGCACTGTGGTATATTTAAAAATTCTAGCAAAAGTTTTCTGATACTACAGAAAAAATTAAAAGATTCCACTGAGTTCTTGCTAGTTTCTATAAGGTTATATTTTTTCACTGTTTTTAACAGTGCATTTGTCTGTGTGTGTGTAAACAGAGGAAAAGTGTGGAACTTTTTGCTTCAGATTGTCCATATTTATGGACAATCTCAAAAGGCATGTTAGCTCAGATTCTCTGCTATATGTGTTGCAGATTGGAGGTATCCTAGCTAAGGACTATCTATCTCTAGGTCTATCTCTGATACCTTTGTTGAGGGAGCAGAGAACTGATTCCATTATACAATTCTTGGTAATAAGCCTTTGCAATATCAGGCAATAAATATATAATCTTCTCATCAGTATTGTTTAAAATGCCTTCAGGAAGGTTTCTGGTTTCTGAATTTTAATCTGTTGTTTATATGGTACTTTTCTAAAGCATATATGTTTATGGGTTTATGGGCATTTCCTTCTCCTTGGAATATGAATTGCTTTCATCATGGATTTACTTTGCAATTCATTTCCATTGGTTGCACAGTCGTTGCTATGATTTGTTTGTTATGGCTTCCAACATACTTGTGATCCCAAATAACAAATGCAAGGTTTTCAGTAGCTAATTAAACACCACGGTCCAGATCTTCATGGAATTTATGCTGGTGCATAAAGGTCTAATCAATGCCACAGAAATGATGTAGTTCTGGTGCACAAGAGGCCAGTTCAAAGGAGAATCTGCACAGGTTACCAGGAACTCTTGGGCACACCCCAAAACATACTAACAACAAAGCAACATGTATGTGAATAATATGTTAATATAAAGCTGCAGGGGGAGATAGTGAATATCAGTGACATGGTGAACAGTGTTACCAATATAGTGAAGACATACAGAAAAGATGATGCTACAATTGTTTATTTGGACCCAGCTGATGCCGTTACTCAGCTTTCATAGTATCTTATCAAGTTTTGGGCTTGAATGAGATCTAGCTGGTTGAATCTCAATCCAAAAGTGAGGGTGGTGGTGTTAGGCAGATAGAAGCAACCAGAGGAAATGGCAAAAATAATATCTGTCCGTTCTACTAAAGGGATTTTGGTCTGTTGTTATGATGAAAGATGGCAATGTAGGGGTCTTACCTGATCCACAACTGCTCCTGAAAGTCCAAATAGCAGCAATCACCAAAGGAGGGTTTTTGCACCTACATCTGGCTATGGCATTATGAACATTCTTCCCTCATGTGGACCTCACCACAGTTATCCGTGACTTTGTCACCTCCAGACTAGATTATTGCAGTGCACACACTACACTGTGCTACCTCTGAAGACCACTCAGCTAGTTCTCCTGCACCGCAGTTCAACAAGGTATTTTAAGCATATGCCTAACTTTAAACACATCCCACGGAAGTTAGGAGCAGTTAGGCCAGGGCAAATGTACCCTGCTGAACCAGGACATAATGTGGAGTAGGTTGAGTAGGCAGTTCCTCGTTTTAGCTTTTTCAATTTGGAGAGTTTTTCAGCTGAAATTGTGTCAACATAGATTGATTTATTAAATGTGTTTTATTGGAGATTGTGCATGCACCTAATTAATAGTTAATTAATACTAATTGCATGGTACAAATACTCCATTTCTTTCTTAAAATAATGCTGAGATTCATGAGCTGATTGCTTTTCATATCTAAAAGCCCATATGTTTAATAATAAACAATAATGTTTAAATCCAAACATTCACAAAAAGCAAGTGGTGTTATTTCCTTATGTAATTTGTTGGTAGTTCAACAATTCTTTCTAGCTCTCTGTCTTTTTTTCATATTTCTCTAAAACAGATGGTAAGACATTTCTGTTGAGTAGGAAGTCTGTGTCTTCATATTGCTATGGTATTCATATCCTTTATTTCCTTTTGTTGTTCATCAGTCTTTCCCCCTCCCTTTTTTATATGACACCTCTGAGGTGGTCCCCATAGCAACACCCACTAGTAGGGGTGAGTCTGTGAAGCTTTTGCAGTCATCCCCACAGTTCAGTGCTGACAATTCCAGTCATTAATCTAGCAGCATCTACCTACTCAGATCTCTACAATTCTTCCTCTGGTCTTCCCTCCCTTCTGCAGGAACCACTCACTGCACAAACTTGCTGTTAATGATTTGTCATTTATTTAGAACAGCAGAGGTTGGCAGCTCTGTGTAATCTGCCCTCAATGGCAGTACCACATTGCATTATGGAACAGTTACCTGGTATGTGACTTACAAAGTAGGTGCCTGAACTTCCCAATTAAATTCAGATATTTCTGAGCTAGTTCAGCGCGTTCATTTAAGAACAAACTAAATGAACAAAGTCAATATTTTTAAAAGGTCCCCACATATGCTTGGTGAAAAGTTCCTCAATTTCCGAATCTCTTTATAAAGATATATTACCATATTCTATGCTAATGGTTCCAAACATCTTACAATAGCATTACTTCACTCCTTGGGGCCACTGGAGCATGGTCATATTTATTTAATAGCAAGTGATATATTGTCGTATGCATTTTAGCTGTACTAATATGGATAAGTCTCAGCTTGCTGTCCAAGGGAGTTCCACTCCCAATCCAACACATAAGCGTAGATGTTGGCCCTGTGCACAGTAGTGAGTTTTATTAAATGGAAAAACTGTGGATGAGATTTTCAAATGTTGCTCAAGGAGTCAGGATGCAAATCCCCATTTAAATTAATTGGAAATTAGGTGCCAAACACCGTCAGGTATTTTTGAAAACCGCACTCTATGCTCCTAAATTTCTGTCACTTCTAGAATCAAGGCAATGACCTTAGGCAGTGATTTGTCATTTTTCATTCATACATTTAAATTCCCTTAAGTTAACTGCTTAAATCCTTGTGCATTAAGGCAAGTACATACCCTTATTGAAATAAATGCATTTAAAGTCATTAACAAGAAATTCTTAAAGTGATTTAACTTTCTCTGTGCATATCAAAATCGATGTGGTTGTAAGGATGCTGGTGGTGCTACACATTGCAAAATGTATTTAAAGCCAGACTAATCACCCCTAAATGCATCCAGTTTCAAAGCCCTCAACCCCCGTTCTTATTACCACTTATGCTCTTTAGTGGGAGTCTTCAGGTGAAGCTTCTGAGTTTTGGGAGGAGGGGGTCTGTCTTTGCATACCTGCGGCTCTGTCCAATGATGCCAAATAAGCTGGTATATTGGGAGAGCTGATGGATTTAGTCAAATATGGTGGCTGAAAAATCCTGCCAAAGAATCACAAAAGTACAGGAAAACAACACCTTGTCCCATTGGTGTCCTAGAAGAGAGGCTGTGGAGGGTTGCAACACAGTCGTAAGGACTGCTTGTTTTGGGGGGGTGAACTCCATAAACCCTTGTTTAGTTTTCATTTCATCAATAAAAGCTTTCAAAATGTTTGTGCAGGATATATTGCTATGCTAAGATAAAGGTATAAAAGTAAACTCCTACATTCATGGTTAGGTGCATAAGGATGGGATTTCCAGAAGCACCCAAGAAATTTAGAAGAAAAAGTCATATTAACTTGGGGATTTAGGCTCCTAATTCACTTACATGCTTTTGGTAAATGACTAGTAAGTGAATGATAAATCGATGGATGGATGCTGGGTTGAGATCTTTAACCACTTTGATTCTGAAATGACTTTTTCTGGAAATACCAAGAAGGTAGCAGAATTTGCTCTGTGTTTACCAGGAAAACGTAGTCCAGGGGAATGAGTGTTCATTGTAATGATCAGTATTTGGAATGAAGAGGAAAGTCATATCTGCACTGATACTTTTAAGTTCTGTTTTGCTCAAGGTGTCTGTTAATGCCAATTATTCAGTGTTTCGGAATAAAATCAGTACACTGTGGTTGGGATTTTCAAAAGCACTCAGCATTGGCCTTGCTCTGCACCCACTTAAGCAGAGTCAGACCAATGCTGGGCTCTTTTGAAAATCTCACCCTCAGATACTAGAAAATATCTAAGAGTCATAGATGAGTCAGAAGCTGGTAGTAGCAACACCAACACACCTAAATGAAAAGTAAGGGTACAGGAGCTAGGTATTATTGTTACTGTTCTTTTGTATATTTCTAGACCATGTTTCCACAAAAAGTCCTAATTTTTTATTTTGAAAATATCATCTCCTTATGCAAAACACAATCACTTGGTCTTTTGAGCAGGAAGAGATGAATTTCACCCTTATTGAATAATGTATTAGTTAATATAACAAGTTATAGTGGTAGAAAAAAACAATATTAACTGAGAACATGCATAATCTGTTAGATATCTGCTAAGAATACACTTTTCAGTTGTAACTGAGCTGGCTGAAGTGTACATTCAAAATTCAACACCCTAGGAAATAGAGGGCCAAAGTCCATACTAAGATATAACATATCCATCTTCCATTGACTTCATTTCAAACGGCTTAACTGAGGGTACAGTTTAGTCCCAAATAATTTAAAATTCACATTAAAAAGATCAGAAATTTGGAGCTGACATTTCATATCTCACATATTTGAAATCACAAAGACACAGTCTTACTGTGATCAACACAGCTGCTATGCAATACAAGCTTTGCAGATCTAGTATCTATTGTCTCAGAGGTATTGGCTGAATGATGGGATTTGGGATGAGAATGGGGTTGAAACCTCTCTCTAGCTGGGGATAGGGTCTAAGACTGTGCTGTGACCTTAGGCTGGAAATTTTTTAGCATAATGATCTAGCCTTGGCTGTAGACCCAAAGGGTCAAACTGTTGAATTTCAGTTCTGAGTTACTGCATGGATTTCCCCTACAACAGCCTATAGGGAATGTCATAAAGGCAAATTCTGCTTATTATTTTTCAAAAGATCCTTGTTAAATAGTAAATGTGTCTTTAATAATGTTTTCTTATTTAAATAAGTATATTGCCATTTATCAGTAGCTGTGTCAGTTGAGATTTTTTTTATTGCATCTGGTTTTAATTTTAGAGTCAGAGAACCAATTTTTTAAACAATTTCTTCTTAATGAAATTGGACTGGACATCAGTCATAAATCTTGAAACTTAATGGACAATACTCAGTTTCCCAAAATGTATACATGGATATATGGAAGGAATTTCCTAGTCATTAAAATGAAAGCAATCTGGACATTACTTTCTCAGGGGTCAGACCTTTACTCATAGTTAGTAGCGCCTTTATCTCTGAGTGTCTCTATTGATTTCAGCTGAACTCTTTGATTAGTAGGGTACTACAGAACATGAGCAAGGGTGGCAAAATCAGTCTCATAATTTCTCTGCCTTGCTCTTTTCACATACATATTATAGGGCCAGATCCTCAGATAGTGTAAATGACCACTGCTCTATTGAAATTAGTTGTGCTATGCCAGTTTACTCCAATTGAGGAAATGATCCACAGTGAGTAATGTAAAAACTCAGCTTTAAAAAAACAACAACCAGGAACAAGAGAGTGCATTAAGCATCCATTCCATTTAATTTATCTTTTACAGTCAAGAACTTTGCTGGCATTTCCTCTGGGTTATAGAGAGAGACTTCCACAAGGTGACTTCATTGAGTAAAGGAGCCAAGTTGAAAGTGAGATGCAAGCGTATTGGGTGGGAGGAAGCAATTTTTAATAAAGGAAATAATTCAAAAATACACTGGATTCAAATTTCCTGCCTGACAGAACTATTTCAGACATGATCCATTTAATGTTTTATTGCAGAGTTGGAGCAATTGATTCTTACACAGAAGAGCAAATTATTTTGGGATGCTGATGATGAAGAGCCAAGTTTCATTCCAATGTAAAATATAAAAGCCATTGCTGCAAGAAGTTACCAGTAACCAAAAAAGTGCATTTCCCAAAATCAGTGTTAGTTCAGAAAAATACTTAAGTTTTTGTTAAAGTTTTCTAAATCAGATTAAACATATGAAGTTACTTTGGAGGATGCCTAATAGGAGTTTCACAAATGAAGGAAAGCAAGGGTGAAATTCTAGCACTAGTGATGTCAATGGGAGTTTTGCTATTGATTGCTGCACGGCCAAGATTTCATCCCAAAGGTAGAAAATGCAATTGTTTTCTGACCATGGCATATCCTGTCCCAAAATATCTAAATGGTGAGAATGAGTTACAATATTTACAGTATTTTGTGACTATTAAGACAAATGTCTGATTTTGTGAAACTCTTAGAATGTTCCTAGCAACTACTAGTATTTTACAAAATATTTTATAATTTAACTTGTGAGAATCTAGCGCTAGATCCTAAATAGTTCCTGACCTCATGGGAGCCACAACAATTTATACCAGGTAAGGATCTGATCAATATGCATATTAAACATGTTTTAATGTAAATTGAATAGATGATGTTTGCAGCACAGGAAAATATAATCTGAACCTCTCACTTCCCCAGCTGTAATCTCGTGGTGATATTTGACCATTGCATCCTCTTTTTCACCTCCCTATCTCCATTTCTCCAACCCTGTCGTGGTCTTTTCACTTTCATATTATTTCTACTCTCCCCTCTTCTTTTCTCTTCTACCTCTCTTCCAAGTACTCTTACAACTAGCTCCCAACTAAATCTCCATATTATTTATAACTGTGCTATGTATTATACTCTTGACAAAAGCTGCTTAAATAGATATAATATGTCACTTGGAGAGTGCGAAAACTTCTTGGGGTTTAAACTAAAACAATTCTTAATTGAGTGTTGCACACATTAACATTCAATTTCATCTGTAGACAGTTGCTTGCTCTCCATCCCTTCTCTTCCCTACATTGATAAATACACACAAATACAGTTTACTGAAGGCCTGGTTTGACCACCCTTACTTGCATTGGGACTACTCACATGGGTACGTGCCGCTCAGTCTGCCATTGAGGCTGTGGGGAGCACTAGTGAATGCTGGGATTTGTGTGCACTATGTTCATGTATGAATAAGGGTAGGTATGATGCCCTTACCAACCCACCAACCCTGCTCCAGCCATTAGCTAAAGAGAGCTGCTCTAGGAAAGCAATGCTAGCTGGCATTGTCTCCTGCTTTCTTACCCCTCCCTGCTTCAGTCAAGAAAGGCATAAACTTGACACCCAAAGTAGACTACTGGATTATCACACAGGCAGTTCTTGATTATGTTTGCTCAGTGCACAGTACTATGAGTTCCTCAAAGGAAAAGATGATATATCCAGCCTTAAAGTTCTGAGAGAATGACTGTTGATTTCTTTCTTTGAGGAAACTCACAGTATGGTATCAGAAACTTCAGATGACTTAAGAAATTGGTAGAAGCAGATCCTCAACAGATGTAAAAGAGGATGGATCTGTTGGCTTCAGTGGATCTATGCCAATTTACACCAGCTGAGGATCTGATCCATAGAGTATAGTAGAAATACAGATCATTTTCAAAGCCTTTCTGATAAACAGTCTTGAAACAGCAAAAAACAATTAAATGTATAAAAATTGAGCTTACCTATAATATTTTATCTACCTCATTGTAGTTCATGATATAATGATAGCCATATGTTCTGTCTCATTAACATGACATTCTCCATAGAACAATGATGTCGTACACATGGGGTCGAGTAGAACTGAATGTGATTTTCATTTTCTTTTGCATGTTTCATCACTGGGCATGGATATCACAATTTGTCACCTAAGTAAGATTCAGTTGTTTCAGGAAAAAAGAAAAATAGTCTTAAATCAGAAAATGATTCTGTTTCTCTGATTTCATAAATACAGCAAACAGAAAAGTTCTGTCCTTATTTCCCAGTGAAGAAGAGAATTAAGAGATTATGACCACTCCATTTATGGCTACTTTACAAATCCTGTCCCTGATCCTCCAACTGGATTGACATGGGTGGATCCTTGCTCCCATATAGAATCCCACTGACTTTTTGTAAGAGTCACGCATTCATATCTGATTACAGGATCATGGCCATAATTTGAGCATATAATTTCAAAAGATAGCGATTCCATTAATTATTTTAGAGTACTTATACTTGTAACACATTTGCTCAAAGGAAGATAAGAATAATGAATTTTATTATTTTTATGTGACTAAACCAATTATAAAAACAGATTTTTCTTGCTAATTATTTATTTGCTATGGAGATATTTTATTAATGTATTATAATATCATAGAATGTAAACAGGAAGTTCAGTTGTATTCACTACCTAATCCTTGTAAATTCTGAATACCCTGGCTAACCACGGTCCAGTTCTTCATGGTGCTGAGTATCTCCTGTGAGGCATTCAGCACCTTGCACGATGGGGCCATAAGGGCTCAGTCTACGGTAATTCTCCTTTGTTAATGTGAAAGCAATTTATTAGAGGCATTGTGTAGCAATTTATTAGAGGTCATGAGCTCATCCAGTGGGAATAGTATAAAACTATAGTGTTACAAGGTACTAATATGCAAAATTGAGTCATTTTCATGAGACATTTCGTTCCAGTGGTAATGTCCTGTTCTCATTTTAAAGGGTTTTTCCTTATCATCTACTGAATTTCTTTGCAAGGAGACAGTGCAAACATGCCTTTGAGAGAGTGAAAGGTTAGAAAATAGCCTATAAAATGAATTTTCCCCTTTTTACCCCAGGTACAATTTGATGCTGTGACAGCAGCCAAAGCATAAGCTCCCCAATCTTGTCCTTCGAATGACCTCAACCTTGACCTGGAGGGACACCATCTCTACGGATGAGAGGTATGTTATTACTTGTTATTTCATTACAAGGCCCCTGCTGAGCAGAGACTGCCAAATGGGCTCAATTAAGTGTTTCTTGTGATGTGTATTACTGTCTACGGGGGTGAGTTGATACTAGCAAACATATCTCATTTTCTTCAAGTTTGACTGGATATGAAAAGCATGTGCCTTATTCATTTATGTGATACTACAGTACATGATTTATATTTAAATTGAAAAATCATAATATTATATATATAATGTTATGTTATGTACTACAGTCTTTTCTTATTCCCTGACCCTCAATAGCAGCAAACAAGAAAGCCACAGTATTACTTTCAAGGAAACTACTTTCAATTGTCTACTGCAATTTAGCCAAGCATTGTTGCTTTAAAGGAAAATTACATCAAACTGTTGTAGCCTTCTGATCAGCATCAGCCTGTTCTTTAACATGGAGGGTGAAGTCCAACAAATTCACAAATCCAACTTAATATGCTTTCTGATTGTGCAAGTGCTATAGTATTTTGTTATATTGAGAGTTCAGCAAGTATGGGTTAATTAGAACTAGGGTGACCAAATGTCCCGATTTTATATGGACAGTCCCGATTTTGGGGTCTTTTTCTTATATAGGCTTCTATTACCGACCTGTCCTGATTTTTCACATTTGTTGTCTGGTCACCCTAATTACAACAGTGCTTATGATTATGTCAATACTGTATACGTGTACAAGGTGTAGGGCGGGAAGTGGAAGGGGAGAATAGTACAGCAAATACACACACACACACACGCACTAGTAAACTACACCAAAGATACTTTCTGTCTTTAAGATCCTTAGTGCCTGATTCAATGTCCTTTGAAGTCAATGGAAAAACTCACACTGACTTCATCAAGGGCCTGGATCAAGCCCTTAGTAAACACAAGGGATATGAGGTTCTGCAAATTAACCAGCAGTGGCAAACTGACAGCTGTGCATTTTGTCTGGTACACAAATAACCATCTTCTTAACTTTTATACTTATTTAACCAATCATGATTTGCATGTGTCCTAATTGAGTAATCATGTGATCCTATTCCTTGAAGCCTTCCCAATCCCTTCCACTGGATTTTCTCCCCCACTTGTCATATTACTAATAAATTTATATTTTACGCCTTTAGTGGCAGGAACTATGGTGAAATCCTGGCCCTATGGAAATCAGTGGGAATTTTGCAATTGACTTCAGGGGAGCCAGGATTTCATCCACCCTGTGTCTCTCTTTCTCCTCTGTGAAACAGGGGAGACAAGACAACACTCCAATTGACCCTAAAGTAAAGAACAAATAGAAACATTTTATAAAGGGAAGAAACATACCCATGACGCCTTCTTTATACATCAGAAATAATCAATGAAGTGTATAAACCAAAATCCAGCTCTTCTCAGCTGCATCTCTGTTAAAAATAATTGTTTTTTGTGACAACTTTTGATTTTTGGATGATACAGGTACATATTAGGTCAGACCTGCTCAATATCCTGTCTTCCAACAGTGGCCGATGAAGTTGCTTCAGAAGGAGTGAACAGTACAGGGCAATTTATCAAGTGAGCCATCCCCTGTCATCCAATCCCAGCTTCGAGTAGTCAGAGGTTTAGGGACATGCAAAGGATAGGATTGTGTCTCTTACCATCTTCCCTAACAGCCACAGATGGACCTATTCTTCATGATTTATTTAATTCTTTTTTTTAATTCTGTTTTCCTTCTGAGTCCATTACTTGGGACACTTGGGAAAAGATTGTTTAACATGAATTAGATGCCTACATACTGACACCTGCTTTAAGCTTGTTAGTTCTTGGATTTACAGCAGTTCTTGCTCTTCTAATAGTTTCTTCAATGTAAGATGACTTTGAAAGGGCTCATTGCTGCTTTCCTCAGATCAGCTAACCAACAGAATATAGGAAAGGATACACTGCTTCCAGGGGGTGAGTACTGGCCTGATTATCTACTGCCTTGTCCTTACAGCTGTGAAAACAGGACTGCAGACAAGGTGTAAAAGCTACCATTCTGATTGGATAGTATTCCACATCTAATCTGCATTCCTTTTGCATAGGTACAGATGATTACATCAGCAACAAGACAAGATCTGAGTCTCCAAACTTGCTGTCATAAATATAAAGGGAAGGGTAACGACCTTTCTGTATACAGTGCTATAAAATCCCTCCTGGCCAGAGGCAAAACCCTTTTACCTGTAAAGGGTTAAGAAGCTAAGATAACCTCTCTGGCACCTGACCAAAATGATCAATGAGGAGACAAGATACTTTCAAATCTGGAGTGGGGGAGAACAAAGGGTTCGTCTGTCTGTGTGATGCTTTTGCCGGGAACAGATCAGGAATGCAGCCTTACAACTGTTAGTTAGAAAGTAATCTAACTAGAAATGCCCTTAGATTTCCTTTTGTTTAATGGCTGGTAAATTAAGCTGTGCTGGATGGAATGCATATTCCTGTTTTTATGTCTTTTTGTAACTTAAGGTTTTGCCTAGAGGGATTCTCTATGTTTTGAATCTGATTACCCTGTAAGGTATTTACCATCCTGATTTTACAGAGGTGATTCTTTTACCTTTTCTTTAATTAACATTCTTCTTTTAAGAATCTGATTGATTTTTCATTGTTCTTAAGATCCAAGGGTTTGGATCTGTGTTCACCTGTACAAATTGGTGAGGATTCTTACCAAGCTTCCCCAGGAAAGGGGTTGTAGGGCTTGGGGGGATATTTTGGGGGTAGACATTTCCAAGTGGGCTCTTTCCCTGGTCTTTGTGTAAGACGCTTGGTGGTGGCAGCATATGGTTCAAGGACAAGGCAAAGTTTGTACCTTGGGGAAGTTTTTAACCTAAGCTGGTAAGAATAAGTTTAGGGGGTCTTTCATGCAAGTCCCCACATCTGTACCCTAGAGTTCAGAGTGGTGAAGGAACCTTGACACTTACAATCACATATTATTTGTTTCTTCCCATGGAAGCAGGAGGAACCCAAGAAGTGGGGTCTACTGTACTCTATTTTCTTTTTTGCAATTTCTGTTATTCATGCTATATTAAACACTGAAAAGAAAACCCCAATCCAGGTGGGAATCTTCTATCTTACTCATTACAAAACTGACATTTGGTCCAGGATTTCTGAAAGATCTGGAAAAAAAATGTTTTGGTATACTTGGGCTGAGTTGCTAGTGAATTTGAATAAAGTTTTGAGGTATTTATGATTTCAGTGGAAACGTCACCAAATGTTCAGAATAGCTTCAGCTCTTAAGGAGGCAAAACTTGGTTTTAGCTGACTTCCACATTCAAACTCAGAATACACAGTGAAAGGGATGCTAATTCAGAAGAACTGAACAGATCTTGCATGAACTCCTGCAAACCAAAACTGCTAGGTTTTGTGTCATTTGAACCACGCTGAATATAAAAATGTCTTTATCTTCTGCTCCTTTACAAGTCCCAAATATAACATCAAATAAATCCTCAAGAATTAACACGCAGCTTCCATCAGATTCAGAGCTGTAGAGATCAACTGAAATCACTTAGAAACATATGAAGAGACTGGATGATCAAGGTTTATCAGCTAATTCCTCTCCCTGCCCAACCTACTGTAAATGCAAGCAATTGATCTTGAGTCCATCTGATGCTAATGAATGAGGCTTGTTCACAATTAACAGTAGCAGTACTCTTCCCACCAAATGCCATCTTAGGTGACATCTTAGGTCTTGTTCAATATTATTGGACACCTTTGAATGGCTCACCACAACACTAGGTTTTCTAACATTCATTTATGTCTAATACATACAACATCCCGGTTGAGTTCTAAGTGTGCAGTGTTTCAGTCAGAGGTTATTCACTATGAAATATTATTGTAGATGGAAGTGTAGCAAAAGCTGTGGGAAACAGGTATTTTCTTGTTGCTTATGGGTGGCCCAAGAACACATAACAACCTGGAGTTGGAAATCCATTACAAATATATCCACAGCCTAAACCCACAAAAAGTCTCAATCATGGGACTTTAAAAGAACAGTGGACTGATGAACTTTTATATCTGGAGACCTAAAAGCATACCCTGATTTAGGTCTCATAAAACTAGAACTTCTTTGTCCACATTAAATAATCATAACAGGCATAATTTAGTATTTTTGGTAGTCTTTACTGAGTGGAAGCTATGGGCTGAAATAGCAAAGGTGTTGCAGGTCAAGATGGAGGAGAACTGACAGAGTTTGATGCAGAACTTTGCAATCACAATGTATGGTCAGGTCATTGCTTTTCCCTTTTAGAAGTTCTAAATTAATTCAACAATTTTTAAAGGAAAAAATGTCCCTATCACAATTACATGGGCATTTTGTCAGCAGCAGTAATGGTTGCAGTTACAGAATAACTACAGATAATTACAATCATTTAATTTCAAAGTATCAAGTCACTTCATGCAGAACAAGTAATTTATCATTATTGACCTTAGCAGAAGCAAATTTACCCAAATCAATAAAGGCTCCAAAGATCCATTAGAGAAGGCAATGATTGGTTACAAATGTTAGGCACTTTATATATACCTGTATTAGCAGAGGAAACGCAGGCCTGGATGTTTTTGATTAATGAAGAGGGATGTTTTTTCTTAGTAGAGACAGTTATATAAAATAGAGTTGACCTTAATTCTCCTTTAATTAATGTTATGGAAAATCAGTTGTTTTTGTTAAGTCCTATTAACTTCTAAAACACAGATAATTTAAAAAGTGTTAAAGTTTATAAATGAAAAAGTTAAACTCTTTTAAAGCTCTTCATTTTGTGTTCATTTGAAAGTATAGGTGGTTGAGATTAGATATGTAGAAACATGCAAGCAAGGATGGGCATTCTCCTACCCACTAGATGCATGGAATTATTTGTCATTTTTTAGGAGCTGGCCCATGCCAAACCAACAAAACACACTTGCAGCCAAATTTTCAGAAGTGGCTACTGGTTTGGTGTGTTTCATGTTTGGGTGTTCAGAGTGAAGTACCTCCTTTTCAAAAGTGTTGAGTACCACAAGTCAAGTCAACAGTACCGTTGCTAGGAGTCATACCCAAAGTATCTCAAATTGGTCACCCAAAACCTGAGGCATTCAAAATCATTGAGCACTTTTGACATTTTGGCATTGGCCTCCGCATTAGTGATGGGCAATCAAACATTCTATCCTATTCAGAGAAATCCACATCTCTACTCAAATATTGAAGCTTCAGGGGTTCTCCTTCTTATCTCATGTCAGACTTCTTTATGTACTAGATTCTCTCTCCTCCCAACAGAACGGGTATGTGTGTGAAATCCAGATCCTAATGAAATCAATGGGAGTTTCAAATTAGAAATAAGGCACAAGATTTTACAGTGAAGATGATTAATTATTGGAACAAACTACCAAGGAAAATGGTGGATTCTCCATTTTTGAAATCCTTCGATAAAGACTGGATGCCTTTCTGTAAGATATCCTGTAATCAAACACAGGTGATCATACTCGAGATAGGAGTAAATGGACGAAAATGTATGGCTGGTGTTATACAAGGGGTCAGACATGGGACCAGATCCACAAAGGGTGCCTAGAAAATTACTGGAATCCACAAATCCTGAATTAGGTGCCTAGGCTCCCTATGCAAGCAAAGGAAGATATAGGCACCTATGAACAAGATCGATAAAAGCCAACCTACTAGGTGGGGAGCACTAAGATAGCTAATGGGAGATGCTGGCAAGAGAAGTGTGTCCTAACCCCCACCCCTCTTACAGAGTTAGGCTCCTAAATCTAGGTTGCAAAGAGATAATCCAAAACTGAGAACGCCTTCTTGGAGTCAGGCAACTTGGGCACCTAAGTCATTTTTGCCAGAAACATTGGCAAAAGTACTGTCTCCCTTATGCCTTTCAGCTCAGTGATTAAAACACACATCCTGGATGTGGGAGACCCAGGTTCAATTCCCCTCTCTACCTGCTGAGGTGAAAGGATTTGAACTAGGGTCTCCCACTAAACTCTGATGCAGTTTTCTCTCAGTCACTCCTTTTGAAGCTGTTCCATTTTAAATAAATATTTAAAGTGTCATTTGGCCAGAGGGAGAGAGTGGCAAGGAATCCATATCCTATAGTCCAGTGATTAGGCCACTCACCGGGGAGGTTGGAGACCCTGGGTCCATCTCCCTGCTGCAATAACTAATGCTCTGAGCATAGTTACAGGATTGGGCCCCAGACATAAGCTACATAAGGGAGCACCTAACTTCACCTTGCTTGAGGATCCTCCTGGGGCTTATGCATGAGACAGGTATCAGAACATCTAAAGTCAGGAATTGTGTGGAGAATTAGAGGCAGAAACGTTGGCACTGAGGGAACTTATACCGCAAAAAGTTAGACACCAATTAAGTTTAGGCTCCTACAGGGTTAGGTGGCAGCTAAGTGGGGTTTTGTGGATCACAGAGGTGCCTAAATCTGGGGTTTAGTGTCTAAGTCCCTGTGGATCAGGGCCATGATCCTTTCTGGCCTTAAAATCTATGAACCCCTCCCCCAATCTTTGGATGTCTCCTCTTACCATCCTTTCCAACTCTTCCCTTCAGAACTTCTTGGAAAATATTTAGTAAGTCCCACTCATCCATGCCCCATTATGCTAATTTTTCCTTCACCATATCCCATATCAAGACATAACCTGCTACCTTCATTGATACAGTGCCTGAAATCTATCATGCCTGGTGTCTGGCCATTTTATCAGACTGACTGCTGTCTTAATCTATTGCACACATCAACAGACCCCTGAATTTTTCTGAGGAGAAAACTGGAGTGTATGAAGTTTTCAATGATTGGGATAACAGCTAAGTGCTTTTTTTGTTAGGGTCATAAATGAGGTAGGTGTATGTCAAGGCTTGTTAGGGAGTAATGAAGGAAAAGTTTCCCTCCCCACACTTGTTTTCTAAGCTGATAGGAATTAGGGCAAATCAAAGCAGAAAGATTGTCCTGCAATCAGAGAATCTGCTGAGATCAGTTAAGACACAATTGCCTCATTAAAATTATCTAGGCATAAATAAGAAGAGGAAGGGGTGGTTTCTTGGTTTCACCTTGGTATATATCCTCAAGAAGTGGGCTACTAGGAAGAGAAGGGTTTGGGATGGAAAGTAACTAGATGGATGTATTTGGGATTCATAATTTAGAAATACTAAATCTGTCCTGAAACTGGGGACTTGTTCCCCTTTTTGTTTTCTTATGAAGACAAATAAAGAAAATACTAAGAGAAAAACATGACAATCTTAATTTTCCATGCAAATGGCCTGTTTGACTTTGCCTAATATCAGGCCTAGCAACCTATAGCCTTCATTTGTGTTATAAAGGCAGCAGATAATCATTTTGTTTATCCTTTTGCAGTTTTGATCTACCACTTAAGCAGTTTCAGGGCAGCATACATCTTGGCCAGTATAGTGCTACAGTACATATTGGATATGTTTCTATTTAAAAGGAATCCATATCCAACTTGAGAAGGCAAAAAAGCACTTTAAAAACAAGTTTCTGTAACCACTGCTAGAAGACAAAATAGTCATATCCTTTGCAGCTCTAGACTGTGTTATTTAATTTAATAGTCATAGATTATAAAGCCAGAAAGGATCACTGTAATAATTTTGTCTGACCTCTTCTGTAACACAGAACATAGGATTTCCCTGAAATAATTCCTGTTTGAACCTGAGCATCTCTTTTAGAGAAACATCCAATCTTGATTTAAAATTTTCCAGTGATGGAGAATCCACCATAACTCTTGGTAATGTTTTTCAATGGTTAATTACCCGCACTGTTAACATTTTGCACCTTATTTTGAATATAAATTTGTCTAGCTTCAGCTTCCAGGCATTGGCTCCTGTTACACCTGATAGGTTAAAGAGCCCTTTATTGTCTAATTTCTGTTAGCCATGCAAGTGTTTATGAGACCATGGGCCCTTTGTGCTAGGAGCTGTACAAATACCTACTGAGAGAGAGAGAGAGAGAGTTCCTGCCTCAAACAATTTACAGTTTAAGTAGACAAGACAGACAAAGGGTGAGAAGGGAAACAAAGACACATTGAGGTGAAATTACTTGTCTAAAGTCATTTAGCGGGTCAGAACCCAGGCTACCGGACAGACACTGTAGTGCCCTACCCACTAGCCCATACTGCCTTTCAATTGAACAATATTAAATGCTGAATTGAGAGCAACAGAAATGCTAGTGATACATTTATGGTACTAATGGAGTACACTGTGCTTGTAAAGTGTAATGATTTGGGTATGCATAGCCAAAGAAAGTCAGTGTGCTCCTCTAAAATTAGATGTATATCACATCCATAACTAATCTCTAGATATAAAAAGTCCCTTTAACTGACTGGGAAACAAGAAGAGACTGTGCCTAAATTTGGAAGGATTAAGCTCTAAACCTGGCTTTCCTGTCACTGTGTGTTATATTTACTAAGTACTGAACATATATTGAGTGCTGTGGGCGGCACTGATATTGGACGATCAGCTGTAGTTTGTGGGTTCCACATTCTCAGAACAATTACAAAATTCTGAGACTATATTTTCTACTTTCACAGTAAAGAACTACTTGCATACTCAAGTATACTTAGGGTTAGGGTTAGGGTATTTTATCATACCTTCATTTTCTGTCAGGTATATGTTCTATATTTTCTTTTCCATCATTGCTGACTGCTCAGATATTTGCAATTAAACATTTCTAATCAGCCTTCTCCTTTTGCCCAGTTTCATGAGTAGTGCCTCTCTCTGGTGATTATATCACATCACAGGAGAATAAATTATGATGCTGTATCTTCTGGATTGACACTAGCTCTTTGCACACTCCCAATTTTCCCTTTGTGTAATTTGGCTTCTATAACTGTAAAAATCACTAATTGGGGTGCTAGGAAGGCAGGGCCTTAGATATTTTTTGCATTATTTCCCAGAGTTTTTTGTGCAATTTTTCTACAAATTTCACTTGGTTTGCATTGTTGTTTCGCAACAAGAAACAAGATCATCAGAATAGGGGGCTAGCAAATTGACAGAGCCTACATCACATGGCAGGACAATTTACATGTGTGACTTACAAAAGACTGAATCCTGGACATTCTCAGCATTGTAGCTGCACACCTAGGACACACAGAGAAGATCTCCATAGCTCTCATTGACCTTGACAGCGTAACAGTAGTGATATTTTTCACAGGGACTGACCCTGTAGAGACATTTTTGTGTAGTATACATCATCAATTTTGCTTTGACTCATAGATGTTGGAGGTGGAAAAGGCCCGTCTCACTGTTCATTCAGTCCTCCTTCCTAGGCAAGATTGTTCCCTATTTCTATATTTGGTCTAGATCAACATATTGTCTAAACTAATTTTAAATATCTCATGGAGATTTCACTACTTCTCTTTGAGGACTAATTTGATATGGTTGTTCTCAAATTGTTGCCTGTGGATCACAAATCATCTGCCTTCCCTGATGGCCTTCAGAATAGAACGTTTTGAGACTGTAAGCTTTTAGCAGACTAAATCATGATTTTTGAATGCTTGAGGTTAGCAATAATTAGGCCAAATCCTGAGGTCCCTTCTCAGCTTGTGCTCACTTCTTACTCAGATAAATTCTCACTGACCTCAGTGGTGATTATTTATCAGTGCATGGAAAACTGTAGGGAGTTCTAACAATATGAGCACTGAGATTGGGTCGTTTCCTAAGGCCATGTGAATGCAGCTGGTCCATTTGCCGAACAAAGCCATTTCTGTGCCGTATCCTCCTCTGAAACTTGATTGTGATTAATCCAAATATTGGTAGAGAAAAAATGTTGTGGGAGCTTCAATGCCACTACTTTCTCAATAGCCTAAGAAAAGGGAGGTTGGAGTCAGGGTGGCAATTGGTAAACAATTCTTGTTTACTTTAAAGGGGGTGTTGATGATCTCATTTAGCAAGGGTCACCTGACTTTATCAGCTAGGAAGGGTATGTGTCATTTTCACAGCTGATTGGTTGGAGTTTTCTTAGAGCCTCTTGGTTCTTTATTAAGGAAGTTCTGTCCTCCTTCTTTAAGTATTATAATTTAGCAATTACATAAGCATGAACAGTGAAGGAAAAACTACTGATGGCTAAGTGTCAAACCAAAGACATACTTCAATTTCCTTAATAAAACTGTTGTTTAAAAGATGTAAATAGTGATGTTCACTGCTAGATTGTTGAACATTTTTAACATTAGAGCCTATCCCTTTGCATACTTATTCTATGGGCAGCATCGTTTTCCAGCTTAAGGAGAAAGATGCAGTATATTGGACATCCCACAACATATCCTGCATATACAGTTAATGTTGTGATATATGTTTTATTGTTTTTCTTTTTTAAAAAAAGCACCTTATACCAGCAGCTAGCAAACTGTATGCCTTGAGTCTAAAATGACATAAATATGATAGATGTCCTTCTCCCACAAAATGTTTTTGCTTTGAGAGCTCAGGAAAAGCCAGCAGTGATCGCAACACAACTTAGCAACAAATCATTCTATGTACATATATATATATATATATATATATATGCCATGTAGAAACAGGACACAGTCTATTTTTCTGTTGCTTGAAAGCTTTAATTACAACCTTATTAAAGATTTTTGTACTGATGATTCCTTCCATTTTCTGAGTTTTCTACTGGTGGCTCTTTAACAGAATGCCCTGAATTTAAAGAGTTCTGTTTTGTTGTGTTAATAGTATTAAAAAGCCTGGAGGTAAATTAGAAAAAAATAACAAGTTTATTAAGAACTAATTCAACTGAACTTAAATGTAAATGACACAAATGGCTGAAGCAGGAACATTATCGCTCATTTCAGGATGCCACCCCGTAGCTCTCTGGGTGGATATAAAGTGACAACACATTCCGCCAATGACATACAAGGTGGATCCATTACAAAATCAGCATAACTATCATTGGCTGCTGAGACATCCGGAGGGCAGGTATCTATTACTTAGCAATTCTGACAGCTGATTTATCTTTCATGGATGTCACATATACCAGAAGGCCCAATAAAAAGCAACATCCAACTGATATGAGTTCTAATATTTAGTGGGTCACAGGAAAACTGATTGAGAGGAAATGGTATACTGCCCATGAAGATTGTGACTGCCTGGAAGGACTGGTATTTAATTTTGTAATACCTACAGATGATGTAAAATTGGGTAAACCCTCTCCCTCTTTCTATTTTTGATTCCAATTCATCTCAAATAATTTTCACATTTGTTCCTTGGATATCCCTGTCTTCACGCTCTCATTAATAGAAGACAGGGTATCTTTGTGTGTCCCCTTTGGAATTAGTTTGTCCAGTAACAAAATGTTATGAATTTTGAAAATACTGTCAGTCAGGACTGGTTACATTTACCAATTTAAAAAGAGTTTTTGTTTCAAAGCACTTTGCCTGCTATCCAAAGTAATTGGAAAGTGAGTTTGAAAAATCTTCTAATGTGCTATTTAGAATTGACCAAGGCTGAAGAGGAAGCTTCTTAAACAAAATATAATTAATTTCTATCTGTCTAAGCTGATCGGTGCTGGCTGACAGTCCCTCTGTATTCTTTATTTTTAATGTATGTGTATTTTTTTCAATAGACTACATCTTCCTTTCATCTGCCTCTTTTCCTCTGGTAAATTGGCACTTTCTGTCTTCTAGGAATCTCATTACTATCCAGTCACTCTCCATTGCCTCATAATAAAGGTGCCCAACTCATACACCCAAACGAAATGTAAATATATATTTTTCTTTACCAAAGCTTTACTCCATGTACACTTTTATGGTCTCAATGGCTTTTACATGCCAGTTGTGTTCTGAAATCATTCCAACTTCATGATACCTGTTCAATCCACCTCTTTTCTAAAAAATCTTCTAATCTGTGCTATGCAGTATTGTACACTGCATGGAACATTGAAAGATGATTCAAGCAATTGGATTCACACACATGCAAGGGAATAATTATTTGAGAAAGGCTTGGTACAAATGAAATGGTCTGTCATCTTATGGCAAAATTATGAGTCATGAGAACAGAGTTATTTTAGACTTTCTGTCTAATCTGTAATCGTCATCAAGATCTAAATTTTCCAAAAATCAGGCTTCTACATAGCTAAAGTTAGACATCCTAAAACTGAAGCACTGAAAATTAGTTGCCACTTTTATGAAAATGCAGGCCTGAACCTCTCTCTATTTACTTCTCCATCTGGAAAGTGGGGATAAGATTTTCCTTCCTCTGAGGATTATCATGAGGCTTAGTTAAGGTTTGTGGAATGCATTGAAACTCACAGTTACCTCCTTCTTCTGATTTGGTGTCAGATCACTGGATATCCTGACCTGCTCCTGCATGTTATTTCCCTGGATCAGGGTCTCTTGGGCCACTACACACGCCTCTCGTTTGGTGCCAAGGCTTTAAGAGGTTAATGTGATAAATTTGTTCTTGTTTCCGGTGTCCTGGCTGCTGCACCTTGTAGGTTACTTCCCCCACAGGTTCAACCACCTCATAGGGCCCCTGCCATTGAGCCAAAAGCTTGCTTTCTGCTGTGGGTACCAACACCATCACCCATCCCCTGGTTGGAACTGTCGGACTTTTGCCTGGCAATTGTAATGGGTTCGCTGGGCCTCCTGCACCTTTTCCAAATGTTCCCGTGTAATAGGGGTGACCCGGGCTATCCGTTCTCACATCTGCAACACATGGTCAATTATATTTCTCCCCTCATTGGGTTCCTCTTCACAGATTTCTTTTGCAATATCTAGTATGCCACGGGGTGGCGTCTGTATAATAATTCAGAGGGGGAAAACCCAGTTGAGGCCTGAGGTACCTCCCGGATTGCAAACATAATAGGGTGTCCCAATCCTTCCCATCCCAACTTACCACTTTCTTTATCATTGCCTTGAGGGTTCGGTTAAACCTTTCTACCAGCCCATTGGTCTGCAGATGATAGACTGAAGTTGTGAGGGTATGTATACGGAGCAGCGTACAGATGTCCTTCATTAGCTTCGACATAAATGGGGTACCTTGGTCTGTTAATATCTCCTTTGGTAGCCCCACTCGGGCAAAGATCCCCGCCAACTCTTTAGCTATCGTTTAAGAAGCTGTGTTCCACAGGAGGACAGCTTCTGGGTAGCGAGTAGCATAATCCAGAACGACAAGTATATATTGGTGGCCCCAGGCTGTCTTCTCCAGGGGTCCCACTAGGTCCATGGCTATTTGCTCAAAGGGGACCTCTATGATGGGAAGGGGTACTAAAGGTGCCCTCAAGTGGGGATGGGGACTGTGCAGCTGACACTCCGGGCAGGACGCACAGTACCTCCGCACTTCTTCATGTACTCCGGGCCAGAAGAACAGTCGCAGGACCCATGCCAGGGTCTTCGCTACCCCGAAATGCCCCCCAAAAAGATGACTATGGGCCAGACTTAATACAGCATTCTGGTGTTTTTGAGGTACTAGGATCTGCTCTACCTTCTGCCCCTGTACTGGTGTAACCCGGTAAACGAGATTCTTCTTCATTATGAAGTAGGGTCGTGGTCCCTGGGTTTTCCCTTCCACAGGGACCCCATCTACTTCGGTCACCTCCTTCCTAATGTTTTCACACCTTGGGTCTTCAGCCTGGTCCCGTCCAAAATTTCCTCTCCTGGGGCTACTCTGCCCAAGATCTGGGGGTCCAGTCTCTGTTGCATCTACTGGTTCAGAGGCGTTAGGGTGTGGGTCAGACTCAGGTGCTTCTCCCTCCTGGGTGGCCTCCTTTTCAGCTGCTCGGGTCTGCCTACCTATGAGAGCGACCCTCTGGCTTTGGGCCAGTATTCGGGTTCCCAAGGCCTGAGCTCCCCTTCTTTCCCTTTTCATCTTTCAACCGTGTCTGGGAGTGGAGAACAAATCTGGGGATATTTCAGAGAAGGTTGGGGGTTGACAGTCTACTGTGGATGCCTCACTACTTTCAGGGCTTCCCCCTTTCTCCAATTCCCTTACCGGGAGTAAATCTCCAAACCCTGGGAAGTCCCTCCCGATGAGCATTGGGAATGGGAGTTTAGAGACTACACTTGCTGCTACCTCAGTAGTGTTCCCCTGAATCTCGATTTTTACTGGGATGGTGGGGTAATAACCAACTGTCCCATGGATGCATGTTATCCCCGTACGCTTAGCCCACAGCAGCTGACTACGCTTCACGAGGTTCCCCGAGACAAGTGTGATAGCACTCCCCGAATCAACCAGTGCCGTGGTCTCTACCCCATTTAGCTTCACTGGTCTGGTGTACATATGTGGGGTTAGAGAGACCCCCACAAGGTGGATTAGGGAGCATGGGTCTGCCCAGTTCCCCAGGTTACACTGCATAGGCTCCTCGGCATTGGGACACTGTGAAGCTATGCGTCCCCACTCCCTGCAGGCATAACATCTGTATGGCGCCCTAGGCATTCCCTGGTCTCTTGGTTTGGGCAGTCTAACATCACGATCCTCTTCCCCCTAGTGCTCCGACTCTTTGTGGCTTCTGGTGGGCCTTCAGCCCCTCTCTTTTTCCACCTGGGCTCTCCAGGTGGCCCAGTTACTGGAGCTCTAGGGCTTGGTGCCGCTAGTTTAACCCGGGGTGCTTCTTCCTTAACTGGTCGGGTCAGCTCCCTCAAGTCCTTTGCCTTTCTACCAGCGTGACAACCTCATTGTAGGTGGAGGGTTCGTTCTGGCTTACCCAGGCGCAAAGGTCTGGTGGTAGTCCTCTCATGTACCGGTCGATGATAAGAACTTCTAGTATCTCCTCCAGACTCTGGGACTCAGTTCGTAACCACTTTCATGTGAAATGGATGAGGTCATATAATTGGGACTGTGGGGTTTTGTTTTCCTGGTACCTCCACTCATGATATCACTGGGCTCATCCTGCGGTCGTTACCCCAGATCTGGCCAGGATCTCTGCTTTCAGCTGGGGGTAGTCTGCCACAGCCTCTTCAGGCAAATCATAGTAGGCCTTCTGGGCCTCCCCACAAAGGAATGGAGCCAGACCACTGTTCTCAACGCCAAGCCTCCTGCAGGTCTGTCCTCTCAAAGGCCAGGAGGTATGCCTCTACATCATCCTCCCGTGTCATTTTCTGCAGCCAATTGCTGGCCCGCATGATCTGCGTCCCATCATGGCCGTGGTTCAGCTCTGTAAGGGCCTTTATCTGGTTTACCAGTTCCTGCAGCATAGCCCAGTCTTGAGCAGTCTGGTCCATCAGTAGGCGATTAGTCTCTTGCTGCAGCCGCATTGCCTCCTGTTGGGCAGCTGCCTGGACACAGGTAGCCTCCTGTTGGGCAGCCATGGCTTGTATCAGTGCCCTCCATTGTGTTAAAAAAAATAAACCCTCTCCCTTTTTTTTCACCCCCCAAACACACTCCTTCTTCCACTGTGCTGTGCACACCTAGAATCCCACTACTGACACTAGTTGTGACAAAGTTCCTCCTCTACCTTGGTGGGTCTTGCACTTATTGGTGGATTTGCTCACCTTGGAGCTTCACGATAGCCCTCAGTTTGGCCGTTTTCAGGAACCCACAGTCCAGGTCAACTCCTCCTGTGTCTGACCAGGAGTTGGGAGGATTGGGGGGAACCTGGGCCCGCCCTCTACTCCAGGTTCCAGCCCAGGGCCCTGTGGAATGCAGCTGTCTAGAGTGCCTCCTGGAACAGCTGTGCGACAGCTACAACTCCCTGGGCTACTTCCCCATGGCTTCCTCCCAACACCTTCTCTATCCTCACCATAGGACCTTCCTCCTGGTGTCTTATAATGCTTGTACTCCTCAGTCCTCCAACAGTATGCGTTCTCACTCTCAGCTCCTAGCGCTTCTTGCTCCCAGCTCCTTACACGCACACCACAGACTGAAGTGAGCTTCTTTTTTAAACCCAGGTGCCCTGATTAGCCTGCCTTAATTGATTCTAGCAGTTTCTTGATTGGCTGCAGGTGTTCTAATCAGCCTCTCTGTCTTAATTGTCTCCAGAAGGTTCCTGATTGTTGTGGAACCTTCCCGGTTACCTTACCCAGGAAAAAGGGACCTACTTAACCTGGGGCTAATATATCTGCTTTCTATTACTCTCCTGTAGCCATCTGGCCTGACTCTGTCACTATATATATATATATACACACACACACACACACACACACACACACACACTTTATACAGTATATAATATATACAGTATATAATATACATATACACATATAAAGAATGTATATATGTATACATATATACTTTATACAGTATATAATGTACATATACTGTATATTATGTCTGCATCTGTAATTTTCACTCCATGCATCTGAAGAAGTGGGATTTTTATCCACAAAAGCTTATGTTCAAATAAATCTGTTAGTCTTTAAGGTGCCATCGGACTCCTTGTTGTTTTTGTGGATGCAGATTAACATGACTACCCCCTGATACTTGATTGTATCAACCTAACCCTACCTTCAGCAGGCAGATCGAAGTGCATGTTTCTAAAAAAAAAAAAACGTAATTCCTTCTAGTTGCAAACATATCTTAAATTTTTGCAAGAATAGCTTGTTCTGTTTGACTCGGGCTTTTTTTTTTTAAGAAGTTTGTTTTTTCAAGTGAAAATTAGCTGCTGGCATATCACATCCACAGGGTTAAAAGCCCCCCCTAATGTTTTCCTCTATCTCTAAAGATAATCCTTGATTGTGTTTTGGGGAGGCTGTTTTTGTTTTTGTTTTTCATTTGTTTTTAACAAGTACAGTAAGTGAAGAAACGCCTTAGAAATATCAGAAAAGAGGTAGAGGGTGGGGAGGAAAAGAGAAAATCTCTAGAGTGCTTGCAAAACTATAGATTATATTTCTTTTAAGGGCATATTGCTTTTTTTGTATTACTTGGATTGCAATAGATTCTAAGTGCTTTAAAGTGTAGTTCACTTGTGAAAAGCAACTAAAATGGTACCTTCTTAAAGAGTTTTCCAAGATGTGGTGGATCTATTGGCAGAACATCAAGGCCTATGAAAGGATCAGGAGACAGTAAAGACAAAATTGGAAGCAGAAACAAAACGAGGAGGTAGCAATGCTCTCAGATGAATTCATGAGTGACACATCAAATTCCTGACACACGAGTGTCAATCAATGCATTCCCTCATCTGAGAAATTCAATAAAATAATTTAGTTAAATCTTTTTTATGAAGTGGGCTCAAACTCTTCACTTTTCTGCAAAGTACTTCTAGACCACAATGGTGCCAATTATTCTTCCTAATTCTGTCCCTCCAGTGTGGTTGCTGGTGGAGTAGGAAATTACTCCATTCTAGCAATGTTGAAGGCCATTTTCAGGGAAGTGGATTTGTGCATGTATGGATTAATTTCTACAAGACGTGTGCTCAGTATCTTGTAGAACTCTATAAAACATGCCTCTTAGCATGTTTATTTAAGAAACAAAATGAATTGAATTGCTTGTATTAGTAAACAGCAACACAAATGCCAAAGCTTTGCAATTCCCATAGTTTACCTATGAGGCTGAGATATCCCCCCGCCCTTCCCCCCCCCCCCCCCCCCCGCAACTAAAAACAATGCCAGATTTGTATTTTTGATGGGCATTCTATCTGCCTCAACATACCTTATTGGGATTACCAGAGTGTTTCATGAAGGTAAAAACTATGTCAGTGATCAAGTTTTAGACAATGAATGTTGGGAGAAAAATCAATAGTCTGATACTCTGATTAAAAAGAGAAAGCTCAGGAGGCTCCTAAACCTAAAAAGTTGATGTGTTACCTTAGTATATCTCACTGAAAGGACAAACTACACTGGTCTGTAGATTTATCAAGTACATTATTTCTCATGTAGTTTTAAATGAAGTATAGTATTAGCAATAATGAGAAAGAATGTCTTCTTTACAATAACCCCTTGGGGCTCCCAAAAGCATATTCAGTGGCTCTTTAAGGAGAAATACATGAGATTGTATCATGCTGGTGCAGTATAAAACTAGATACTATACTTGGACTTCCTGTCTCTGAAGACTGGATTGCAATTATTCTGCACTTAGATACCTGAAAATGAAGTAAAGTTCACACAAGCAATAGGACATGGGGAAAAAGAAAATTACATGGTGAATATAGAAACATAGTAAGGGCGGGGGGCACATGAAGGGTGATGCTATTTGCAAAGAATATCAATGGGAACAAGAAAAGTTTATCTGGTTATCTGTAGTAGAAGGACGACAAAGAAAAATATTGGTCTGCTACGTAAAAGAACAACAACGATGAAAATGCTTAATAGCTACAGTATTCAGTAAAAATAATAGTAGCAGGGTATTTAATGTAATAATCTCTAACAAGAAAAGGGGGAGATCACAAGGCAGAGTCAGGAGAAACATGTTAATGAATATTTGAATACACTGGGCTTGATGCATACCTGTTGATGGAGGGAGAGACCAAACATTAAGGGAGAAATCACCCTGGGAGATGGCAGGCAGTGTTTGTACCAGGGACTTTGCTGAGGAGGCAATAGGGCAGCTCTGTGGCCTTAAATTTTCAGGAAGTTAAGCACCCCCAACTCAACCCAGCAAAGCCTTACTTTAAACATGTACCTAACTTCAGGTGAGTAGTCCCACTGGGAGTTTGTATAGAAGCCACATAATGGAGCATACAAGATATTGCCTAATAGCCCCCAGGAGTGCTTTCAAGTTTGCCATCGAGAATTAGTCCCATGGAGGTTTGTTTTTTATCCTCAAGCTATTTCAAAAATTCAGCCCTTTTCAAATCACCAAGAGTGGTTTTGGATCAGGCCTCTTCAGAACAGGGCTACAATCATTTTTACATATAATTAAAACAGTGTCCTATAAAATATATACTTATTGATCTAGAAATGTACCCAGTAACCTTGGATTGTAAAACCAGAAAAAGGTGGGTCTTTCCACAATTCCACAAGCTATCAAATGGAAAGATCACAGAGATATTTCTCCATTTCAGTGACTAAATTACTTCTATCTAGTGATCCAGTTTGCTGCTAGAGATAGTAGTAAATGCATTAAGAACTACATATTGATTTTAATTAGAATGGGCAGTCCACTATTAATATGAGTTGTGATGCCTCTAAAAAGTTGTCAGAGAGGGATTAATTAATTAATTGTAAATTAATATATTAATTGCGAGTAAATCAAAGCAACCATGGAAAGTGAATGCAGGACTGGAAGGGAAAAAAACAAAACAAAAAACAGAAAACCCACAACACAGAATGGAAACTGTAAGCAGCTTACACCATTTGTCAAAACTGGAGAAAATTAAACACCACATTAGAACAGTGTACCTGTTGTGATTGAAAAAGCAAAGCAATTATAATAAAGGTAGTAAACTAAATAAGATAAAACAATTTTATCTAAAATAAAGGATGTGGAAAACAGGAATGTGTATAGTATGTTCAGTGTGTTCTGAGAGTATATAAATGTATATTCTTTAATATAGGGTGGTTAATAATTTTAATGTTTACAAATTAAAATATTATCTTCCCCGTTGATGATCATTCAAACTCACTCGGGCCCTGGGAGGCTCAGCATGAAGATAAAGAGAAGAAATAGTCACTTTCAAGCAGACTAGTCCCCATCTTTCTTGCAGGATATTCACTGTTCATTGAACTTAACATAGTGTTACTGAGTTGGGATTTCCAGCAAATGGTAATATATCTAAATAATAACTCAACACAAAATAAATCAAAAAATGAAAATTGAATAAGAATGTATTTTTAAAACAACTTAACTTTAATGGAGCTATACCAGGGATGAATTTGACCCTAAATAATGTATTTCTTCATATACCTTGGTGTCTGAAAGGAAACACATGCATACAATATATCTTATCTATCTGAGGTATCCCTAGAGTCACCTATCTCCTTGGTAAGTAAGCACACTTTACCCATAAAATTAAAGCTCTACTGAAAAGCATTGAATAGGTAGAGGTGTTATTTTATAAAGGCAGCTTAGCTTTTGTTTAATTAGCTGGAATTAGTATAACTCCCTAGAGGTGGGGGATAAGGGAAAATGAGAATAAAAGGATGAGATAAGAAAAAAAGTCTGGTTCAGCCTTTGGGGTAATAGTGATGCACAGCAAAATCAAGATCACGGTCAGATATCTGGGAGATCCTCATTTGTACACAGACATTTTAACTAAAATGATAATTATGCCCCAAATATATTTCTCATTTACAATTTGTTCCATCCTGTTAAGGACCACACCGGTCAATCATTAAAGAGAATTTATGAGTGGACCTGGTGATATATTAACTTTGAACTGAAATGCCAGAGAGTTGAGCATCAATGGCTTTAGAATGTGAAACTTTCTCTGAGGAACTCTGGTGAAGGACGCTGGCCAAAATCTCCCAAATAATGGCCTTGCGATCCACTCCAGGAGCAGATTTCACAATAGCTTCAGGGGAAGTCATTTGAAAGTTGTTGTCAATGACTAGGCAATCCTTGCGCTGACTACATCTAGCATATTCTTGGCTTCTATCTAGTCCTCAGTTGCTGAACACTCAAATGGTGAATTTCTGACAATTAACAGAAGACATCTAGAGTGACCTACTAATTACAGAAGACAGACACAATTTAATTACATACTATTTTGCCTGACTTTGACTCACAATTTCTTTGTTCATTTTTTGTGTGAAGAAACAGTCCAATTTGATGATGATGAAATTTCTTTATATTCCAGCAGTGGGACATTGCTAATCACAGGGCATGTAACATTTCACTATGAGTAATTTAAGTGACTAGGAAACAGTCACTCTGAAATGGATAATTGTGCTAATGTAATGAACAATGGCCGTATCTCACTAGTACCTTACCTTACCTTCATCTGTAGTCAAACATAAGGTAAAAATGCCTTTGAAATGCTGGAGGTCATGCTGAAGATTTCAAACAAGTCTATGAAAAGACTAAGTGAATATCTGAAGGCAGAGAAAAATATACCTTTGAAGCATGTGTTTAGATGAGTAACTCAAGAGCAGGGTGAATCAATATATGTCTCTGTAACTACTGGACTTTAGGGAATAGCAAAAATGTGAATATGGTGAGCTTAGAATGACAGAATCAGGGTTCAGGTCATTGGCAAATTCTAGTCACGTCATTTTAAATGTAGACTGCAAAAGAACAATTCCTTTCATATTCTTCTAGGGTGACAGAAGAGGGTATGTTGCACTCAAATGTTGAATTATGTAGTGAAAGTCTTTGGAAGTTATCAGAGTCTATGGGTATAGGGTCTCTGAGTAGCGTGTATTCTCTATGGTGAAAGAAAGATTCCTAAGATGGGTGGTATTCTGCCTAAAGAATGTCAAAATATGTAGAATTGAATTGCCATTAGGTGAGATTTTGCCTAAATTATGGTTGATGTTCAATGTGACATTCAGTTGTAAAGGAAAACCAAAGGCTTTAATTGTTTTTCATTTTCAAACTCCTCTGTATTTTTTAGTTCCTGCTGAGATTAGAAAGAGATGTGACAAAAGCCTACAAAAAACAGTTCTTTGGGTATTTCTGGTGTGACCAGAAGCAGGAAGTAACAGAAGTTTTGGGAGAGGGCTAGTTCTCCTTAGATATCCATCTCATTTTGCCAACACCATAGGTTCAGATAAACACAGAAAACTTGTTTGGTTTCATCTGACCCAAACTGAACGCTCACTGAACACACAGATACCCTACAGCTGTGATGCGTAGTAGAGTGTTCAATCTGAAAGTCTATTATTGGGTCCACATTCTTCTTTTAGAAGAAGTTGTGTTTTCAGAAACAAAAAGCAAAGAAAGGACAGGGAGAAAAGATCAAGAACAGGTAAAAATGGAGCAGTGCTCAAATGGAGAGAAAAACAAATACAAGGAGACTGGGCGACAAAAGAGTACATGGGGAAGAGAGAAAATCTAAATGTTATTTTTAATCATCTTTAAAAATCTTTATAAATATACTTGTGACACTTCACTTACCCACTTACCCCTGGGAAACAGACCTCAGGCTTTATGCTAGAGACATGAGGCTACTGGAATCTTGCAGGTGTTCTCCAGGAGACGTCCAGAACCAGAGTGAAGAATGCATGGAGCTTACATTTGGATAACACTAATCACATCCTGAACGCAGGGTGTTAGTGTCCCTTTGAAACTGCACAGGGAAACTTTGTAACTCTCTCTTTCAATAGCAGGAGCAATACTTACAATGTAAGGACTTGATAAAACACTCCCAATTTGACAGGAAAGCACAGAGGTGGGCTGTCTATCCTGAATGGCTTTATTAGACTCACACACACACACACACCAAGCTCCATAGAACTTTACATCTGCAAATCTTACAGTGTTAAAAAGAGTCTATTAGGGACACCATCAGCATCATATTTAAGTGAGAGAGCCATGTTTCACCACTTTTCCATTCAAATGATATGCAATTTCAGGATATAGGTAGCATAAGTTCTTGAAAATCTCTATGTCAAAGCCAGGGTGCTCCAGGCAATTGGACTAGTGATTCAGTAGGTAGCCTTCTCTCCTCTGAGTGAGTACTGAACCAATACTCCAAAATGGGCATAGGGAGCTGATAGAAATGGTATTTTTCTGGTGAGGTCTAAAATCAAGCTCTTAATGATATGTGGTTAGTTAAAATCCCCTGGCAATTTCTGCAAGATTTGAAATGATAGCCAAGTCATCATGGCCAAATTCCAGTGGGATAAATTATATTCTGCCTGCCTAAGATTCCCATGCAGTTTCAATCGGATAGGATATGTTATTCTCAGTCTTGAGCCACTGGGGAGTTACTAGGGGCACTCATTAAATGCTGCTGTATTCCACCATAGAGGGAGCTGCCTTTCAGTGATGAATGAAGCAATCATTATATGTACAATTTGCAACTTATTTGCAAACGTTGTCCAGTATTTTGGCATCTTTGAAGGAAAGGAGCTATATGAATGTACATCAGTCAGTCATTAAATTAGATCTAAATGTACCCTAACTGTGTTATATAAAATCCAATTATAAGTCATTCTATTTCTTTTAGTCAGGATCCTCCCCTAGACTTCTGATGGAAGTCATAAATAACAGACAAGCTGTAGTTTTGTTATTGGGGTAAATTGAATCTCCTTTCCTTCTTTTTTTTTTCTTTTTTTATGTAAACACTTGAGTTTGCTTAACATATCAAAAACAAACACCGTGTATAGCCCCCATTACAGACTGTGAAGTGTTTTGAAATTGCACTCATCAAAATTTTGTCAAGTATGAAATACAGACTAGAGCTATGTAAATCCAGCTATAATATGTATGTGCCCGAAGCAATCAGGCCTGGATTTGGACTCACAGAGGCCTGATTGATTCCATTGGCACAACCAAGCCAGCGGGCCCCTGGGAGAGAGAGACTGCATAGAGCAGGGTCACAGCAACAGAAATCATCCACACTACACACTCCACCAGAGGCCCCAGAGGTGGCCTGCACAGCCCAGGAAGTGGGGCAGGTCAGTCAAGGAGGTGATGGCCTGGACACTCAGAGAATATGATGATTCAACACATTTCCCAGGAGGCTTTTTATGGAGCCCAGCTACAGTATAAAACAGCAGCAGCAGTATCATTACCTGCTGCCTCCCTGGGATGTGTGTTTTCCTTCGTGTATTTTCCCCCAAAGGTACAAGGGGTGCAATGTGCACTGCTCAGTATCCGTGGGAGTTAATCAAGCCCAACATCTATTCATTTTAACATCTATGTTTTAAATGTTTTTTCTTCCTGGTGTAAATTGTGAATGGCTACCCTAGATCATATGGCTGAATACCATCTCTGCTGAAATTAATGGAATTAGTCTGTATTAATACTCAGGTAAATGGCAGTAGAATTTGTCTCATATGTACAGAAGTTGGAAATATATGTAAATGCATACCTAAGTTATGCACTTTCAAACTTCAGGCATTACAGTCATTCTGCTGGTTAAATGATCAATTTACATCCAAATTCATTTGTTGAATCATTCTTCTGAACATTGTATTTTGTTATATAGTGTTAACTGTAGAACTTTTAGTTGCTGCAGCACCATCCTGTAGTACTGGTCTTTCTTTTTACTCTTTAAGGATACTGGCCAGACATTTCTGTCCTGAGAGGAAGATCCTGATGCCATTGGGGAAATGTCAAAAATAATTAAGAAGAATTCTATCTTTTGAAAGGAAGAACACACATAATGAAAATGAGGTGACAGCTCACTTGATGATATTTACAGTTGGATGTGACGTCAATCGGAAGGGCAGTACTGATCAATTTTAATGGCAAGCAGCTAAGTATGCTTATTGATTTGAAGGCCAGTTACTTCACAATTGGCAAAGACCATTAATACTCTAGCCTCGAGGTCATTGATGATACAGAAAATAAATAGTGACTTTGCATTTAAATGCTTTCCTTTTAGGGGAAATACATGATTCACTGGGTTGGAAGTTACTCAGCTGGTATTTTGAAAATCTCCTTTCTCTCTTTCTTTCTTGAAAGGGAAGATCATTAAAATTGATCAAATATAAGTCCAATTTTTGTTCATAGGCCAGTACATCAGTCAAAAGTAATCAACAAAAAGTGAAAAGCCAGATAAAGAACACTGAACAGAGTTTCAAAAAATGGATTTTTTTTCAGAGATACTAAGTATAGTGAGACCAGGTGGCTGAGACAATATCTTTTACTAGACCAACTTCTGTTGGTGAGAGAGACAAGCTTTCAAAGACAAGCGTCTTCTCTGAAAAAAAGCTCTGTTTAAGTGAAAAAGTTTGTCTCTCTCACCAACAGAGAGGTCCAATAAAAGATATTACCTCACCCACCTTTCCCTCTAATATCCTAGGACCAACACAACTACAACAACACTGCATACACTAGGTATAGTGTATATTTAAGCTCCAAAAGGAAACATAAACCTCTATTCTAGGAGATTACCAATATGATTTCTTGTCCACAGTTGCTGAAATATCTCTAGAGTTAATCATATTCCCTTTCTCCTTTTGCTTGTGGCCAATGTAGTCGAAGAAGCAGGTGAAAGGAAGAGGGTGAAGCAATGAAGAGAGATGAAAAGCTTCAGAAACAGGAAGACAATGTGATAATGTTATTTCTTTCTTCTTTGCTGGTTAAATAGGATCTGAGGGGCTCTAAAGAGACAGTTGTAGTTGGATGAAATACGGATGCCTGAAAGTTCTGTAGCATTTTAAAGCTTTTGGGGAGCTGTTGGATGGAAGGTTGAAACCTGAAGGTTTCGTGGCGGTTTAGAGTGACGGTTGAGAAATTAAGTTCACCAGTAGGAGAGATCAAAGGAAGTAAGGGGTTAGGAAGTACTTGTGCGGGTGGAGCCTTGTTTTCTCTCTATCAATCTGAGCCAGACATCACAGAATCCAGACAGTGCAGAAGAGGAAACATTCTAGCTGCAAGGACTGAGACAGAAGGGGTGTCAGTGTAAGCCAGCCTGCCAGTACATCTCAAGAGCACTCACCAGGTGGAATGATCTAACATCCATTGGTCTCAACAGGCATTGATTTGGGCCCCTGAAGAGTGACTCTGTGGGTGAGCACACCCACAGAAGAAGAGTTGATATTGATGTATTTTCCCTCATCCACCCACTTCCTAAGTATTTCAACCCACTTTTTTGCTGTAACACAAGGTCCAGTGAAGATCTGTTGACTTGCTGAACCTTCCCTGAGGAGAGGAGGTAGGTGATTTGTCTCTCGTTATTATTTTAGCTGGCCACACCATATTGCATCTTGTTAGCCCCTTCTGTTTCATGGGGTACAGCCAAATGTGACATGATGATTAAAACTTCTGGGATTTTCTTAAAAAATCCATGTGCAGTTACCTTTTGTTTTCCCCATTTTGTATACTCATGCAGGACCAGCCACAAATCTGTCTTCATGGTGCCAACAAAACCCATCAGGAAAGTAAAACTAGCATTCTACAAATTGCAGTTTTGTGTATTTGTCTGTGTGTCCCAGGTACTGTGTAATATTTATTTGGGAAGTCGTAAATACTGAAAGGGTAAAGCAGGTAAACTTTTCACTCACCAAGAATCAACCAACCATGTATTTTTCAAACAACACTTGTTTCATTAAACTAATTAACTATTTTATGTCAAGTGGAACAAAGAATGACCAACGGTCCTGGAGTTGTTAGATAACCAGTCAGTGTTGTCTTGCAGCCTATGTCGTCAGACTCATAGACTCAGACTAAGATAACAAGCAATATATTTTATGTATCAGCTGGAGGACAGAAATACCAATAAATCTGCCTTTTGAATAGTTATTTGTCACCCTACTGAATTCACCCTAAAATCAAAAGACAGTTGTCATTCATTTATATCAGATATGATTGGGTTTATGTTAAAAAGCTCTGTAATATATGCACTAATTTACAATTAAAAGGATTAAATGCTTGAAGTCAATATGGGATGCAAAATCAACCTTCTCAGGAAAGGACATAATTTGGGGATAACCTAAACTGCAGATTTGAATTTATATATGAAAAGCATTTTTCTCCATTAGACTTTTTTCAAAAGGGGAGCAAAGCAAAAGTTTGTCTTTTTGTTAAATATTGGTTATTAAGTATGTCAAGGTTCCTCTAGATTAGGCATGGCATTGAAACTACAAACACACAAAAAGAAAAGAGAAAGACAGAAATAGAAGACAAGTGCGTGTTGTGAAGAGACACATCCTCAGCTGTGATGAATGGACAATCAGTGCAGCTAAAGAGTTAAGGAAGAAAATGGATCTAAGCCACATTTCCACTCCTCCAGTCTTGGGCTATCCAGGAACTAAAAAGGCCCCTATCATAAGTTATAACAGTCTAGGGGCTGCCCTAAATTATGTCAGATGCAGTGGTCCTGTAGAAAACTTGGTACCAGCTAGGGCCAGCCAGAGTCCATGTCCTTTCCCCACCCACAACCATACGTGTCATGCCTCCTCCTCATTGCTAACACATCTTATGTGTTGTGTGAGGAATGAAAGACATAGAGCTATGCTGGAACTGCATGATCTGAAGATTCCCATCAGTTAGGAAGAATCTTTGGCTGCTCTTTTTAGGGCTACCTTCCAGTTGCTTTCTGCGGCTGAGGCAGTGCAAAGTGGTTTGAGCTGGAAACAAGATTTTTGCTTGAAATGTTGGTTGTACTGGCAAACTGAAAGAGGAGCTTTATGGTACATTATAACAAGTAAGATGCCTGTCTATCCAGTGCCAGAACAGAAATCATTGACATTACATAGTTTGACTACAATATTGATTTTTAAGACTGAACAGTTGTTTTGTGTATCGAGCAGTCTCAAACACCAGTCAGACTGCTATGTAAGGTTATAACTGGATCCCTGTTTGTCTATTTGGAAAAGCACTGAACTTGCTGCAGGCCAAGAACTGTTGGAGGTGATGTATTATATTTGTTTAAGTTAGCACCTTTCGCATGACTAGCAGGAAGCAGTAGTACAGCCAGCATAAGCCAGGTGTAAAATAATCTATCAAACAGGTTGCAGATGTGTTACAACAGCTGTCAAAGATGCAATTTCAAATATGGGGGGGAGGGCTATATCTTCCGTTGGTATAAATTGTCATAGATCCATCTACTCCAATAGCACTTTGACAATTTAAACCAAGTAAGGACCATGACCCAGAATTTTTTTTTCTCTCTAGGGAAACAAAAGATATAAATATTTGTAGATTACACAGATAGAGATATATTGTTAATTGAAGATTTTAGAGTTGTGAGCTCATTAGGCCATAATATTAAGGAAGCCTGTTGCATTTCTCATCAAATAATTGCTTTTGTTAATATATAGATAGATAGATATAGATATGTGTGTGTGGTATTGTAATAGGCTTCCTCAGACATCAAGGTCTAATTCAAAGCATTTGTATCAGCACACAGCATCCTGGGGTTGTGAGAACAGCTGGTAAGGAAGGTCAGATCTTCTCCTGAATTTTACAAGAAAGTAGCATGTGTCGTGTTACCTTTTGTCCCTAATGTCAAGTTCAAGTTCTAGGGTAATAATGTTCAGAGAAATATTCAGGTGGCTGCAGGAAGTTCTGGCAGTTGCCCTCTATGACACATCTTTGAAGAAGCCATTTGACATACAGGTGACAGGAAATATCCATTCTGGGAAATGTGAAGTCACCTTTCCCAGAAAAGATACATATCTGCAAAAGGATTTATGTAAGGATTGGATCACAACAGCATGCAGGGATGCACATTACTACAAAGGAACTAGAAATATGATCAAGAAAAAGGGCTAAAAAGGCAACTAATCTAACCTAAATTGGATCCATAATTTAAGGAAGAAAATTGAAAAAATACTTACTGTTTGATAGATCAATCCCAGTGAAAGTAGGTATGCTAGAAAATACTGCTGGGAAGATAAGGTTGGAACAAACTATTATTTTCTAAAGTAGCTTACAAGAAAGAAAAATAAAATGGAAATCCTCTCAGACAAAACACAGAAACAGTCAGTGAACTGTTTTAAGAGATAAAAGACCAGATCCTTAAGTGGTGTAAATTGGGCTAGAATAATGAGGTCCCAGTTGTGCTCTCATAACATAATTCTCATTCTAGATTTCAAGCTTTACACCACTAATGGAACTCTAGGCAGAACCAAACTTTGATTCAAATGTATATTGTGACCGTGCCTAGTGTGGGTCACAGCTGTGAATGCCAAATTCAGGGCAGACTGATAAAAAAGCAGGGCAGACACATCCCAAAACTTGTGGTTTATTCTATAATTAGATTTCATCAAGCCAGTAACAAAAGTAAGCACCATACAGCTTAACAAGAAGCTAAACCAAAGTCCTCTTCGGCATTCTAGCCCCTTTCACCATCCAGGCATCTGGTTTTTAGATGAGAGGTTACTGAAAACCAAATTCATCATACATAAGATTCTTCTAATCCCAAAGGATCAGCCATACCCCCAGGTCCATATATATACTTTAGCTCTTACCAAATACCACCCTTGTAGCCAATCCTTTAGTAACTAAAAAGAAAAGAAGACCATTATTAAATGGTTAAAGGAATCATATAAATTACAAGTGATTTCAGAGTCTATAGTCACAGCAGTGATTGTAAATCTGTTAGCTTGTCATATGACTTTCTGGTTCATTCATTAGATTGAGGGTCATCAGTCCTTTTTCAAAGCTCTTCTTTATTAGAAAACACATCCAGAGTTGTGGAGCAGGAATGAAGACAAGTGATATCATAGGTTCCTTTTATACTTGCAGCCACAGTGCATGGAAAGTTACTGGCCAAACCTGGAGTTTTAGATCACATGTCCTTTTCACGTCCTTACCTGCCTTGTTGAATCATAGGGCAGCCAAAGTGTCCTCTGAAACGTCTCCAGGAGGGGCTCACTGGGAGAGCTGATTGTCTTTAATGGGCCATCGAACAGCTGGCACTAGCCTTGATGCAAATCTGTCCTGGGGAACCACCCAAGAAAACAACATGTTTGAGATACAAACACATAGCAAATATTCATAACTTCATATAGAAAGATGATACATTGATTTAAACAGGACAATAATACTTAGTGGTCTATAACTTTTCCACTGATAATGTACATGACATAGTTTGTATAAGATTTATTGCAACTTTGTAACAGTGGTGACTGTATTAGTGTACCTCGTCATCTTCCTTTTATACAGCATCACAGACATGATAAAAATAGACTAATTGGTGTTTTTTTAAATGCCACTGGACCAGAGCAAAACCTAACTCTCTCTCTCTCTCTCACGCATAGTTGTCTTGCCCTGCCAATACACAGGATAAAGAACAGGATACATTTTCTAAAAATCTACGATGCTAGAACTGAGCAGAAATCCTGTACCAGTGCCTGTTCTTTATGATTTATTTTGTTCTGCTGCCACAAAGGCAGCAAACAAAACAACTGGTTTTTATGTCAGCTCACTGTGGACTGACTGCTGTAATCTGAAAGAAGCAATAATTGATTTCAATAATTAATTCCTGCTGACTAAACTAATGTTGCTGTTTATGCACTCCTGCTAAGACCCAGTTAAAAGGAACTTTGAGTCTGGAGTGCATAAACATTAACATTACTTTGGGGAGCAGAAGTCCCCTAACATACTGTAGATTTGGGAAGGGCTTTTTCTTAGCCCCCAGGCTATATGAAATTTATTTCTGCATGCTCCCATGCTGCTCCGGATGACCCTGAATTTCTATCAGATTCATAGGAGATGGATAACTAAGTAGTGAATTTGTAGCTATTTTGACAGTTGAGGAAGTCTCACAGCATTAAAACAGAAAACAAACGAAAAGGTTTTTATCAATTTGATTAGAAAATTCTCCAGAATGGTCAAATGTATTTTAAAAGAAATGTATTTTTAAACACTGAACTTCAAGTGAAAAATTACGTGAAAATATAGTTTTTAGGGCCTCTTGAAGTTATTTTAAGCACTCAAATTGCTCTATGCTTCAATCACAATAGTAAAATTAAAGTTACTTTTATTCCCCTATTTATTGGGGCTGGAATTATTTTCCAATGTATTTTTATCTCAGAAGCTGAATATGTATAGAAAACAAAGCAACTTCACATGACATTGGTTCTCCTGTGATGTTTCAGGATACTGGTACATGAGAAAGTCTTTCAGGTAATGCATGCTTTACTGTGGTGTATGAAAGCAAAATTCAACACAGACATTGAATGTTTTGAAGCTCGGATGTCCTGTGTCTCTGCAAACTTATTATCAGTGACAGACCTATATTACATCAAAATGCTTCGGCTATCACATTCCCTGCTTCATTTTATCCAGGATATATCAGGTTCCAGGCCTTTCACTGATCTGGAATTTATTGCTTAAATCTGATTGTCATATCAATGTTTTATTGTTAATGTTATGCTTATAAAAGCCATATAACACAAATATAAAGCAATCCCTTATTATTCACATATATTGCACATTAACTGTGTACAGGTACAAAACTTGACCTTGTGTGACTGCACTGGTCCCATGGTGATGAGGTTCCTGCTATAAAAAAACAGAATAAAAGCAAAACTAGACCAGATGTTTTTACTATTAGATGGTTAGCCCAAACCTAAAAATTAGGAAAACATACTGGATGTGATTTACAATCAATCTATGATCTGTTGCTGCACAGGGAGCAATGGATAGTGCCACAGAGCCAAATTGCAGTTTACTAATATGGGCATGGGAGTTCTATACCCTCACCCCTGACTGCTCTAAAAATGCTGAACGGAGAGCCCCAGTCTGGTGATGAAAGCTGCTTTTGGACAGTAAAAGCTAAGTAAAAACAACAAAGTCATTTAAAGAAAAGTGGGTGGAAAATTACTGGGGGAAAATACAGAGCCCCCATAAAAAGTGCTTGTCTACAGAAGTCTGAAAATATAATTTCAAATCCTGCATTGGGTATTTCCTTTAAAAAACTAAAACCTTTAGTTTTCCTGAGATATTTTGGTGAGCTACAAGACAGCAACAAGAGATAATTTGTCCCCTAGAAAATGAGGCCCTTTTTAGTTGGTACTAACTGTATTTGGGGTAAAAATACAAACTTTTCATAGAGAGTTCTCCCATAGCATAGCTAAAACCATGACAGAAATAGTTCATGCTGTAGGGTGTGTGAGTAAAGCGTTTCAGAAATATAGAGGGTTTTGTTAAAATGTGCCTATTAAAAAATGCTTTGCATATGTGTGACACCTGTGATCTGAGAATCTGAGTGTTTTCACAAACCTCAATTAAGCTACCCAACACTCTGTGAAATAGGTAAATATTATCATCTCTATTTTACAGATGGGTAAACTGAGGCTCTAAACATGGTTAAGTGACTTGCCCAAGATCACACTGCAAAACAGGGACAAAGTCAAGAATAAAACCAGGCCTACTGACTACCAGTCCTCTTCTCTACCTACTAGCTAACACTCTCTGGTTGACCTAAATGGAAAAGCCCCATTAGATCGTCATGTTAAACTACTCAAAAGCATGCTTGTGCTTGCAATCAGTCAAATTCATTTATTAGCATTCATAGGTCAAGTCTGCCTTTTCTGTAGGCTCTATCATGGAATAATAGTTAAAATGCACAGCACTGTGCACTTCTGTATAAGCTTCTTTCATGTAGTGGATAAAAACTTCCATGTGACTTTGGAAAGTCAGCTTGTTTGCATGTATAATCTATTCACGAACAAATGGGAAATACCATTTTTTGAACATGCATTCTAAGAATCATACTGTTTTGTTTCTGTCTAATTTATGGTGTTCTGTCTAAACAATGAAATGTCAAATGGCAGCCTCCACATTTGCATGAACAATTGAGTAAATCGTAGTGCCTCCACTTAGCAGGTGCAGCCATCTATAGGAGCACTAGCACTTAGGCATACCTTTTAAATAGCTTAACACTTGTGTGCAACCACGTGTTAGAATTTGCACTTACAAAACTTAACCACCTGTTAAGAGCTTTCTCCTCAACAAAGCAACTGTGTCCATGACAAGAAAAAATGGTCCATTGGTTAAGGCACTAGCCTAGGATTTGGGAAACTGGGATTTAATTCTCTACTCCACCACAAATTCCTGTGTGACCTTGGCAAGTCACTTAGCCGCTCTCAACCTGAGTTCCCCAACTATAAAATAGGGAAAATAACACTGGCCTTCCTCACAAGGATGTTGTGAGGATAAAGGCATTAAAGATTGTGGGCCACTACTATACTACAATAATGGGGGCCACATAAGTACTTAAGATAGAAGTTAAGAGTTTCAGACTTCATACTTTTATTTTATGTAATGAGAGGTAGCATGTAAAACAAAACACCCTTCTGCATGTGTTCATGGGTTCATGCACCCTTCATTGCAGACGCAAATTTCAGCAATACTGCCGCAGGGAAAGGTAAATGATACTTCCTTCCACCAGCGAGAGGATTCTCTCTGCGCATAGCAAGTGGTGTCACTGCTGCTGTCCTATCATCAGGTTTCCACTGGAGAGCGGGTAGAATTAATATTGGAATGAGCTCTGTTAATGGGAGCCTATTGCGGGAGGTGGTGAGTCAGTGTACTACCCACCCACTTTTCATACAGCTCTGGTCCATGAGATTTCCTGCACTCATCACTGAAGCTGCAGTCACTTTTAGCTGCTGATAATGTGTTGCCTGTCATTTTATCCACCACCACAGATCTCTGTCTGGCCTTACACTAGTATAAGGTAGCATAAGAGTGATTCTATAGTGCCCTATCTTGTTCTGTCCTGTTTAGATTAGAAGCAGATTCATCATTCAAAAATAAGCAAGTTCTTTAGCCTGCATGTCTTATTGCAAAATGTTGTCATCTATCATATACAGGAATGTTTAATCTCATGGAGACACAGTTTGATGTAATATACAAAATGCATAAGAAGATGCTCCCCAGGACTAAAATTTAAGGCAGTTTAGAGTTGTCTTCATGAGTGTCAGGGAAACTTTTTGTCTCTTGCATCTGAGTGTTTAGGAGATGTGGATAAATACATTTAGGACAGACACGTGCAAAAAAAATGAGGCATTTTTAAGGAGACGCTTTCTGAAATGTTTCAGAGTAACAGCCGTGTTAGTCTGTATTCACAAAAAGAAAAGGAGTCCTTGTGGCACCTTAGAGACTAACCAATTTATCTGAGCATAAGCTTTCGTGAGCTACAGCTCACTTCATCGGATGCATACTGTGGAAAGTGTAGAAGATCTTTTTATACACACAAAGCATGAAAAAATACCTTCCCCCCACCCCACTCTCCTGTTGGTAATAGCTTATCTAAAGTGACCTCTCTCCTTACAATGTGTATGATAATCGAGGTGGGCCATTTCCAGCACAAATCCAGGTTTTCTCCCCCCCCCCCGCCCCACAAACCCACTCTCCTATTGGAATAGCTTATCTAAAGGGACCACTCTCCTTACAATGTGTATGATAATCGAGGTGGGCCATTTCCAGCACAAATCCAGGGTTTAACAAGAACGTCTACCAGCACTCCCAGCTACCTTCGAGACACCACTGACTTCCTGAGGAAACTACAATCCATCGGTGATCTTCCTGATAACACCATCCTGGCCACTATGGATGTAGCATGGATGCCTTCTACACCAACATTCCACACAAAGATGGACTACAAGCCATCAAGAACACTATCCCCGATAATGTCATGGCTAACCTGGTGGCTGAACTTTGTGACTTTGTCCTTACCCATAACTATTTTACATTTGGGGACAATGTATACCTTCAAATCAGCGGCACTGCTATGGGTACCCGCATGGCCCCACAGTATGCCAACATTTTTATGGCTGACTTAGAACAACGCTTCCTCAGCTCTCGTCCCCTAACGCCCTACTCTACTTGCGCTATATTGATGACATCTTCATCATCTGGACCCATGGAAAAGAAGCCCTTGAGGAATTCCACCATGATTTCAACAATTTCCATCCCACCATCAACCTCAGCCTGGTCCAGTCCACACAAGAGATCCACTTCCTGGACACTACAGTGCTAATAAACGATGGTCTCATAAACACCACCCTATACCGGAAACCTACTGACCGCTATTCCTACCTACATGCCTCCAGCTTTCACCCTGACCACACCACACGATCCATCGTCTACAGCCAAGCTCTGCGATACAACCGCATTTGCTCCAACCCCTCAAACAGAGACAAACACCTACAAGATCTCTATCAAGCATTCTTACAACTACAATACCCACCTGCGGAAGTGAAGAAACAGATTGATAGAGCCAGAAGAGTTCCCAGAAGTCACCTATTACAGGACAGGCCTAACAAAGAAAATAACAGAACGCCACTAGCCATCACCTTCAGCCCCCAACTAAAACCCCTCCAATGCATTATTAAGGATCTACAACCTATCCTGAAGGATGACCCAACACTCTCACAAATCTTGGGAGACAGGCCAGTCCTTGCCTACAGACAGCCCCCCAACCTGAAGCAAATACTCACCAGCAACCACATACCACACAACAGAACCACTAACCCAGGAACATATCCTTGCAACAAAGCCCGTTGCCAACTGTGCCCACATATCTATTCAGGGGACATCACAGGGCCTAATCACATCAGCCACACTATCAGAGGCTCGTTCACCTGCACATCCACCAATGTGATATATGCCATCATGTGCCAGCAATGCCCCTCTGCCATGTACATTGGTCAAACTGGACAGTCTCTACGTAAAAGAATAAATGGACACAAATCAGATGTCAAGAATTATAACATTCATAAACCAGTTGGAGAACACTTCAATCTCTCTGGTCACGCGATTACAGACATGAAAGTTGCGATATTACAACAAAAAAACTTCAAATCCAGACTCCAGCGAGAGACTGTTGAATTGGAATTCATTTGCAAATTGGATACAATTAACTTAGGCTTGAATAGAGACTGGGAGTGGCTAAGTCATTATGCAAGGTAGCCTATTTCCCCTTGTTTTTTCCTACTCCCCCCCCCCACCAGATGTTCTTGTTAAACCCTGGATTTGTGCTGGAAATGGCCCAACTTGATTATCATACACATTGTAAGGAGAGTGATCACTTTAGATAAGCTATTACCAGCAGGAGAGTGGGGTGGGGGGAGGTATTTTTTCATGCTTTGTGTGTATAAAAAGATCTTCTACACGTTCCACAGTATGCATCCGATGAAGTGAGCTGTAGCTCACGAAAGCTTATGCTCAAATAAATTGGTTAGTCTCTAAGGTGCCACAAGTACTCCTTTTCTTTTTGCTTTCTGAAATGGAGCACTGAAAACAAGTAATTTAAAATGCATTTTCTTACTCTGAAGATTGGCTGTTTCTGTTACTACAAGTTTCTCTTTTGAGGCTAAAACTTTGCTTTTACACACCTTTGAAAGTTTATTTAAACACAGAGAGAGGCATGGGTTTGTTCTTGTTGCTGCTGCTGTGAGTGAAGATTCCAACCTGTATCCTACACCGAAGAGATTCAAACTGGGGATATTTGCTGACTGTTAAAGTTCCATTTCCACATCAGAGGGAGAAGCAAAGTGCCATGCTCTGCATCACAGCGGTGTAATTTTGGCCAGGCTCCAAGCCAGCCAGGGCTGACTTAGATCTCAGTGGGTGGTGACCATTATGTATTTTGGGGAAGCCGTTTAAAACTGGAATGTGAACTAGTTCTATCACAGAGGAGAACATACAGGTAGTAAAGTCACCTTTTGACATCTGCCTTCCTGCTGTGCATTAATGCACAGAAATGGGGCTTTAAGAACACATAACTGTTCACAAGAAGGAAATCAAACAAAACAAATTGGGGATAATTTGATGCTGTTAAATTCAGAAGTGTCACACCGAGCACTACTTTGAAGCAAGAATTTGAAGGCCTTCCACTGAGACTAAGCATTTGGCGAAACAATAAGATATCTTGCCAAAATGATTATTTCTACCCCTTAAACTGATTGAGGATATTGAGTAAGCGTCTTGACAGGCAGCCCTGTGAAGTAATGGCAACTATTTCTTGTGAAATGTAGGTCTGCAGTGGAATTTGCCTCTGATGCCTCACTCGTGGTGGCGGGAAACATTTGACACAGTATTAAAGGAGGTGAAACATTCTTAAAATAAAAAAGGCATTATCAGTCCATAATATCTGGAATCATCTTCTAATTACAGGTCCTCCCCATGGCTAAATAATAGGTTATAGGGCTTCTTTACCTCACTGTTGTAAAGCAAAACAAATACCCCTTAACTCAGCAGCTGAACCTTAAGTTCCCAAAGAAATACTTTGAACGTGGCCACAAAAGAAGTTGTTTTTTTAAAAAATGTTGCCTTTAAAAATTCAGCTTCCCTAACAGAAACCTGACAGTTTATTAAAGTTATTTCTGGAGGGCGGGGGTGCAACTGACCTCTACTATGTGACAGGGGGGATAGCCTTTTGTAACCCTTTCCTATATCATGTGGTTGAAGCCAGAAAATAAACACTGGTCTTTTACCAGCACTCCTGTCTGTCACACCATTCATTATTACATTGTGTCAGAAGTAAACTACTATTGGCAAAACAGGGACAAATGAAGCCACTTGCACTCATCCATCCTGAAGGGAACATAGCCAACAATTGTAGGAGGTGGTTACAGTGCTGCCTATAAGTGGTATCTGAAGGAAATTGGAGAAGGCAAAATCCTCTGTAGTGGTGCAAGTAGCAATGAAGATAGACAATAAAAATTTCAGTGGGACCACAAAGGGTACAGTAAACTACAGAACAATGCCATTGAAAAATTCAGGAATACTTAGCCACATGCAAGAAAACCACTTGGGAGAGGCACAGTTTCTCTAAAAGAAATCAGATGCCAGGTGAGACGATTACTATTACTAATAATAAAGCTCATTGTGAACTTGACCAGCTAATACATAGACTAATAAAGACTAAAATATTTTTTGTATATCCGATAACCAGAATCAAAGCAAGGTTACTGTGAGAAATAGACTTTGCCAATGACAGTAAGATAGGACAAGTGGAAACGTGTACTTCACAATTGAAATTCTTAATGAGGAGAGCAAAAAATTAAATACATCTAATTATATACACATCCAAAGGCACAATTACAAGGTGTAAATAAATGGCAGAGACCAGATTTATTTGCAGTAAACATGGAAAAAGTTACAACACAAAGCAAAGGTGTCAAGCACAAGGTGTGCTGTGTCATTATGATTTCAATAAAAGCAAGCATTTTGCGAAAGTTAGTCACTGTTAGTACAAATTACAAAGAACTACAAAAGCAAAATAAATTGCAGAACATACAGCTGGAGCATAATGATAATTATTATGCAAAAACATAGTTCTTTACTGGATCTCAATAAACTTACAAAGCTTCATAAAGGCTATACAAGTGATTTGTTTGTGACACTGAAAATAAATGAACAAAAAATGAATTCCAGAGCTGATACCATATCTAAGTGCAATGTAATCAGAGCAGGTGAATTCAGAAAGATTAATAATTGCCTGATGGTAAAACCATAACCTAAACTTTTTTCATATAGTAGATACAAAATGAGCCCTTGTAGCATAGCTACATTGGCATGTCTGCATAAGAACATATACCACTCAGTAGAGTTTGAAATAATGGAAGAGCAACTTCCAAGTTTGTTGGGGTTGAAAAGGAATCTGTAAATCATGAAATAAATATGTAACTTGTCTACTGAACAGAAAAGATATTCTTGAAGAATTTGGTATATTTTTAATGAGTTGGGATACATTGTGGGTATAATACATCACATTAATACAGATTCCAATGTGCTGCCGAAAATACATATAAAGGCCCATTAATTCAGAAAAACACATTAAAAGCTAAATCAAAAGAATGGTGAAATTAGATGTTATTGAGCAAATTCAGATATCATCTGACTAGGTTGTCTTTTCTTCTGTAGGAAGGAACACCCTCTATCCTATCTTTCATCAGCATCCTCTTCACCTATAGTAGAATGAGTTGGGCATTAAACTCCTGGATATTGGAAGTAGTTTTACCATAGCAGGGGCTGAAAATTCTGTCTCACCAGCAGATATGCTATTATGGGGTTAGGAAAAGTAAAAGGAGTATGTTCAGTAGTACCTTGTTCCTAGTGCTGAGAGGTAGGATCACAGTGCTACCATAAGGATGGTTATCCCTTTATTCTGAGGTAATAGAATCATAGAAACATAGGACTGGAAGGGACCTCAAGAGGTCATCTAGTCCTAGTTTCTGTATTCATCAATTCAACTACATAATGTTTACAGTCCAAGTGGTGTTATAGAACTCCTTGAGAAACCTAGCATTTGAAGTCTGTCACTATCACTAGTTTTGAGAAGTTTGGTTCTTTTGATGTCACTGCTAGCTAAATGGCATGTATATAGCTACCTACCATCATTACTATTATCAAAAGTTGTGATGAATTCTCCATTACTGGAAATATCTTTTATCAAGATTGGATTTTTTCTAAAATATATGCTCTAGTTCAACCGCGCTATGAGATTTGAAGCAGGAATTGATTCTGGAAGAACCTATGGCCTATCTTATGCAAGAGATCAGACTGCATGATCACAATGATTATTACAGTATATGGGATGATGAGGTGATTATGTGTTATGGGTCCAGGTCCTCAGCTCAAGCATTCAAATACTGTGGTATAGAAGTACCTGGAAGATAGACATTTGGTGTAAAATAGAGCTATTGTGATTTACGGTGGCAGAGGATCTGGCCCATTGCATCTATTTGTGTAAGTGCAGAAAAAAACCTTCACATCTATAGATGGAAAGAAAACCAGAAAAGGTCATGTCTCACAAGCTTGGAGATTACTTGAAATAATGAGTTTCCAAAATTGCTTATGAAATGTTGTCATATATTATCATTGACGTGAATAAGGAAGTTTCCCCAGGGAAACCTTTGTATCATCATCACCTTATACAAACCCTAAAAGAGAGCCACGCACAGGCCACAATTATAAAGAGCTATAAACTGAGCAATAATGCTTGAAGGTCTTCGCACTGTGAAAGTGCCCAACTGTTTGAATCTGAGTCAACTCCCATTCAACTACTAGAGAAGTTCCTATATGTAAGGAACAACACAAGCAGAACTGAATAGTTGGGGATTTTTATAGAGGTGGGATTTTTAACACCTAAGATAGAAAACAAGTGCTTAAACCTACAAGATAAAGTAAAAAGAGTAATTTCAGGTACTATAAAACTGCATGTGCATGTTCAAACAATGCACCCCCAAATATACTAAACTATTAAAAGTCAACTTTCATATTCCTACATCTGTGTGCTAGGTGGACACTCTACAAAAAACAAGCTAAGCCTTTTCCCATGCAGCTTGCCCCACTTTTGAGATGAGCTGCCTTGATATGGGTCAAGTGTGAAGTGTTTTGAAATTGCACTTATCAAATTTCTATAATATATTTATAATTTAGATCAAATAAATCATGAACTCCTATAGGAAGAATTTAAAGTAAATATGCTTGAAGAAGTCCTATCAGAAATCTTAGACAAACTTGGCTGACTTTCTTGGCAAAAGTCCTAAACAAGCTGGATTACTGCTAAAGTAGACAAAAGGAGCTAAAAATCTTTGGTCCAGATGATCCTCTCTACTAGGATGAACTGAAAATCTGGGAAGAAATGCTTTGAAAATCCTGGAATGAGGAAAATGTGACTTTTCTGTCTGCTCATTCTCCCACTAAAAACTCCATAGAAGGCCCACCTTACTAACAAAATGAGATTCAAACTCCAGAAATATTCGAGGAGATGAGTCAGACCAGCCCTCACACTCCCACTGGCATGTGAAAGCAGAAATGCATAGCTAGGATTGGAGAGCCAATAGCTGTGTGATGCATGCGCCAGCACTGCTTTGCCTGGAAGATACACAAGAACTGTATTTGTTGCAAAGAGTCTGGATGAACCTGAAAATCCAGTGACTGTATATCCTGACCTAGTGTCTTCTTCCATGAGGTTTCTATTGTCTTTCATTAAGCAGAAACACAAACAGAAAGTTGGCCATAGAATTGCAGAAATGTAGGGCTAGAAGGACCCCAAGAGGTCATCTAGTCCATCCCTCTGTACTTAGGCAGGACCAAGTATACCTGGACCATCCCTGATAGGTGTTCATATAACTTGTTCTTAAAATCCTTCACTGATGGGGATTCAACAACCTCCCTTGGTAACCCAATCCACTACTTAATTATCCTTGTAAAGTTTTTCCTATCTAACTTAAATCTTCCTTGCTGCAGATTACACTACTTATTCCTTGTCCTACCTTTAGTGGACATGGAGAACAACCTGATCACCATCCTTTCTATAACAGCCCTTAACATATTTGAAGACTATTAACAGAAACCTCTTGAAATTTATAGTTTTATAAATTTATAAATTTATAGTTTGCCCCTCTATGATGTTTTTTGTGGAAGGAGTAACACCTTTCCCTTCAGGTATGTGCTTTGTGCACTTAAGGTTATTAAAACATCCTGTATTTCAAATATTTTTTAAAAATTGAAATATGCTGTCCCAGTTGTATTGGTCAATTTAGATAATCATTACTCATTTATGGGGACCCTTTGACTGTTCATCATATGAGGTACCTTACTAAATGCAAAAGTTATTCTGAAAATTTTTACAACTTTAGTTTGAAATTTTGCTATATAAAACAAAGCAAACATTAATAAAAGAAGATATCAAATAGTAAATAGAAAATAATACAATCCATTTGAAATATATGGTGACAGCGTCTTGTTGGTTGTGCTGCTGCAGTATGTGAGCCTAAAGTTGTTGTTAGCAATATTATATGTTGAGCTGCCTGTGCAATCAACAGTCCATGGTTTTTTAACCTGTTTATTACTAAGTAATAAATCTAATTCCTAGATCGTTTGGTTTTCTTTTATTTCAATGTAAGGCAACCAATTTTTTCTGAGCCTTTAAGTTGTCCTTTTATTTTATAGACGTTTTTATCCAGTGATTGAATTTCCTGTATAACTTTAAATCCATTATTTCACTGTTAGTAATTTGGCAGTTTTCTACAAGCTGGTATTTCTGCTGTTTGCAAGTGATAGCACTAGATGCACAAAACATTTTTAGTGTCTAGTATTATACCAAAAAGTAAATGTAATGTACATATGTTGGACTTTGTGAGGATGGAGTTTTGTTATACACTGGTTATCAGCCCTGATTTTAATCTCACTTGGTCTCCCTTACACAGAGGTAAAACTTCACTGAGTTGAATAGCGTTACTACAAATGTACACTTATGTAAGTATGTCATCAATTAAGTCTATCAGTTTTAAAGTACCATTCCAGCAGTTTTGAACATGCTCATAACCAGTGAAGTGGCTCTTCTTCCTAGATATTGACCCTTTAGGAAGCGAGACTTACATTGCAGAATGATGGAATGTGGGTAGTTTGTACACGTATGGGGAAATGAAGAACACTGAAAAATCATGGGTATGTTTAACATTTATATAACATGGTTTAACATCAGAACATAAACAGTCCTATTTCTTGTAACCCAGGTTATACTGAGATCTGCATGCTGGGCCTTCTTTACCATGACTGTTCCTTTTGTGGTTAATGAAGTGATGAATTGGTTTGTTCTAGACTGAGCACCTTTGGGTAACTATCCATGCATCAAAAGCCTCTTCAAAATCTTGATTCATGTGTTTTTATTTTTATGTCTTTTTATTTTGAAGCATTGCTGTTGCAGCCATGTTGGTCCCATGATATTAGAAGAACAAGGTTGGTGAGGTAATATCTCTTATTGTGCCAACTTCCAGGGACAAGTTTTCGAGCTGTGAAGAGCTCTTCTTCAGGTCTTAGAAAGGTACTCTGAGTGTCCCAGCTAAATAAAATTTAAATAAACATTGTTTAGCATACCAGATTTGGTAAGGTATCTCCTCCAGTGCACTAAATATCCCGGTAACAACTATGTGGGTGAAATCAGACAATCACTATGGTCTCAGATGAACTCAAACAGTAAAATGATAAAAGACAAAAAAATACCATGTGACCTATGGGCAAACACATCACAGAGAGATCACTCCATATCTGACCTCACTCCTCACCCTCAAAGGAAACTTGCACAACACCTTCAAAAGAAGAGCCTAGCTGCTTAAATTCATAACTTTGCTATACGCTAAAAATCATGGATTGAGGGTTTGATTACACTACAGGGTATGTCAATATAACTTATGTCACTCAGGGGTGTGAATAAATACTCCTCTGAGCAACATAAGTTACACTGACCTAAGCATCAGTGTGGCCAGCATTATGTTGGAGCGAGAGTTCACTAAGGTGATTTTATTATGCTGATGGCAGAGCTCTCTCCTGCTGGCAAGGAGCACCTTCACCAGACACGCTACAGGGGCACAGCTGCAACATTGTAGCAATTCTAGTGTTGACTGGCCCTTAATAAAGATACAGAATTTATGATTTAATCCAACAATCTGCAATCCACTAACACCCCCCAACCTTTTTATGGTCCTATGACTTTAGAGATGTTAACTAGCAACTTCACTTTGAAAGGTCTCTTACAATTTGTGTTAACTACTAATGCTAAACAATCTGTTCCACTTTGTGTTTGGTTGTGAAACATTGGGTATGTTTATAGTGCAATTAAACACATGCAGGTGGTCTTTGTCAGCTGAGTTGGGCTTGTGGGGGCAGCTTAACTGTGGTGTGGATGCTTGGGCTGAGTAGAAGCTGAGCCCCACGTGACCCAAGGGGTTTACCTGAAGACTGATGGCAAACTCAAGGCAAGGGTCATTGATTTGGTTGTAGCTGCACATATCTGTATGTGAAAACAGATGAAACAGCGTAAGTGTGGCCCGGGGAAGAAGCCAAGAGTTAAGAGTTCCTATTGGGCAGAGAACTTGCTGAAAAGGCAGACTTGGATTTCTGAACAAGGAAACTGCTTCCCGTTTGTTCCTACTGTGTTCAGTAAACCAGAATTTTTTGTCATTCTTTTAAGTAAACAGAAATTCAACAAATCCCTGATTCTTCTAATCAATTTCTCCTCATGACAGAAAAAAGCTGACAAGGCCCCAAATATTGGCTAAGCACTTGGATTAAAAGGGGTAACAATACACAGGGTGTTATATGCTTGTTAATGAATCATATATAAAGAAGAAAAATAACATCCCATAGGATTATGCAAGTGCCATTAACCGCCCATACATATTGAGATAGAAAAGGAAAGAGAAGCTGATAGGGTAAAATAATTCACAGCAATGAGATTAGCACAGCCCACATTCAGAAACATTGTAGAAGGAAGTTAGCTATGTTTATATTTCTGTGAATTTCAAATTCTTTGTCTGTGGTGGGATAAAGGGTCCTTATAAATTATATTAATATTCATTAAAATGATAAATCCATAGAAATTAAATATTTTTCATAGTTGTTTGCAATATTGTTGTAGTCATGTTGGTCCCATGATATGAGAGAGAAAAAGGTGGGTGAAGTAATATTTTATAGTGGACCAACTTCTGTTGGTCTGACCTGAAGATGAGCTCTGTGTATCTTGAAACTTGTCTCTTTCATCAACTGAAGATGGTCCAATAAAAGATATTACCTCACCCACCTTGTCTCTCAAATAGAAATTAAAGGCATGTGTCCCATCAGGTCTCTTGAAACCTTATTGATCTCTTGGTTTTTTTTAAATAAATCTTGTTATATTCTTTTTAGTGAAAACAGGTACAGTGATGATGCCTTAGAATTCAACCTGCAATGGATCTTCTGTGCTCTGGGATGAATTCCATTGGACAACACTGGGATCCTGTTAAAACAGACAAACACTTTCTTTATGAAAATGTAGGTGGAATTAAGGCTTCATGGCTATACAAAATATAATGTAGCATATATGGTAAAATAATTAGAGTTGGTTGAAAAGTTTCAAATTTTAAAAATTGTCACCCAAAAAGGGTCACATTCTTGCAAAAATGGTCACAAAAACTTTATCCTATTTTTGACTCATTGTAGAACTAGTCAAAATATTTTGAATTTTGACATTTAGATCAAAAAATAAAGGGACAGTGTTTTGACCGGCTCTATGAAAAAGTTATTCAACTTTGTCTTTCTTTATTATTTCAAGAACCTGTCATGCTTTAAACAAAAATAGTTGCCAATAATTATACATGGTGTTTTGCGTGTAAGTTTGGTAAAGTGTCATTAGGTGATTATAAAACTATTTCTGCAAACACTGGAAATTATAATATGACTCTGCTTCTGCCAGATTATGTCACCTTTATTCTCTCTGGGTGAAATCCTGGCCCCAGTGAAGTCTATTGGACTTTCAACATTAATTTCAATAGGGCCAGGATTTCATCCACTTAGCAGTACCTTAGCTCCCAACTCAATAACAAATTTACCATATGTCTTACTTTAAATCCCCACTTGAAATCAACATGACTATTCAGGTTCTAAATAAAGTTAGTCATGTGCTTAAATGCCTTTGTGGATCAGGGAATTACATCAAACTAGTTCCACTTAAAATTGGACTATTTGCAGTAAGTGGTCCTACTCAGCATGAATAATAGTGGCAGAATCTAGCCCTCAATAACATCTCAGGCCTAGATTTTCCATTCTTTATTCAGCTCGGATAAAACAAGTATTTCCATTAAAGTTAGCAAAACTACTTACGTGAGTAAATTCTCAGCAGTGTAAGTAAGGGATGCACAAGCTTACCCTACCATTTAAACCAACCAACCCTTATGTTGTCACATTGCATCTTTACAGATCTTTCTGTGCTGATGAAATGGCCAAATATTTACATATATTCCATTTTCTTTACAATTTGTGTTTTGCCCATTTTGAAAATTAAAAGATAAGTATTCTGCTAAAAATGTGTTCTCCCCACCATAACTACATCGTTAAAAAGTAAAACATTTTTGTCTTTGTTTATATTGTACATGTATGTGTGTATAGTGACATGTAAGATATAAATTAAAATTCTTTGTTTTACTGCATATAGTAAAATTATAAAACATCGGTCCCCCCAATTACATTGTCCTTTGCCATCTCTTTAAAAAAAAAAGTCTGTGTTCAATTTTTTTCCCTGTTTTATTTGCACCCTATTAACAACTGTTACTGGAGCTTTAATTATACCCCTGTGATTGCAGAGATGCGGCTGACTTGTGTCATTTTCCTCCCAGGGGATGCTTTATAATTACCAGCATCCATCGTGGCTGCCTGTAAGCTGATGCTTTTTTATTACCAGTTCAATAATCACTGCATCCTTGAGAACATCTGCTCTGCAAGCCATGCATCGGAGGTCCCAGAGCCTGTCACTCGTCGCTCCCTTGCTGTGGTGACCCTTTTGCCCTCACCTTCAGTTTATATCTAATTTGCTTAGCAGAAGCTCTGTCCATATTGCCTCACAGGAATGCAATTAATGCTCCAGATTTGCAAACAAAGAAATTTTTGCACTTTTTTTCTTTTTTGTCTTATTATCTTAATGTCATATCCCATAATTTGTATTCACAGCAGGGTGAATCAATATAAGTCCAGAGGAAAAATATATTATTTGGTCAGCTATCTTGCTGGATAATGAAAAATATGTAGGCTTTACTGGTGGGATTATTTTTCTCCACATCCAAAGAATTGTTTATAAAAAAAATAAGTGTACACAAGATATATTAGTGAATAAAATATTCTGATAAAAAACAGCTAAGATTGCCCATGTTTATATATCACCAAAACCAAACATTAAAATTCCAGGAAATACATTTCTATGTTTTTTTTTTTTTTTTGAGTAGTTGATGTTTGTGGCCTGACTTAAGGTTGCAGATCTTGTGCAGAATAGTGGGGAGTGGAGTGTTGTGGATGTGGATCATATACAGAATGCTTGGATGGTGTGGTGTGCTACAGTGGTTTTACTGGCAGCTGGGATGACCTGTATAACTCATTTGTGGCTTTGTCACTTACAAGTAATGTGGTCTTTGGGCCATCCAATCTCACACTGATGAAACCTTTATAACTGCACCATCATTGCATCTGTACTGGGGTATTACACCACAAGTAGCTCCACTGAAATCAGCATGACTTTTAGCCACCTATGGTAGAGAAGCACTATTTTTAGAGACTATTATAGATTGATTTAAGGATTTGAACTCGCTCTGTCTTTGGAGGGTTTATTCTAATAGAAAGATTCCAAAGTCTGTGAGCCAATTCAAATGAATATAATATCCTGAATCACAATGCCCAGGACAGGTCAGATACTCAATCCTGTTTAGGGAGGTAAGTGAAAGCAGTATCTTGGATACCTGAATGTTCTCCATCCCTAGTCCCTAAAAAGAGTCCACAGTAAATGAGAAGAGGGATTGGAAATGGAGAGTGGGTGAGGCAGATACTGAGATACAACAGTGAGAAAAAACTGCCTTACATCACCTAAGCCCACCTGTATCACCCTATTCATGCAGCTAAGTATAGCATCGTAAGAAGTAGAGAGCTGGATTTGAATTACCTGTACGTGTCTTTGTCATTTAAAAATATTAATGAATTATTCCCCTGAGATATAGTAACTTCAACACTACAGCCTGCATGGTTGATATGATGGACCTCACATTAAAAATGAATGTTCAGGATACTCTAATGTACTCTAGTGGTCAGAGGTCAAGAATAAAATAGAATAAAATAAAAACAGGCATGACTCCTCCCTGACTTTTGTTTCTGTTTCTAAGTGCAAGGGGAGGGAGACTCCAGCTGCTTCCCCAGCATGTCCTGACTTTCTAAAGCTAGTATACAAGATGGCAACTTTTCAGGATACCACAACATGTGCTAGGTGCACTTCTTCAACCATGCTTTCTCTAATATAAACACACACCAGGTGTGACATATTAGAAAACAAAAACAACCCTTCCAAAACAAAACACCACAATTCACATAAAATATACACCCTGGTGAAAGGATGAGAGAAAGAGAAGAATATACAAGCTGGATGTGACAAATGTTAGTTACATCACTTAATGCACTATTAAAAGACGCTACAGCGATGAAGATGGCATAAGAACCCATATAGAATATTTTTTCTGTAAAGCATCAAATCATCTCATTTCCTTGCCACACGAGTATCCTTGTTACTATGCACAGGTTAAAGGAAAACTAAAGGGACTCATGTTGTAAGAAGGACGAGTAGCTAGAGCTGCGTGAAATATGCAGTTTTGAATTGAAAGAGTTTAATGTAAACCTCAAAACGAAAAGAAAATTCAATGGCACTATGAACCCTAATGAATGCCAGCAAAACCAAAGAAATTTGTCAAGATTTCCCACCAACTCACAGGGCCTGGAACCCAAGAGAAGTTTTCTTGCTAATCTGGATTCATGCATCCCAATCCCAGACTGAGGTAAAAGGCTGCAGTAGCAGTCTTTGAGATCCCTGTTGTAACAGCATGGGGAAGTTTGGGGACCCTCTATAACTGCAGATGAGGAAGTGGGACTGTTGGCTGCCTCTTATAAACCCGGTGAGGGGGACAGGGGAAATTGCAGACCCCCTGAGCTTCTCCAGAGAAGACAGAAGAAATTAGGATGCAAGGCTGGGAACCTATTAGGGAAAAAGGATGTCTAAAGAGGGAACAGTCTAGCCAAATGAAATCCCGAATAAAGTAGAAATAACTCTGAGAGGCACTGAGGCATCTTAATTCTAAAGACTCACTCAGAGCAGCCACAAAATAGATATGGCATCTCTAGAGCTAAGAGGGCAATTCAGCCTTTGTATCCATATCCAGGCAGTCCTTTGTTTCTTTGCTGAGTCTCAAAATAAAAGGCATAGTCTTGCTTCTCCAACAGGCCCTCCATCTTGCTGCTGTTTCCATTGTTTACACAGAAAATCCTCCTTTTGTCTTTTAGCCTCCAACCATTTGTCTGTGGGAAAGCGATGTCCTCAAAATAGGCCAGTTTTAAGTTCTTAAAGGTACAGAGTCCAATTTCTCCAGAACTGTACCTTGTTGAAGTACACTGAAATTCAAAGCACTTCTACTTCTTTGAGCAGTATTGGACTGCTCAGCTGAAACTTTATGACCATTGGGTTAAACAAACCGAAGAAAAAAAATGATTTTCATTAACTTATTTAGTGAAAGACCTTGTCTTTATGACATTAGCACTTTTTATAGAGTGTAAAGTATAGAGTTTAGTCAGCCAGTTATCTTACTTGAACGTTTTTTTTTATACTCCAGTGTTTTCAATGCCATCTATAGATACCACCATCAGTACTTACAAATATAGGACAGGGATTGATTTTCAAATTTAATGTTTTTATCTAACTACACAAGTTTATTTGAAATTGGATTGCCCTTATATAATCTGCTCTTTCCATTGTACTATGCTTTGCAATGGGGCTTATCTTTTCAGTCCAGAACATTTTCTGTACAGACTGCATTTAATTTTTCCTGGTTTCATGCTGTGTGGACACCATTAAAAATGAAAGACAACATATGGTTTGGGATATTCGTGTATGCTTCTATATTTAGCAGTTTTTAGCAAAATGTAGTTAGTACCTAGAAGTTAGACAGATAAGGTCAGATTTTCGGAGGACCCACAGATCCCACTGAAATCAGTTGGCATTAAGACCTCTGAAAATCAGGTTTATAGAAACAAAGAACCCAGAGGTCTAAAAATAAATGGTGACAGGGTTATCTATAAAGGTAACTTCACCAACCACTGCAATCTCAGAAAAGGAGTAAAGAGAGAATGACACATTTATTTTATCATTATCCTTCCTGAAAAGGAGAATGGAAAGCAGTTCAAGACTGGAATCAGATTACATGGAAAGAGAGCTAAACATCTCAAATAGAGAAAAGACTCTGTCTAGAAAAATATAGGGCCTGATTCTGATCTCATTTTCACCATTGTAAATTAAGATCAGTGTAAAGAGTCAAAATACTCTTGGAAGTTTTTAACTGGCAAGTCCTTTCCAAATCAGAGAGTGGCAAACATATTATAATTTATTTTATTTTTTCACAAATATAGATCAGTTCATTTGCATAGAATGTGATCATGGGCTAATAGACTAAGTAGAAGATGAAGAGTGAGAATTTCCTGAATTCTGATTGCTGCTCTGCTACTTATTCTGAATAGCTTTACTAGCACATATTGCTGAATTTCCTCTTATCCCAGTTTGTTATCTCTAAAATGGAGGCAACACTTCCAAGTACTTACAAGTATTCACCTACCACAAATGATGTGGGGCTGAATTGGTGTTTGTTCAACACTTTGCAGAGTTCACCTTAGATCTGTGAGCTCAGTCTTGAGAGTCTTACTCAGTTTCTGCACAGGTACTTATTCAAATTTTACTTTTGCATGAGAGTCTTGCCTAAGTAGAAAATGTGATACTATCTCAGGAATTTAGTCCTATGTAAATAAGAGCTTAGTAGCGATGGAATCAAATCACAAAGCTTGGAAGTGAATTCTGGACTCTCCAAAGTTTGGCAATGGTTGGGCTGAGTTTTGGGATAGTCCTTTCTAGTGCTTCATCTTGTTGTACATTGGAGAGATATACAGATTTTTTTTAAAGTAATCATTTCAAAATCATATGCTGGCTCTCTTAAATTAAGTTTCAGAAGATGACTCTTGCTTAAATAATTCATTGGATTTCTTTGAAGATATGACTAATAAGTTTCAAATACTGTGGATATTATCTAGTTAGATTTTCAAATATATGATAACAGTAACACATTATATTTTATAATATATAGTGTCTGGTTAAAAAAATAGAATAAGCAAGGACTGGCCTAATTACAAGGTGTTGCACACTGGACTTCATTGGGCTTGTACAGATGTAGTCAAGATCAGATTTGGCCCTATGAGGATATTAGCTTTTGTAGTTGTAGAGAAATTACAGTTGTAGACCCAGAGAGGTTGGTTAAGGAGACCTTCAATGTAATAAAATATAAAAATGAATAAAACTGAAGATGTAATAAAGATCATTGATGACACTGATAACTTTAGTATGAAAATAAATAACAATTCGGTAAGATACTGTGTGAGTTGAATGGCTTATACTTAACCACACACTGGAAAACCTCATTTAAGATACAGAAATATAAAATAATGTTTTTAGGAGTAACAATCTAGGCAGTAAGTGCTGAACAATGATAAAATGTAATTGCTGGCCAAAAAAAAGATTCAGGGGTTACCGGAGAAAAATCCTTGAAACTATATTCCCAGTGTTTGACTTCAGTAAATGCAGGAACAAAGATAAACCTGACAGTGGGGTGCATCGGAAAAGGAATATGGAACTCAAATCATAACAACTCATACTTCAACCGCACAAAGTACTAGACTACATCTAATATACAATGCTCAGTTTTGGTCAACTTGTCATAAGTAGTCTTATTACTTTAATGTCAAAATGGGATATTGTTCACATAACGTTGGCTACCCCACTTATCAGGTAGACACTAGTAGAGGAACGGGATGACTACACACTTAAAAGTCTCCACTACACAAGCCGATCTTAAATGGGGAATGAGCAGGGAGCCGGGGTTGATAAGAAAATCTCATCCTTCAATCAAACCTGATCAACAGGAGTGTGGAAGAATGGGGTGGGAAGGTTCCTGGCAGGCAATGATAGCTGGCGAGAGGGTAGTAATGTTGAGGCTGAATTGAGGGAAAACAAACTTTATAGGAAAGAAAGAAAAAGATGTCATAAATAATATTGTAGGAACATTGAAAGTAAGAGATAAAAGTGTAGACCTAAATATACTTATAGAATTAGTGTCATTAAGCTTATAGATTCAGAGAGAAGAGAGACATCACTTGGAAAAGGAACAATAGACTAGATGGAAAACAATTACAGAAGTTTTTCATTATAGGTTTTATGAGATTATACTAATAAAATGCTATTTATTTTAGTAATATTTACTGAACATTGTGACTCAGCATTTTTCCATTTCTAATGTTATTGAGAAAAAGCTTAACAACCTTATCTCACTGCAACCTTCAAACTTACGTAGGGTAACTTCTCTCTCTTTATAAAGCAATTCACTGAGTGGTTTTGAATGCAAGAAAGCATCCATATTATATGCATTTAGGGCTTGTTGGCAATAGCTAACTAACTGGACTTTGGATCAGACCCTTTGTTACATAACTAATGAACTTCTTTTTGTTTCCTGTTTTTGTGTGTATAATTAATTGGTGTTTCAGTTATTTATTAACTATAAAAGTAAGAATTCACTATTCCCTTCCCCCCCCCCCCCCCAAAAAAAAAAAAAACATGTAAAGAGAGAAACTACAAAGATTCATTTCATTTAGAGCGCTATTTTTTTCAGTCTGTTTCTGCAAATGCAATGCACAACTTTTCATAAAGACCATCACTTGGGTTACTCAAGTAGGCAGCCAGATGGATGTTTGCTGTCACAAAAAACTAACACATGCAATGTTTTAATTATTACCAAAAAAAAAAAAAAGTTTGTGAATCTTTTGCCATAAGTTAAGTACGGCAATTACAAAAAATCTTGCCGTTTTTGTTAAGTCTGAACAAAAGAATTTTCCTTACCTATAAAGATGCATCTATTATTAAACTGAAGTCACTCTCTCCATCAAACTTGTGGTATCATTAAAATGGTCCAGATGGCCCTTCATTTCTGCAAAATGCTGGAAAGGCTTGTGATTTGAAGTAGAACTATGCAACAAAACATTTCTCTTAACTGCACAAGTCTATCCTAGAGAGATTCCTTCTGTTCAAACTCACTTTTTAATTCTTTGTCAGAAAACCACCAAACTCTTGTAAAATGTTTGTTTAAATTCATACCATGCCATATTATATTTGTTTTTAATTATGAGAGGATGAATAAAAAACTAATTAGTATAACCAAATAACTCATCCTTTATCAGCCAGTCCACACTGCCTGCCCTAAAAATGTACTGCAGTATTTTTGCACTGCTTATAAATAATTTTAATGGTTTTTACAGTATTTATTTTGTGGCAGCTAGTTCTATACAACCTGATCGAAAACCCATTGAAGTCAACAGGAGTCTTTCCATGGGCTTCAATACACTTTGGATCAGGCCCATAGAGTCCAATCAGGTATATAATCATGCCATTTTTCCAGTACTATTAACATTAATTCTCCTGGTTCAAAAATTGTAAACTACAACATTATTATCCCTTCTTTGACGCACTTAATATTAAAATAATAATAATGACCATAAGGTCATCATATAAGAATAAGAAAAAGAACCCTAAGGCCCACATTCTTTCCAGCACTGAGTTCTGCCTGGCAAAAGAGCAATAGGGAGCCAGTTATGTTTTTCTGATCCTCTGGACCAAACTGTATCATTGCAGCACAGATTAGAACAACAAACACCAGAAGGAGATTATCAGTGCAAATCCATATGCAAGCCACTCCTCTTCTCTACTCCTCTCTGCCCACTCCAATACTCCTTCTACAACAGGGCCACATAAGGGTGTGGTACAAAAGCCAGCTACACCAGATCTATGCCAGCTGAGAGCTCCCCCATGGAAATGAAGTTCTCAGCTGGCCTGAACCAGCTGCTTTCTGGACCCCACTTTGCACAGAGGGGGCAGTGTGTAAGAAAGAATCTGAGTTTAGGAATTAATATCAAGTTTACTCAGACTCTGGTGCAAGGCCTCTGACAGCAGAATTTGTGCCTAGGAATTGAGATGACAGCCTCTCCTCCGTAGAGTGCTTCTGCAGAGAAACCATCCAGTCCTGCCCCAAAAGTTGGCAGCACATCCTCCAAGGCAGCTTCTACTGATGGAGTTCCTATGAAGCCCACAGCACTGATTTAAGCTGCCTCTGCCAGCAGAAATCTTTAAGGAGGACACACAGTGATAACACAATAGGCCAAGGTGTGTCACAATACATGGAGCTAGTGCATTGAATTACAATTTCCCCGTGTCATCAAGGATGAATCTAGTTTCTTGTTTTGAAGTGCTACAAGAAAACCCTTTAGAATCCTATAATTTAGAAATGAGATTGTGAAAGTCGCAGACATGGATAACCAAGGGTCTGAAACGCTTTGTAAACACTTAAAATGTAGGATGTAAAAAGTCAGTTATAAAAAAAACCAAAACACAAAACTCCTTTATATAACAATTTTTATAAAATCCCCAACAATATAAGAACAAAATTGCTTCCAATAAATCAATTAAGAACAAAATAGCTTTGCTGACATATTACAGAGCTGAAACAGAGGAAACATATAACATGTCTTTTTTTAAAAAGAAAAGATGATTTGAAGGGAGGAAGGGAGGCATTCTAGAAAGTACAGAGCTGAATTATAGCAATGCCTTAGCTGGAACTTGGGAAACAAGCAAATTATGTTACAGATTTTGGAAAAAAGACATCCCTCTAGGCATTTTGAGTGAGAGCAGAGCAAAAATGAACTTCATCTTGATACTTTAACACCCTTTTCTTGAGTTCTGTAGTTTAAAACCTACTTTTTGTTTTTCAAATTCGAAGACATTAGACTTTAATGCAGATTAACCACTGTCTCTCTCTTTAGAGACAATGGTTTTGATGTTCTATGCATGTAATTTGAAGTCTTAAGAGAAGTCTCAGTCCTCAAGCTAAGTGACAAAGTTCAGTCCCCTTCCATGCTAACAAACAGTCCAACTGAAAGTCCAAGCTAAACAGCAGAATAACTATTTTCCCACCCCACTCAGGCTCCACTGACATGTTCTTACTGACCTCCCACACACGAGCCTAAACTGCTCCTGCAGAGTTCCTCCTCTGTTGCTTGCTGAAATATCCCTTACTGGCCCTCCTGCACATCCCTTCCAGGTGTCTAATGTATTTCCTGCAGTTGGGCTTTCATGCTCCTTCCTCGGGGGCTGGTAGGGGATACCCAGGCCCATCTTCTACTCTGGGTTCCAGCCCAGGGACCCTGTATTAAGCAGCTAATCTGCTTCTTCTGACGTGCTGATATTTCCCTGAGCTACTTCCTACCTCTATGTCCCTTAGTGCTGCATCCCCACACCCTGTGCTTAACACAGCCTCCCTTTGGTTCTCAGGCCTCTGGCTTCTCAACTGAACTAATAAGTCTTCTACCTCTCTCAGGCTCCACAAAAGTGCTTTTTACTGACCCTACCTCAGGGCATCCCCTACAAGGGCCTGACCCTGCTTCCTGTGAGTTCCTCTATCTACCTACCTTCTCTGTAATCTATCTCCCTTTAGACTGAATGTCCAGCTCTATTTAAGTAGCTCCCTGGAGCTTAACTCACTAATTATCATTAAGATGCCATATCACCATCATCTGGGGGGCTAGCTGGTAGGTCACAGTCAAGGCTGAAGCTGACTTGACTTAAAGAGCCAGCCAGCCAGCCAGCCTGTGACAGGAACCTTAGAATTTCATCCCTAGGTTATACAGGCAAAGGTTGGATTTTCATTTTAACAAGATTGACACTCAAGTTACATTTAAAATCTCCATATACTAAACACAAATGTGGTAGCCTCCAATGTCTCAGGGTAAATGCAATATAAAATAAGCCATCCAGCACTGTTTGGGACCCACCAGCAGACTTGAAATGCTTTTGTCATTAACAAAAACTCTGAGGGTAGTTTCACAGGGATTTTTATGCATTGTTCTACATCCTTTGTTTGATTTGCAAACTGCTGAAGGGGAATAGGGTTGTAAAACTAATCCAGGTTTATGATATAAAAAGGGCATTAGATTTTAGAAACACCTTCTGGCCTTTCAGATATAGTTGACATTAAACAACTTATTTAGTTAAATAATTGACGCAACTACATACTAAATTGCTGCTAGTGGGAAATAAAGTAGCCTGGACGGTTTACTGTCAAACCAAGGTTTTAGCAAAGAATGTGGAGACTCAGCACATAGTTGGGATTGAATATAAAATCAAAGATGGTACTGGATAATAGAAAAAGCAAATGATTCATCCTGTTTTTTTCCTGCTAAAAAACCTGAAGACCTCATCTACTATTATAACAATGATTTGTGTGTGTGTATATATATATATATATATAGTTAACTCATTAACTATGAGCTACTTAAGAGAAGTAAATGAACATCCTATATACAGATGTTCATTTGTATGTAGTCATGATTTCTTAAACATTGCTCATACGCCTGCTCTTGACTATGTTCCTAAATTATATAAATTCTGCACTTAGATATACGTGCAGGATTTTGTTGCATCAAATCAATGATGCATCTTATTCTGTCCAATCCTGTAAGATATTCAGTACAAGCAGCATGTAGGTCAACAGGCGCTCATCACCTTTCAGGGCTCGGCCCTGAATAAAACTGCAGAATAATTTTACACTGTATGTTGGCTTGGAAGGATTAGATATTTATCAGTAAATATTAATTTCACAGTACAAACAAAAACCAATTAAAAATATTTCTACTGATGATAATCAAAATTTACAGATAGACAAAGTAAGAAAAATTCAGCTTGGGAACTTATTAAAGTTTGATTTAAGGATATTTACTTTGCATATTTGTATTTTTACATATGATATTAACACACACACCCCATAATTTCATGCAACTGTGAAAATGTAGATCAATAAAAATAGAAAATTTGTTCTAAAAATCTATATTATCCTTGAAAAGTATATTAAAAATTGAATTATACCAACCCTACATAATATGTATAATGTATTATTCTATACCTATGCAGTGAAATAATAATACAATTATTGAATATATAATTTAATATACTTTAAACACATTGTATAAACATCATGAGACAGATACAGCTCAGAATTTACAATATTTTCTGCCCTTTGAGATCTTAGCAAAGACTCTCAATGGCAGAAAATTCATCAGGTATGAGTTTGCATGAACAGAAAGCTAAATATGTAACATATACTGTATATCTATATGACATCATTCTATAACATGTAAAATATAATGATTCATTGTAATTGATCTAGAGCAGTGGTTTTCAAACTGTGGGTCGCGACCCAGTACTGGGTCACAGAATGTAAGGCACTGGGTCACGGTGGCTCTGGTCAGCACCGCCGAGCGGGCCATTAAAAGTCCCATTGGCTGTGCTGCCCAGCTAAGGCAGGCTAGTCCCTACATGTTCTGGCACTGTGCTGCACCCTGGAAGTGGCCAGCAGCAGGTCCAGCTCCTAGGCGGGGGGGCATGGGGCTCTGCTTGCTGCCCCCGCCCTGAGCATTGGCTCCGCACTCCCATTGGCCAGCAACTGGCCAATGGGAACTGGGGGGGGGGAAGGAAGTCTGTGGGTGAGAGCTGTGCGGAGCTGCTTGTGCGCCTCTGCCTAGGAGCCATACCTGCTGCTGGCCGCTTCCAGGGCACAGCGCAGTCCGTGGTGCCAGGACAGGCAAGAAGCCTGCTTTAGCACCCCCACTGCGCCGCTGATGGGGAGCCGCCTAAGGGTAAGCCTGCGCCCCAATCCCTTGCCCCAGCCCTGAGCCCCCCTAAACCCAGAGCCCCTTCCTGCATCCCAAACCCCTAATCCCTGGCCCTACCCCAGAGTCTGCATCCCCAGCGCAGAGCCCTGACCCACTCCCACACAACAACCCCCTGCCCCAGCCCAGAGCCCCCTCCCACACCCTGAACCCCTCATTCCCAGCGCCACCCCAGCCCTCACCCATGCACCCCAACTCTCTGCCCCAGCCCTGAGCCCCTCTCACACCCCAAACCCCTCATCCGCAGCTCCGTTGAGTCATGGGCATCAACAATTTTCTTTAACTGGGTCACCAGAAAAATGTTTGAAAACCACTGATCTAGTGTATGTGTAGATGGTGCATTATGTGTTCATATATACATTATACATAGACAATATATTACATTTTTAGATATTTATTGGAATCTGCAAACAAAATTCATTGGCTTGTTATGCGGGAATTTGTACCCACTAGAGAGCTGCTTGCTAAACAGGAAAGGCAATCTAGCGGGAAAGGAGGCTGAAGGCTTCCAGAAAGAGGCATTGTTCTCTTTTGGGACTAGAGCAGCTTAAAGAGCTCCTTTGAAAAGAGGAGGAAGTTACAGACCCCAATAGGGAATAAAAGGTCAGAGGGGATAGTCAAGACTGAAATTTGGCTGCTGCATAAGCACAGCAACTTTTACAACATTTTGAATATATCTATCCAGTTTAACAGTTTCTAGTCCTGGTACTCTGGGCAAATTCCAGTTTGGGTAATTGTGTTCTGCTATTCTAATCCTCCCTGCAGTACCAGTGACTTTAGTTATCCTTCTTCATATGCTGGCCTGAACTACTGAATAGTGTTTCTGTACCCTAGTTAACAGGTGCTATGTTCCAACCCAGAAGTGACTGCATTTTAGTGACAGATGAAGTAATTTTTGCATATAATTTGGGATAAGAGATATAGTATCAGGATCAGATTCTCAGCAGACGTAAACTGGCATAGCTCCATTGAATTCTGGCCCTAAACTTATTGTGTGATACCCTGACTCCTTTAAAGTCAATAGCAAAATTTCCATTGACTTCAATGTGGCCAGGAGTTCATCCATTACATTAAGGGATAACACTCTATATACTTCAATAGTACAGACCATAGAGTATGCATTGTAATATGTGGTTTACAAGATATCTTCTTAGAGGGTTATGTGATACAGTGAGCTAATGTCTTGCCTTTCACTTCTGGAGGGCTGCATTTAAATCCTATTTCAGGTCAGAAGTGAAAATGCGAGTCAGGTTAGGGTACAATTTGGAGATTCCAATCAAGAGAAACTCAGGACCGAACTAGCAATGGCATTGTGATGACAAGCTTGTCTGTGTTGACAAGCTTGAAGAATAATTCTCTGCAGTCTACCAGATTCATGCAAAATCTATGAAAAATATATAATCACATATTTACTTGACCAAAAAGATTTTTCTCTTTTAAATGCTAATGGGGGTGTGTGGAGGCAATTTATAAATCAGAAAAATATTTATTTAAAAAAAACCAGGTGAGGCCCATCCTCAATGTACTGATAAAAACAAGGAAATTCAGATATAGAGAGAAATTTGAGGCTCGCTCTCTTGCCTTAATTTATGACATCATTGAGCACAATGTGATACTATATTATATGTATGCTTTGTTCTGTGTTCCTTACAATATGTAGCTATAATTGCATAAGTTAAAGAGAGACGGTCAGGTTCTGGAGTTTTATCTTTAGTAAATACCTTAGGATCAGGCTTGGAATGTTTTCTTTGAAAGCAAGCAGTGTTTTCATTGAAAGCAATTTTTTTTTCCAGTTTGAATTGCTGGGCTGATCGGTCAGTGCTGTGACACATCCCGCTTAGTTTATGTCTGTGAGGCTGAGTTCAGTAGTCCAGGACTGTCTATACAGATTTGCAGCTCAGTTCCATAGTAATTCCCAAAGAAACAAACATAACAGATTCATCTGGCATACTGCAAAATGCATGCATTAATATGGAAATCTGTAAAGATAGCTGAATTCCAGAACTGAAATGCATTATCTGAAAGGTACAGGAAAAGAGTCAATTTGATAGCATTAAATTAGTATGATTTGTCTATTCTACTGAAAACAAAATAAACTAACTTCAAGTAATAATGATCTGACTTACACTCACCAAACCAAAGACATTCTAAGATAAGGAAGAAACTTTGGGTCTAATCTTGCAAACCCTTACTTATGTGAGTACTCTCACTGACTTCACAGAACTATGTGCATAATTAGAGGCTACTCATCAGAGTAAATATTTTCAAGACCATACATTCTGTTCTTGCTGTTTGCTCCTTAGAAGTGTAGCGGAGCCTGTATCTTACACCGTTTGAACCAAGTATGCCCACAGTTATATGTGTGCAATTGGCCCTGTATTTGCTGCAATTCCTACATAAAACTAGATGGTTTTAACAAAAAGAATAAGCCATAATGTATTTATGAAATCTCTTTCATCAATAGCAAACACACTCAATGGATTTGAAAAACTTTATTCTCTAAAGGTAACTTATTCTTATACTGTATGTAATTTTGACTGATCCAAAATATGTTTTGTGTTTGGACACAGTAACCAAATATATAGGATATAAATAACATAAACACACTTAACACACAATCATCTTAGCACCGTTTCCTAGAGAACAACATGAATGAATGGAAGAGTTGTTCAAAAGTTTTGGAGAAGCCATGTTTGCTAGATGGTGTTAATAAAAACATGACATAGTGTTACTTCTGCACTCTAATGGTGAGGGATCATTTGTGGCCTATAGACTGCAGGAATGGGATCTTTATTCACATTACCTCTGTATTTCCATTCCCAAATACGGCCAACATTATCTCCCTTTCATTTTACAAACCCTAGGAACATTTAGGATCACAAGAAGGATCAAATGGCTCTTTCAGAGAAGTCCTCTCTTTCCCCGTTTTTGCACATTTGTATATCTGCCTTAATTCAACAGAAGCAGATGCAGCAATGTACTTATAGAGTTACTGACCTGAACTGTACCAAGGTGGGCTACATTTTCAGACATACTTCCAAACCAAAGAGGTGTGTCCACTTCTAAGTATCCATCTAAGCATATGGATATACGGATCAAAGTGAACTTCTGAACCTTTCAATGCTCAGCCAATAGTAATCATAGCTAATACCCAATCATTAACATCTGCCCTTTCATCTTGGGCAATTTATACTGAAAATCCTTGGACCCTATCACTCCATCTTGTGGAAACAAAATGATAAGCGATAAGTTTTAATCTGGAAAATTGTGCAGTTCAGTATGTGTACTTTCCAATACATCACATTCTCCAGGGGAAAGGACTGGTGTCTGCAGTGAGGAGCAGGAATTGTGGATCCCTAAGGCATGAATATTCCACATGGAAATCCCTGGATATCCACATGTTAGTCCTTCCATGTCAGTTCCCAGTCCCCAAGTTAATATGGCTCTGAGTAGCATTACTGTCCAGTGGAAAATTCAGAATAAAAAATTAGCTTTCACAGTGGCTGCTCCCTGTCTCCAACCCCCTTCTAACACAACAGGACCTCCCCACATCTGCAATTTACAGTGACCCCACCTCTTGGAGTTCCCAATGTACAGAGACTTCTGAAAGGTTAGGGTATGTCTTCATTGCAGAGTCAGCCTGGGTAATCAGCGCTCTGTTTAACCAGCACTGAATTGAACAGCCACACTGCAAAGCCACACTCAGGTTACTGTGTCCTCACTGGCACTGCACTCTCCTGTGTGTGTAAGTAAGACTTTCCAGGGCATAGCCCAGGGCTCTTTGTGCTGCAGTAAGCTGAGCTGCTCTATGGTTCTTTTTCAATTAATTGTGAGTGGACTATCTGGGTTTGGGGCACATGGATGGAATTGTGGGAAGGCATTGGAGGACTATCAAAATCTAACCCATTCCCCCAGCCATGCCAGCTAGCCTGGGCTGAAAGCACAACTAAACTTGGGTGAGAGATCTTTATGTATAGATTGGAGGAGAACTAAGGGCAACACTCATGTACGATCCCGGGCTAATTCTGCTGTGAAGAAGTACTCTTAGAGGAAGAATGAACAATGCCAATTTGGTTCCATTCCTTCCCTTCTAATTTTGGGAGCTTTTTTATGGAATATCCATTTCTCTCAATTGGTCAGTGCTGCATAGCAGAGGGCTAACAAGGCCTTACAACTAAGTTCATCCTAAACTCTGGTATGGTCTGTTAATGGAGAAGGTCTTTTTGGAAGAGAGGTGTGAAAGAAAAGTCTTATAATTAAATAAATATATTTCATGGGGGCTTTAGGTAATGGTGGTGTCTCACCTGGCCCAGCCACAACAGCCCTTTTTGGTTCAGAATATGCAGACATGAGTTTGCAAATCTATGACCAAACAAATGGAAATTGCCCACTTCACTTTAACTGGTCTCTTGCAATGTGTCCCTTATGATTAACAATCTGTCCCACCTTGTATTTAATTGTTACACTCTGATGACTTTTTCCAGACATTAAGAAGAGCTCTGTGTAAGTTGGAAGCTTGACTCTTCTACCAACAGAAGTTGGTCCAATAAAAGATATTACCTTACCCACCTTAGCTGTCATAACCTGGGACCAACACAGCTACAACAATTTGTTGAAAAGTCCTTCTCACTTATCAAATCCTGGGATGGTTTCAGGTTAGGGCAGCAATGACCTGCTATTGCTGCCTTTGCAGGGTACCCATCTGCCGAACAAATGGACAGAGAACAAAGGGACACTCCATAGTACTTTCCATCATTATTTTCATTGATTACTTCTGGGTTACACAATGAGAAGTTCCCCTGTTACAATGCAAAATACAACTAATCACCTCAGATTTCACTCAGCCTTTTAGGAGTTGCCAGGCACCACAACATTGCTAACCTCTGTAAAAAGCAGTAGGAAAAGGTGTTCTAAACAAACAAAATGTTGATCTGCCTTTTATTAATTTCATTTTTTATCTTCTTGTATACAGACATTTGACAGCTGTGACATTCATGGGCAATGCATTTGAAAAAGAAGACATAAATATTCAGAGACATATTAGAATGCTGTTCAATGTAAGCACCTGTCTACTTAGTGTTGACAGAAAATCATTTACTTTGCTTTATGCATGTTCTCTCCAGAGACCACAGAGGTCCTATTTTATTTAAAGAGCTGGTCCCAACATCAGTATTTGCTTTTGAAAATGCAGTATATACAGCTAATTATATTTATTGAGGAAACAATTTTGGTTTATATTTTCAATAATACTTAAACAATTTTGTCAATCTTTACTTCAGAATCTGCTTCCCGGAGGGGCCTGGAAATGCATGACCTCATGATGTCTTTATTTATGACATCACAAAAGGGGATATAAAATTCACAGTTATCATAAAGAATGAGAATAGAAGTCCTAGGAAAATATGCATGACCAGACAGAGAGCCCAGTCCTTTCTGCTAGTAGTTCTTTCTTGCACGAGTAATCCTGTTGACTTCAAGGACTAAGTAGTCACACTGAAATATGGACTACTCACTGAAGTAATGTTTGCTGGATTGGTCCATAATCCTAAATCATTGAAAAGAACAGCAATTTAAGAGGCTGCTTTAAATCCACAAATAACATTAACTGCGTTCCCCCCCCCCAGTTTTTTAAAAATTGAGCCAGTTATACAGAAAAGCTTTATTTTTAACTAGATACCATTATGAATAAATAAACCATACAATCTTTGTGGCTTTTTGATAGTTTGTCAACTGTCCAATTAATATAAGAGTGATCTAATGAATCAAAGCTCCACAGGCACTGGAAATCTCTGTCCACAGCAAACTAATTACAAGTATGATATATGCATAAACAGTGTGGATTTTATCCCTGTGATGGGAAAAATACCAGGTGGCACATGCTTCTCTAAGAAGAGGGAACAATTTTACAGAGTAGTTTTATTTGCCATTCTCATCTATAGTACAAGACATATAGAACATGACCAGTGCAGGCAGAACTTGTATGACCCCAACATGTAATTTTATATCATATCTTTCTTTACTTTAGGACGAGACATGGTTTCCATTGGGTTAACATCTAATCCATAGTGAAACCCAAATTGCCAGATTCACAGGTCATAATTACAAACGTATCATATTATCAAAAAATAATATGAAATACAAGCTAAAGTGAACAAAGTCTAATTTTTTGGCCAGGACATTTCACTGTATTTTATTTTACCTGACATGAGCATGTAATGATGTTAACTCAGTCCTGATGATGTAGAATGGGCGAGTGGGGGAGGTTTGAAGAGATCAGAAAAATTGTCAGACAATTTTCTTAGGCTGCAAAACCTTACAATGCTGCCACCTATAGACCAAAAATTAAAACATCAAGTTTGTTATTCAGTGCTACATGCTTAACAGTAAAAACCATAGTGACAGAGGAGCAGGATTGAATGCACAAATTCAGACCTTTGCAAACATTTAATTCACCAGATGAACTGATGAAGCAGCTACTTTAGTTTAGACAGTTCAGTGCTCTCATATAATTGAACTAGGATCATCACACAGCAACTCAAGATGTCTATAGAAATTATGAGAGGCAAGTCCAGACAACATATGAATCCTTTTGCTCAATTAAAGCTAGGCCATGTTTTAACAGAAAGGTTTTTTTCTCTCTTTACTGTGCACACAAGGAGCAATGGAGTTGAAGTGCCTTTTCTTCACAATTATATAAAGGCAGCAAAATTCAAAATACTTAGCAAATTTTACACTGTGACCTTGGGCATTTAAACTTGTCATTTTTAATGTACTGTCACAATTTTCCTTTGTTAATGTGGAAACAGAGGTGATCACATCTGATGCCTTAGCTATATGACTGTTTCCTAATGTTAGCACTTACTACTAAAATAGCCTAGAAACTGAATGTTTCAAACCTATTTAGAAACACTTGTCCCTAGTTATGACTGCAATTGACTGTGGTGTTTCCATCTAGGAATATAAACATTGCTCTTTTACTGTTGCTTCCAGCAGAAAGTTCAGGCTGCTAACTTCCCCCGTAAGTCCTACAATCCTTATAGAGAGGTCAAATCATCGAAGAAGCCACCTATGCAGTTTTTATATGGCAAAAAAATTGTAAGGAGAATAAGGTATTATCCCTTCAGTTTGGTAGGCGGGTAAATGGTAAGCAGTTTTCAGGGTAGAGATTGAAATCTCTAGGGTAACATGTAATGCCTAACTACGCTCAGGCTGCATATCCATCACAGATTAAAAAGCAAAAGCAAACAGCAATGACATCTGATAAATAAAGGTTGTCTGTCTGTCTGTAAATAGTCATTTAGTAGAGTGCTTAATTAGTTCACATTTGTGAAAAGCTTTGCAATATAAAGTGTGGTCTAAGTGTCTTTTATTATTATCCCTCAACACCCAAGGCTGATGCAGAAGCTAGAACAGAAACCAGGACAGAGTCTATAGATGAAAGTGGAAGGACCAGAAGCAGGAGGAGAGTTCAAACTGTTCTTGGCTATAGTATGTGACAGGAGTATCTGGATAAGAACTCTGTTACTATATCCAATATTACTTTGCTGTTACGCTTGCAAAACTGCTGGTACACACTCTAGGCCAAGCTGTACTTACCTTTAGTTGTATGCTTAAATACTTCTGTGGATAGGGTGACCAGACAGCAAGTGTGAAAAATCAGGACAGAGGGTGCGGGGTAATAGGAGCCTATATAAGAAAAAGCCCCAAATATCAGGACTGTTCCTATAAAATTGGGACATCTGGGCACCCTATTTGTGGATGACTATGATGTAGTACAATGAGATCTATAACATCATAGCATGATACTTTGTGTCTGTCAGGCCTGGAAATTTATTTAGGAGCATGTGTGTGCTGTGCATGTCTAGTATAACCTCCCCGTGGACCATGCCTGAATATCTGCTGTCAGAGAACACTACTTAATGTTGTGTTTCTGTATTGTTTTAGGAATTTTTGTGTGCATGCTTTTTCCACACATTAGCAATGGCATCATTCTACTTTCTCAGCTCCCCCTTTCTCCATATCTGTGCCCTCTTGTTTAAATATTGGTCTGTACATCTTTGACTAGCTTCCACAAAACACCTTAAAGATACCTTGCATGATTCTATGGCATGGCTTGTCCTGCAATTTCACAGTTTTTCCATCATAATATACTTCACTTTTCAACTCTAATGAGCTAACTGTCCCATGGCATGATTTGGCCCTCAGTGACTGAAACAAAACTTTTACTGAAACAAATTCAGCTCTCATCTACATTTGTGCTATCCCACTGACAGCTGAGAGTAGACTTCAAAAGGAGTTTTGCCTGTGTAATGGCAGCAGAATCAGCCCCACAGTTCGAGACTGACGCTGTAGCATTCAACAAATAAATGTATTAGAAAGGATAGAGGATATTCTTGTTTGTTTTACAGTGAATTTTATTGGGCCTTGATTCAGCAAGGTGCTTGCTTGTTATTATTATAAATTATTATTATTATTATTTATTATTATTATGCACACACAACTTTAAGCATACGAGCTGTACCACTGATGCCCCATTAGTTACACATATTCTGAAGTATTTTGCTGAACTGAGGCTTTATATTAAACACAAAATTTCTATTCAATATGTGAGTATTTTTAATATTAAACAATGTTAAATCAACCACCCTTTCCAAATTAAGATACAGACATCACAGAATTGATCTTACAATCACTATGTTTAGATGCTCAGCAGCAGATAGTTACGATGGCAGCTTCCTTGTGTTTAGTCATTTCTCCCCTTTGTTATATTCTTGAATTTTGGATTTACATATTTCACAAGTAGGTGAAATGATTCTCATTTTTGAAAATATTTTGCCATTTTCCTTTAAACTTAGACAAATTCTGCACTTACATCAGTGTCTTTTGACTACAATGAGTTTGCACGGAGGTAAGTGGATACAGAAGTTGTCCTGCTATATCTTAGTCTTTATTATGAACTGGATGCTCCCCATCACTTTGTTAGACGAAGAAGAGCTAAAGCCAGTGGCCTGGACCATGGACAACAGAAAGCGGGACCTCTGCTGCATACTTCCCCTTTTGCCCCAAGCCCATGTTAGCCCTTTCACAGCCATAATGTAAAGTTGGATGTTCATGGAGCTAGGACTAGAGTTGTCAGGTGTAGGAGTGGGTGGGGTTGGGTCTGGCAGATTTCTGAATGGAAATATGTACGTAAGATGTTCCAAACAGTTTTAAATGAATTGGCAAGGGGAAGAAATCACTGACAACTACTGCTCCTTCAGGAGTCATGCTGCGGGGCTTAGATGGTGGGCTCAAAAAGTATCAGGTAGATTCTGAGTCTCTGTGCTTCAACCAGCAGAATCTGTGGTTTTGCAGCCTAGTTTTTCACATCAAATTTAAAACCTCTGCTCCAAAACCTCTGTCCCAATGTTATATTAGAAATGTATCCCCTTGAAAGCTAAAATAGAAAGGGGAATTATTATACGCATGTCATTTAAGGATTAGTACAATATTTCTGTAATTTAAAAATAAATCTTATCTATAAAGTATGTGGATTTGGAAAGAAAAGTGCATTACAAAGATCAAGCATATCATTTGTGATTCTATTAGTTATGACGTTAACTGGGTACTCATAGGAACCTCACAATATATCAACAATTCAAAGGCAATCATGAAGGTTAGAGAGGGAAAGGGCCATTAGGTAATGACCATTTCTCTGCCAGTGCAGGATTGTTCTCTGCATATATTGAACAACCTAGTGTTTTGTCCAATCTTATTTTAAGTGCCTCAGCAAAGGATCTTCCATCATATCTTTTAGATTTTAGTCTAATAGTGCTAAGATCATTTAACCTAATTTACTAGTTAACATTATACTTCTCTGATTACCATCTCTAACAGCGAAGGTGATTTTTCTAAATTCCAAAAAAAATATGGCCATTGATGGGTATGTAAAAGATTCAGATTAACTAAAATGAGGAACAGCAATTGGGAAATGCTGAAAAGGTTAATTTTATTGCCTTCATGACTAGATATCTGTAGTATTAACAATGCCTTTAAATACTAGTTAGATTTAGATGTAATAAGCATATTGATGTAAATACAATAGGACATTCCTAAAGGGAATGCAAGTTTTTTTTTTAAATCCATATTTACTACAATAAATGTTATGCCAAGAAATGTTATAGCTAACAGAAACATAGAAAATACTATACCCAAAGCTAGAAAACTGTTTCAGTACAAAGCATGTCTAATATATAGTCTTCCAAATACACAATATATCCCTAGTAAAGTTGTAAATTATGGTTGCAAATGAGGCCACAAACAAAATTTTGCTCAAGGCATGAATCATAAATTCAAACAATAATCATCTCCTACATGAGGCACAGCTTCTTTGTTTACTTCTTATACCCTGTTTCCTAAACATGAAGATGAAAGTAGGTCAAGTAAATTTAGCATCTTTTCGCATGAAGTATGTTATGATATTGGGTGGCACAGCCTAATTTACAATTATGTGAGTCCTTTGAATATTAAAATATGCATTTTCACTGTGCTGTGTCATTACACATATTGACATTTTACCTCATGATGACACAGAATCACAGAAAACATAACATTTGTGGAAAAAAACATTTATCACAATAGCAGCCTGCAGCATGAAATTTGGACTTATTTTTCATACCGGGGGGTTAGGGGGGCAGGGACAGCTTCAGATGATGCTGAATTTTTTTTTTTTATTCTGCTTTCATTTTTTGCAGATGTCTTTGTGTGGAGAGTTTCAGGGAGAAATTGGGGAAGGGTTCCTTTTGGTTCCTTTTATTTCCAAAATTCCTGAAACCTGCTGTAGCTGTTTATTGGTGCAACAACTTTGCTGAGAGGTGTGCAGAATTAAACAGCTCTAGGCTTTCCCGTCACTAGGCTCCAGCATGCTACAGTTTATAAAACAAGCTCAGATCAGCGTCTGAGACCAGAAATTTCATCATCCAAAGTTCTGGCTGAATAGTCAAGGTTTTAAATCTGACACATTTCAGAACCATCCAGGAAATGTGTGAATTGATGAAGCTGATTTTAGTGATATTCATATGTCATAGTGATATTCATAGAAAGGGTTTGGTATTCTAATCTGCCTCTTTACACCAAGTAGGCTACAATATATGATTTTCAATTAAATTACATCCTATGCTAAAAAAGAGAAAATTAGTGAGATACACAAAGCATTTACTCTTTTAAGTTTATTGTTTATTAAAGGAGAAAATGGAATTAAGCAATTTATTTCTAAATAATTGACACTGAATATATGGTTGAGTTATCATTACACTCAGACCAGAATTTGGTGTGTTTAGCCAACTTAAACCAACCTGATTATTCAGCTTTCTTTTATAGCTTGGCTCAGCATTTGGTTTCAAAAGTATTAAAATATTTAAGACACTTACCAAAAAAATCTCAATTCTTTGTCTCCTATGGAGCTCCTAAGTTGCAACTATACAAAATTTAATGGAGCATGAGGAATGGGAATAAGTCATAAACCAAGTAATTTTAGATTTTTAAAAAAATATTATTTTGAAAGTTTTAGAGAAGTGGTTACTTTGGAAAGCATCATTTGAGAAAAGTTGTGGATTTATGAGGCAATAGTCTCACTTTACTAATAAAGGCCACTATAGACAAGAGAATGCAGTGAGTGTTGTATCGTTATTAATTATTATTATTATTATTATTGTTGTTGTTGTTAAGAATTCAATTAGATATCACCATCAAGGAGGGGAATTATGTCAAAGTGGCAGAAAGTCCCTTCCTTAAAGAATTACAGTATTGATCCAAATGGTATTACTGTTGAAAGATGATGAGCCAATTTCTGCCTTCACATGAACCAGATTTGGTGGAAATCCACTGAAAGTCATGAACTTCTGGAATTATAGTTCTATATGGTCCCAATTCAGCAAGCTACTAAATCTTATGCCTGACTTTATCACATGATTCAGATTAGGCACAATAGGTAAATACCTTGTTAAACTGGGATTTATGTCAGGTTTCAGAGTAACAGCCGTGTTAGTCTGTATTCGCAAAAAGAAAAGGAGTACTTGTGGCACCTTAGAGACTAACCAATTTATTTGAGCATGAGCTTTCAAATAAATTGGTTAGTCTCTAAGGTGCCACAAGTACTCCTTTTCTTTTTGGGATTTATGTGAGGGTAGAATTTGGATCCTCAGCTTGCAATAGTGATGTTTCAGTGTTTGGGATAATTACTTAAGACTGTCATTACTTTTATTTGTCTTTTAATATTTATATAAAATAAATAATAATAAGACCCAAAGGCCCCTGTCAGGCATATCTAAAGCAGTTTACTATCTAATTTAAGATAAGATGAAACAATTGGCACAAACTAGCAATTGCAGGGTAGTGGGGGCCGGAGGGAAAGCTCCTAGATGGAGTGACATAGTCTAACAGTGAAACCAACAGCACACTTGTAAGAGGAAAAGGTGTAAGAGGGGATTCCCACATGCGGAAAGAGGTTCTTAAAGGGATAACTCCAGGATTGGTTTGGGAAGAAATCTCTTTTATAACATTATATATGTACATTATTTGGATAGAAAACTATCAACACTTGTTGATCCAGTGCCAGTATTGGAAATACTGCAAATAGTAAGGACAGCAGAACCAGATTGAAAAAGATCTTAAGCTTTTAAAGATCTCCAGTTATTAGATAAATTATCGTAAGTTTAAGAAGATGTAAAATAATAAAGGTGCAGACAGTAAGCCAAAGTAGTGATTACATGTAAAGGAAACCTTTTGGAAGTCTGTTGTCCAGGAAAATGACTTTTAGGGAGTTATGTACAAGAATCCTTGAAGTCATCTGCCTGATGGATAGCTACAGTTAAAAGATAACCGGGATATTAGACTGAATTGTTACTGTTCAGTGTTGAGGAGTGATATGTTGTACTAGGCACCAAGTGAGTAGACCTTGTTTTAAAAATAAGAAAATAAGACAGAAAATATCATAGTGCCTCTATATAAATTCATGGTACACGCTCATCTTGAATAGTGCATGCAGACGTGGTCACCCCACCTCAAAAAAGATATACTGGAATTTGAAAAGGTTCAGAAAAGGCAACAAAAATGATCAGGGGTATGGAATGGCTGCCATATGAGGAGGATTAATTAGACTGGGACTTTTCAGCTTGGAAAAGAGACGACTAAGGGGGGATATGATAAAGGTCTATAAAATTATGATGTGGAGAAAGTGAATAAGGAAGTGTTATTTACTCCATCTGATCATACAAAAACTAGGGGTCACCAAATGAAATTAATAGGCAGCGGGTTTAAAACAAACAAAAGGAAGTATTTTTTCACACAACACACAGTCAGCCTGTGGAACTCCTTGCCAGAAGATGTTGTGAAGGCCAAAACTATAGCAGGGTTCAAAAAAGAACTAGATAAGTTCATGGAGGATAGATCCATCAATGGCCATTAGCCAGGATGGACAGGGATGATGTCCCTAGCCTCTGTTTGCCAGAAGCTGGGAATGGGCTACAGGGGATGGATCACTTGATGATTACCTGGTCTGGTCATTCCCTCTGGGACACCTGGCATTGGCCACTGTTGGAAAACAGGATACTGAGCTAGATGGACCTTTGTTCAGACCCAGTATGGCCGTTCTTATGTTCTTCAAAATTATGTTTAAGTTTTGATCATATTTCATAGGAAGAATTCTTTTTTTTCCCCGGAAAGAGATGGCGAGTGAGAGAGAACTTTGATCTAATTAATATGTACAGCATTGAGATGCCATAGAAATGGACACATTATAGCCTAATTATACACAGAAAATATAGGCAACTAAGTGCCTGGTTTTAAAAATTATTTATTGGGAGGTATTGGGAATCAGAGTTGAGATTTTGTCGTCTTTGGAAAAGTGAAGACTATGTGCTCTTGAGATAAGTATCTGGAGTGCTCAGGTATCATGATGATGGCATATTAACTCACAGCATATTAAACAATGCAAGTAGTCTTTGGTTTTTAGTGTCAGAATTTTTCATGGCAAAGTCCTCCTTCAAAACAGAAGGGAAAATTTTAGTATGACTCATATTTATTACCTATTTGATAAGTTACAACAATACATTTATTATTTTAAAGTAAAATCACTTAGAGAAATCCTACCGCAAATCAAGGAATAAAAGGTTTCAGAGTAACAGCCGTGTTAGAAAACTGTTTTTGAGACTACTCCTGCACCAGTCGAAGTCAATGAGATTTTTCGTATTAACTTCAACACATGCATGATTCAGTTTTAAATGAATTAAGTCCTGTTCTTTAACCAGTCAGAACCAACTCCTTCATTTGATGTACTTTACCCATTAGAGTTAAACTGTGCTAAATTCTTGTTGTAACGTATCAGTGTGAATAGGAGTTTCATTCTAACTAGATTTTATTATGATTTATGACACTATTCAAATGTGACACTGCTATCTTTGTGTTCTGAAATTTGAAACCAAATATTTGCTCCCAGGCTTAGAGCTTGTCTACAATTTCAGCCTGAAGCTTTTTTTTTTTTTACTGGCAAGTTATAAACCCCTGGAAATAGACAGTTATAATGGAAAATACGAGTTTTTTAAAAAAAAACAGGCAATGATTCTTTTCTCCCAGTTTCATCAGAGGAACCACAAACCATATAGGAGAAATATATCCATATGTTTATCGCGTTTGCAACTGTAGGTGTGCCAAAAGCAATGAGGAGCAGGAGACCTTGTTTTGCTGAATTTAGAAACTACTCTGAGATTGTGGGTACAGAGTTTGGAGCTGGAGCCAGCACATAAATCAAATAAGAATAAATAAAGATAATAAACAGATACTGATCCCAAGATTAAGGATTGCACAGTTATTTCATCATAGTGTGCTGAAACAAATGTAGTCTGTTAAAGACTAGATTACTTAAATCAGACATTCTAAAATTTTCCGTAGAGTGCTGTGGACAGCATCTTAAACAAGACAGTTTTCTATGGACCACTTCCCCTCCCACTCACAATTACATTAGATCCCTGTGACAACTACAATTGCGTACCTGAAAAAATATATATTGAGAAAGGACACAAGATATTTTAGCTGTCTTTTGTTGCAATTTAGCAGCTGAAAACAAGAAGGAGAGCCAACATCCTTTGACCAACCAACTCTTCATCAGCCAGCAAGTTCTCTGTAGACCACAGTTTGAGACTCACTGACTTTAGTGACCTTATAAAATCACCAGAGAATGGGTAGACTAGAGACTTTATTTAGAGAACATAAAATAACAAAACTTTGTAAAACAGAGACACTGCTCTGCCAGAAGGAACTGAGAGTGTAAAAGTGAGCCAAGGAGTTTACACCACAGTTAACAGAGGGGTCCTACAGAAGCTTTACAAAAGCTGCAGGGCTCCGTATCACTACAGAGGAGACCCCAGAAGCAGGTATTCATTGGTTGCTTATTGTTATGGACCTTGAATTCTTGGAATAAAACCTGCAGTAATGGTGTGTAGTTAGTTCCAAATTTAAAGCTGCAAAAGAGACCCTGTTTTCTCATTGGATTATGAAAAGGTGATGCATGAAGCACAACTCATTTTCTGATTGGACAGTCTTTGTTCTTTGTACAAAGCAAGGAACACATTCTGATTGGTCTACATCCACTTTTTAAAAGAGAATCACCCAATGGATCACCCACCAAAACTGAATAAAAGAAAGTAGATAGCATCCTACAAGTGAAAAACAGCTGGAAGAGATGTTAAGAACTGTTGCCTTCAGGTGCCACAGCGGACTCCTCTTACTGGTAACAACAAAGACTTATCACGGATATACATCTTTCTAATTCTCTTTATTTGTAATTCCTCTGGGAAAACAACATCAATATTGATTAAAGGCAACAGTGGTAATGCAACTCTGAATTAAACTACTTTGAACTGAATGAAGTTTCCACCAATCTCAATGGACCAGCCATTGTCAATTTTCAAGCTGAAATGGAGACCTTATCCAGTCACCAGTTTAATTTGATAAATAACAGACATTTATATATATTTCTCTATACCCAATTGATGACTTTGTTTTTTTATGATGAATGCTTATCAGAGTGTATATACCTGAACTATACATGATTTAAATATATAGATCCCAATTCTCCAGTGTCCTCTGGCTGGTTAGCACCACTCAGTTGACATAAAGCAGCCCTAACACCAGTGGATTCAACTACTTGGAGGATTCCCCTTGTATAGGGGGATTCACAGATGAAACTGGTGAAATGTTTTGGCTAACATTTTTTTCGATGAAAGACGCAGCTTTGATTACATCAGAATATTTCATGAATTTATCATTTCACCAAATTGTTTGTTTAAAAAAAGAAATTCCCCCCAAATCAAAATGTTTTATTTTGACATTGTCATTACAACATGTTTCATTTTTCAGTTTAAATTGCTTAATTTCAAAATGTCCTTTAATTTTATTTTAAACATTCCAAAAATATGTAAAAGTGGTCAAAATCAAAATGACATGTTTTGATTTTGTTGAAATACCAGGTTTCCTTTGACCTGAAGCTACATTTTTTTCAAAAATGTTCTTTTTTCAGAGTAGCACAAAACAATTGTTTTTGACTTTTCAAAATTGCCAACAAACTGAAAAATTCATTATTTTCAGGTGCTATAGAACCAGGTGACAAGTCTGGTAGTCCAACAGAACTGACACCATGTTGCAAAGTCAGTTCTGTTCTTTCAGGACTCAGTTAAAATCCCTAGTGTCAACCAGCTCCCTATAATGTGGACAGTGCAAAAGTATATTAAGTACTTTAAAACACCAAGAATTGGGTACACGGCTGCAAAAGAGGAAATTCTACTCACAGGATGTAAAATCCCTGTCAAAACTGTCTCAGGGCAGCAACAATTTGTATTCCTCTCTGGATTCTCATCACAGCCCTCATCCCTCCAAAGTAATAGAGACTGAGTTTCAGTTACCCTGGCAGGAGCATAGCACAGTAAGAAATTTGTGCAATATTGGATTAATTAAATAAAAATAGCAACACTTATCCATATTTGGAATTTCCTTATCACTTGAGGATGGCATGGGTCTGCCATTACACCATTGCTTGCTCCTAGGGTGAGCAGATAGAAAATGTGAAAAATCAGGGGTTGGGGATAATAAAAACCTATATAAGACAAAACCCTGAATATTGAGACTGTCCCTATAAAATCAGGACATCTGATCATCCTACTTGCATCACAGCAGAAATTTATTTTTAAGTAGCTGATAAGAACTATATAGATTTTTTACATAAAAAAGTATGGTTGTAAGAATGGGTTCCAATGGGCAATTAATCATTGCAACAATTTACCAAGCGTCATTGTGGATTCTCCATCACTGGAAATTTATAAATCAAGATTTTTAAAAAAAAATGTGCTCTAGTTTAAAAGGAATTATTCTGAGAAAGTTCTATGACCTGTGTTATACAGTAGGCCATATAGATGAACACAAAGGCCTCTGCTGGCCATAGAATCTATAAATCTGTAAGACTGGGGAGTTAGTCTTCATTTCCATTCAATCCTAGTCCTTCTATCTACTAAGACAGCTAAGAAGGGTAATGACTGCAGTGATAATTTTTAGGATGTATATGTTTGTCTTTTAGGGACTGATTGAGACACCAACTCATTTCTGACTGACTACTAACGAATCTTCTGATGGTAATGACTTTCATTCACAACCTAGAAGTGAAAGGCTCTGTATCCCATATCTGTATCCCTTAAACTGCCTTTTATACAGATATTCTTCCTTGACACTGTTTCTAATTTCTATTTTTTCTAGGACCTTTTTGGCTGCACAAACGTCCATGAGAAACACCTTTGCCAGAGTTGAAAGCTAGAGTAACTTTTAGTCGCCTCCTCACTTGTGGGAATGTTCTAGGTATTGCCTCCTGTGGATAAAACCTACTCTTTCTAACAGTGAAGAAGTGAGTGAGTCCTAGATTTCCTGGAAGTATGCCTGTGATTTGTTTAAACATGTATGTCTCTCTCTCAGACAGTTTCAGTGTTCTAAAATGGATGCATTAGTGTTAAGAACCTTGCCAGTTAAATTCCTTCTGAAATACTGTATGCAATGAAACACTGGAGTGTAAGGCCAAACCCTACCCTGGGCAACAATGTGGGAAGTTGTATCCTTTGCTCCAGAAATTCTGCTAGCAAGGGCAAATTTCTATGGGATAAACAGGGGAAACCACTGCCAGTTGTATTTTAGGGTTTCTCTGAAAAAGCAGTGTGTTCCCCAGCAAGCGCATGCTGCCAACTGCAGTATGCACACTAGATGGCTAGGGAGCTAGACTCACCCCAAAATGGCAGACCATACCTATTTTGGAACTGATTTCCTCCTAGGGCTTTCTTGGGAGATCCTGCCCTGCTGCTTGTACAGCCAGAGAGGGAGTGAAATGATCCCTGTGCCCCTGTCTCCTCACTTCATCAGTCCAACACAAGAAAGGATCAAGCCCTAAGTATTTGGTGTAAAATGTGGCACTCTATTGGCTGCAAAAAAATGATTGGGGTGAACTGCATGCAACAATTTGTCCTAGCAACTGATAATATAAAACAGTATGCAGCAGCTCTAAATAACAGTGTCTGTTGTAGAGAACATGTTCTCCTTTTTCACACTTTGTGTCTGAAATATAACTGACAAATTCCATATGGTTTTTTTTTCTGAATATCTTCCCATAGGATGTAATACTCTATGCTTCCATAATGCTTCCCATCTGAGGATCTCAACGCACTCTGAAAATGGCCTCTGGGCATGCATACGTCATTAGCATATGCTGATGGTATCCTCTTGGGCATTTCCAGGAAGCCCTGACTGGCCAAGAAATTAGCATATGGGAGTCTGAAAATTTCACCAGAAGCTGCTTACTCAGGTTTTCTCTTTCCCCCACCCAGCCTGTTTTGTAATGCCCTTGGCTCAAGACACTCACTTGCCAAGCCACAGCCATGCAATTTTCAAGAAATGGGTTAAGTCCCAGAAAGCAGATGAACATACCTACCTATATTATTTTTGAGTTGCAGATTCATGGATTTCAGACCAGAAAAACTCCTTTAAAAGGTGTTTCTTTTTGGTAGCACCCAAGTCCTTCTAGAAATCTGTGTACTTCTCATAGACAAGCAGCAAATACAAGACGCCTCTGTTCTTAATTAGCCATGCTGTCTAGTCAAATGGAGGGGGTCAAAGAGGAGACGGTGCTCACCGTAGTTTAGCCATAGAAGACACATGCAGGAGAGAGTCTGTAAGGATGCCATCTTTTATTGACATGTATTTTTACCTTTGATCACCATTGAGAGGTTATGATTATTGAATAGAGAACTCACTGAAAAAAGCAGCACTTCTGTCACTTGTAAACACCAATATCTTGTGGTGTTCATATCTCATGACAAACACTCTGCTACTTTAGGGGCTTTTCTAGATATTTAGGAGTTGGTGCACTTGCTGCATCATCCCATGAGATAACAAGTAGCACATGAGAAGAGGGATGAAGTGTCTGTAGGGAAGAGGGACCATGGCATTTCTAAATAGGGCATGTGACAATGGCTGCAAAGCACACAGATACTTTTGAAAGAGGTTATGAAAGAGCTGGTTACTAAGGCGTATCTTTTCAAAAATGGCAAAGTGATTTAGGAGCCTAACTCCTATTGAAAATAAATGAAAGTCACTTTTGAAAAATGGAATTTAGCCTCCTAAATGACTTTGACACTTCTGAAAATGTTACCCTTAGTCTTTGGTATTTTCAAAACCTCGAGTGACTTAGAAGCATAAGTCCCATTTTCAGAGTGACTTTCAATGGGACTCATGCACATAAGTCACTTGGGTGCTTTTGAAAATTGTGCTTTTGAAAATTCTGTGTGTCAGAGTAGTGTGAGGACTCATAGTCTGAATAACTGCTACCTTGGTATTTTCCAAACACAAGAATGTCTCATACTCATTTCACAAATTCTCCTAATTTTGGGCACCCACTAATGCTGCTCAGATATTCTGCAGAATCTCTCATCCAGAACCTTTGAAAACTGCATTTCTGACAAATAGTAATGAGTTAAGCCTCATAGCATTCTGAGAGGGAGGCAAGAATTATTACCCTATTTTTTTAGATGGGGAAATGAGGCCCAAAGAGGTTCAGTGACTTGACCAAGGCCTCACACTAACTCTTTAGCAAAACTGGGAATAGGACACAGATTGTTTTACTCTCAGTTCAGTGCATGGGCCACAAGACATCCAATATTTGTAATAAAAGCCCAAGCCATACAAAATTCATCTGACTTTGAGTTTTATTATGAGCTCAGGCCAGGTTTTTTGAAGTGTTCATAAACCTTTCAAGGAAACCTGGCCCTAGTTTCAAGTGAACACATTTTGATTGATGCTTCTGTTCAAAATCATATGAAATTAATAGTTTCCCATGGTTTTCTCATGAAATCAGATGAAATCCTATGGTTTCAACTCAACTTCTCTTTGAGATTATTTGAACATAAAACTTTTACTAATCATGGGAGGCGCAAGCCCACACAGAAAAAAACAAGAAAAAGTAACAATTTCCACAACCCCAAAGGATGTAAAATGGGGTTAGGTTGGTTCCCAAATGCAAGCATTTGACATACTGAAACAAATGATAACAGATGCCCCTGTCCAAAAGTACTCCTAGCCAGGATGGCCAATGAGAATCCAGTGTGATACAATGGAGAAAAGATTGGATGCAGCTCTTTTGCAGGAGAAGCTGGTCACTTATGCCAGCACATCCCTGTCAGAGGCTGAAGAGGGATATTCCCAGATAGAAAAAGAACTTCTGGCTGTAGTATTCAGTGTGGTTCAATTCCATCAGTCCACCTATGGCCGTCCAGTTTTAGTGCAAATTCCTTTAATTCTTTTATAGCTCCCTTAAATCTGCAATACATCTCACTGATGTTCAGGAGAAATTATTATCCTCTGGGATGAGATAATTCCACATGTCCACCAAACTGCAGTAATAATAAAAAAAATCATTTGAAAATGGGTCAAAAGTATTCAGCATGTCTTTAAATCCCATTTCTCTCCCTCTCTGTTCTACCAAAACTGTAAAATCAACAGTCCAAGTGAAAATGATCTCCTGCCCCAAAATAACTCCACAGAGAATAAAGAGGGTACGTTTGTCTTCTCAGAGGGCTGCTTTTTTGCATGCATGAAACTGACCTTCTTTACTCTCATCTCCAGCACTCATGCATCTTGCATGCTTATGAAACATAATATCATACTGTATTTTTTTCATGTGACATATCATCTAAATGTAAGTTTGTCTACAATATAAAACTGGGGCTTCTAAGCTGTAGGTGGATGGAAGGGTAAAAAAATCACTCTACCTACAGCTAACCATCTGGCAGATTCTTTCTCTCCCTCCACTATCTCCATCTACAGCATGTGATTTTTAGCACATTGCCAAATGTCAATAAGCAAACAAAGAAGACCACAAGCAAACCTTTAGTATCAGAAAATCTTGTTTTATAAACTGTTGAGAAACACTGACATGTAATGAAACCTTATTCCCTATATGCCTTCCTCTTTGTAAATGATTTGCTTCCCTCCCTTCATGTTTAAATAAACAGAAGTGTGTCTGTATATTTGGTGTTTTTTTCCTTTGGTCTTCATAATCAAGGGCTATTACAGCAATAGATCTTATCTCTAGAATGGCAGTCCCTCTGCACCTTCAGTTCGGATTTTTGTTTATGCTTGGCTGCAATTGAGGCTGTTTCTGATAGTTTTAGGTCAGCCATGATAGACTATGGGTGACACTAAATAAACAAGCTGGGAGTCTGGGACCAGCCAGGAAGGAATGATACTGGGGCTCACAGTTTGATTTTCCTTGATTAATCAACATTTTTATTTACAATAACTTACTGTGTAAAATAACTGTATGTCTGGCAAGGCTTTTTTCAGTGTAAGATGTAAGAATTTAAACACAAAGAGAAGCGTAACAGGTAAATAGTGTTCAATCTTACACAGGGTTAAGCTTGAAGTTGAGGCTGGGGGTGGGTAGGTATTACTGATTTAATTTATGTCTCACTTTTTCTCTTTTTTATGTTCTTAAAGTTAAATTCCACTACAGCAACTTCACTGCAAAAACAGGCTGACATGTAGCCTGGCATATAGCATAGTGGACCCTTACTATAGAGTGATAGTTTTCACAGCCTGCACAAAAGGGATCAAAAGATTCAGGAACCTATTTACTACCCTTTTTCCATGGAAGAATCCAGCAAGAAGAAGGAGCAAAATATCCCATACAAGATGGCCCTCATTTTATTGTGAGTTTTGCAATATTCTATGTATTTCTTAAAGCCCTAGTACCTAGAATCAGATAATTATGAATGTTCAATCTCAGTTTTCATTTAAAAGAAAAGTAAGTTTCTAGACATCATAGTTGTGGAGAAAAACTTGCATATATGAACCCTAGCAGCTAAAAGCCAGAAGGCAAATAATATGAACCCCAAATTTATTATTTTATAAAATCTCACTATTTGTAAGTCAGTCTCATGATTTTTGAATGCTTGAGGTTGGCAATACTGCCTATATGAGAATAAAAAAAATTTATAAACCCACCAAACTGAGGGGCAATCAATGGAATAAATGTAGAAAGCCTGGTTTTCATTTTCACTAAGGCACCTTCACACCATTCTGGCCGAATAAAGGGGCCCGAAAATTACTATAAAGGCTAGCGCAGTGTAAACAATCATTGAAAATCAGACCCTAAGTCTTTCACCTTTTTGTTGCTGCTTCAGCTCTGAAACTGAAAGTCAATACTATCTGATAGCTGATTGATGGCCGGTGTGAAATGAGTTGGTTGTCTCAGTACAGTTCCTAGTGTACAGATGTCCATTTCACAAAAAATTCATCACAATATACACCTCCATTGGCATTCTCTTCAAAGAGGTGAATGACTGAAGAGGCCAGTGTACCTTTTTGTCATTAAAGGTGGCCTGTCTAAAGAAGGAATGAGCACATTAGCAGCAGGTTAGGTTGAGAAAACTCATAGTGCTGTTGTTCGTGGAGTTCCTGCTCTGTACATAGAAGGGAGACATCAGTCTCCAAACCTGTCAGCCTGACACCTTCCAAGACCACTGACTTGACTCAAAAACCAAAGTGACAAAAGAATTAAACTCACTAAATCTCCAGTTCAGCCCATTCTTAAACTCATATCTGGTGTAGTAATGCAGTTCAGGGCCACAAATGATAAGCACCATAGCTATATATAAACATTATTGTCTCAAAATCCCAGTTCAGGGATGACTTTGTTGAGAAATGTTAGATATAGTGTAGCCACCTGTGCTGAACTCTGTGAAAATAAACTACTGTGTTAGTAACATGCAAGTGTTTAATATTCTATAGATACATTAATTGATTAAATTGCCTCTAAAAACACTACAATCTTCTGAACTAAGTCTACAGCAGCTCAGACCTTTAGAATAAAATCTTAGCCAGTGTGTTTGACACCTCAGTAGTTTAATTAGTTACACATTTGCCTCCTGGCCAGGTCCAATAAATATGCATGCATTGGCACAGCTGCATCTCAGCGTGCACACTTAAATTAAAAATGTTTCCTCTGAGGCTGTGGCAATCCTGGCATCCGTTCACTTTTCTAGATGCTGCATCAAATCACAAATTGACTGTCCACTCGTAGCCACAGCATAGGTGTACACTTGTTACAACCATGAAAATGTGCTACCAGATTAGCTCTTTGCTCACACAGTAGCTCTTTGCTCTCTTTGCTTTGTAGCTTGAGACAATGATATACCCATGCTTCTTGTGACTGAATAATATTTAAACTGCTAAATAAGCTGAATTTCCTCTAGATAGCATTTAAGGCTCATTCCCATATCATCTAGTCAGTTCCACTGCTAAACACATGCGTAAAATGTGTACTTTCATTCTACTTTCGGTTTAATGATACAAAGGATACACAATGAGTAGACTGGCTTGCTCCATTTGACATTGGGAGGATACTGTCACAGAATCATCTGACCTGTTCTTTCAGTTCAGGAGAAACACCATCCAGGGCCAGTGGTTCACTTCCTCACATGGATCACAGATGCATGCGCCGAACATTATTATTGTTTTACAATAGACTACCAATTTCTGTTATCAGCACTAGCCCTTCTGATTAGGTTGGTTAGGAAAAAGCCAAAGTCTAAATTGCAATGCAACCCTAACTCTACCCTTTGTGCATATGTATTATAGTACTTCTTTCATGGTAGGATCATATGCAATCTCTCAAATAAAACAGCATAATACTGCATTACAATTTCTTAAATCTTAAATATGTTTTGTAGAATCTTGTAATATTTTGTCATTCTTTTACAATAATAATTACTTGTTATTGATATAGTGGTCCAGAGCATGATAGGTGCTTTACAGAAGAAATATAAAGAAATGGGGTATAATTCTGGCCCACTCAAATCAAAGGAAGGTTTGTCATTGACTTCAAAAGTGACAGAATTTCACCCATGGTGCCTATTCCCTGAGGAACTTTCAATACAGTTGTAGATGTGACACAATAAGTGTGATGTCAATGGGAGTTGGGCACTTCACCAACTTAGGTACTTTTGAAGATCCTAGTAGGTGCCTATCTGCATATTTAGACACATAAATACCTATAAAAATCTGGCCCTGAGATACTATGGTGATGGGTGCTAAAGATAATCCTAAAATAGATATTTATAACCTCATCTCAAAGTTAGCAAAGTTTTTATCTGGGAATTAATATCTGTCTATCTGATAAAGAAACAACCTCCATTCCTGTGTCTGGGTTTGGGAATCTTTCCATTAACTTCAATGAGCATTGGATCAGGCCTTGGTGAGTAATAGAAACTTGACTCATCCTTCACTGCTTGTGTCTAGTCTTTCAAGCTGACTGAAGTTCAGATTGACATAACACTCTTGGGGTTTTATATTCCTCTTTATTCGTTGGACTAGACTGGAATTTACATGGGTAGTAGAGAACAAACATATATTATTTTTAAAGTGTGTGTCTTCTGGTATGTCATTTGTAAAATGTTCAGAATGGTAAATTCCCCTCTGTAAGTAAAGATAATTAAGAATTCATCAGTGACAATAATGACCAGCAAGGAGTAATAATACCCTGGGCTTATGAAGTGTGTTACAGAGGTCTAGGAATCTGAAAGTGGGAAGCAGTGGAGAGTGGGAGATCCAGGGAAGGAATGACAGGTAGGTGTGGGGCTGGGCTGCAGAGCACTCTGTCCAATCCACTGGCCACTTGGAGATTCCCTAGGAAAGTCAAGAAATCTACGCTGTACTAATTGCTCTTGTTCTCTGTGATGAAGAACCCCCTGTGAGGGGGTCCACAGGATACAGAAGCCATATTAGCCTGGCTAATATGTGGAGAGGGGTCACTGAGGAAACAAGCTAACCTCCCACTGGTCTTCTGGGATCTGTGGTGTTGCGGGTGGTTGATCCTGTGGGTTGTTCTGGTGAGGGGGAAAGGGAGTCAAGCCCTGCATCTCTTACCAATACCTCTGGTGAACAATTCAGGAGAAATCTCCACCAGGAAAATATTGCTGAGATTTCCTCACCCTAAAGCCACCTCCTTTTTTTCCCAGAGGAGGGGTTGACTGGGTCTCAACTTTTCTGGAGTTTAGTTAAGTACAATGTAACGTTTGATAGGAGAATCAGCTTTCTGAAGCTCTGTTCCAGGAATTTTTATATTCATGAGATCCTGGCTAGATGGCAGCAAGAAACTATAATAATGTGTTTTGTCTAAACTGAATAGTATCAAAATGGCTGGATCTGCACAAAAATTACTCTCACTTTATAGTGAACATATATACATACAAATACAGTACATAAATGAGGCCCACAAACTGAGACTCACCTTCATATTCACCAATCAAGTGGTCATATTTAGAGGATTGTACTTGCAACTAAGAAAAAGAAAGAAATCCTATTTTAAGGCCATCAGATCTCTTCCTTCCTGGACTCAAGTTCTGTCATGCACAAAGGAAAGGGAGGAGAAAAGCCTTTCAACTTCTAGAATAACTCTTAATCTAACAAGTTGCAGCACTAGAACAAACATCCAAAATGAGAGAATGGAAGAAAAGCATTAGTATGCGAAATTTAAAAGAATGTGGGACTCTCTCACTCTTTGTAATGAGAGATTTACTAAAACCCATAAAGTAAAGTGAAGTCAGCACAAGGGCCCATTCTTAGTGGGCAATCCACTAGGCAATGTCTTAAAGATTGTCCCAAACACGTTGAGTAAAATTCTGCTCTGCCTTTGTCAGAAGATCACCTCCATTAAGCAACTGACTTTTAAAATCTTAGCTGTTGGCAAGGACAATGAAGTTTTCCTGTTTGCCTACTGCACGCTGGCATACCTCATTTCTGGGTATTAAAAGCCCAAATGTTAGAAAAGTGGTTAGAAACTAAGATGACTCATGATATACAAAAACAAAATATAGACACATAGATTGGTCTACAATCTTGTGTTTATTTCTGAAAGTTCAGTGATTTGAATGTTGTCGAGTCCTTGGCTCTTCCGAACATGAAAATGATCCATATATATGATCAGAATACTAGCTCACTGAGAAATTCAGACCCATTGCTAACTACAGAACTGGACTCACACCTATTCCCCAGCATAACTGGACTTTGGGGAAGCCAAACATCATTGTTTTGTTTGAATAAAATGAGGCTGTATACTCACTGTACCACAGATCTTAGGGTTTGCAGGATGTAATTGTATACTGTACCTTATATAACAAAGACATTTTTGTAAAGTAGCACTGTCACTTTTAAAAGTGACGGGGCACTGGTTTAGAGCGCATCAGAAAACAGAGTTTCTGCTCAATGGGAAATTGCAGGATAAAAAAAAAGTTCTCAATTGGAATGGAAAGCCAAAATTTTGAAATTTCCTGCTGCAGCTCTTATAAGAACAAAGGTATGGATGCTTTGGTGTGTTGAGCTAGTTAAAAATTTTCCATCACACACATTTCCCTCTAATCAAAAATTCTGCAAAATTTAGATTCAGTATCATTGAAATGTTTCATTTAGATAATGTCAAAACTTTGTAATATAACATGTCAAATTGAAATGAATTGAGATGATAAATTTGAAACAAAACGTTTTTACCTTGTCAAAACAAAACATTTGTACCTTGTCAAAATGAAATATTTTTACCTTAACAAAATGTTTCAATATTATCAAAACAAAATGAGAAAGTTGAAATTATACACTTCATCTTTTTTCTGTTAAGCCAACATGTTCCCATGAAACATTCTGATTTTGATGAAACTGCATTTTCCAATGGAAAACTGTGTTGTCAAAAATGTTTCAACAAGCTCTACTCTGAAGTACTACAGGAGGGACTTTTTCCGAATTTTCTTTTTGTTGTTGTTGATGATGATGTTATTCCTGGAATCACAAAATACAGAGAGAAATCATGTATTCTTCAGGAATTCTCAAGAGGGCATTAAATTAAACTGACAGCATTGTTACTGCTATTCATTTTGAAATAATTATCATAGAATCATAGAATATCAGGGTTGGAAGGGACCTCAGGAGGTCATCTAATCCAACCCCCTGCTCAAAGCAGGACCAATCCCCAATTAAATCATCCCAGCCAGGGCTTTCTCAAGCCTGACCTTAAAAACTTCTAAGGAAGGAGATTCCACCACCTCCCTAGGTAACGCATTTCAGTGTTTCACCACCCTCCTAGTGAAAAAGTTTTTCCTAATATCCAACCTAAACCTCCCCCACTGCAACTTGAGACCATTACTCCTTGTCCTGTCCTCTTCCACCACCACTGAGAATAGTCTAGAACCATCCTCTCTGGAACTACCTCTCAGGTAGTTGAAAGCAGCTATCAAATCCCCCCTCATTCTTCTTTTCTGCAGACTAAACAATCCCAGTTCCCTCAGCCTCTCTTCATAAGTCATGTGTTCCAGACCCCTAATCATTTTTATTGCCCTTCGCTGGACTCTCTCCAATTTATCCACATCCTTCTTGTAGTGTGGGGCCCAAAACTGGACACAGTACTCCAGATGAGGCCTCACCAATGTCGAATAGAGGGGGACGATCACGTCCCTCGATCTGCTCGCTATGCCCCTACTTATACATCCCAAAATGCCATTGGCCTTCTTGGCAACAATTAGCAATTTTAAGGCTACTAATGACATACTGCATCTTTTTTTTAGACTGGGTAGGATAAATATAACAACCTGTGGTGACTTTTACTCCTACTACAATTTAATTAGCCTCATTTACTGACCCAATATTTTTTGTAACAGTAAACTCCAAAATGATCTGCTAAAAGGCTACTAAAATAAGGATCTTTTCAAATAAAATCATTCTTTTTAAATAAAAAACTAGCACAGCATAACATTATTTTGAGTGTTTTTAACTACTTTTTTAAATTATTCTTACAATTGCTAACATTACCAATGGGACTGACAGACTAAACTTAATTGAAGCAAAAAAAGCACCGCTTTGACAAGGTCACTTTTTAAAGTGTAGCTTTGCATAGAAGTTTTGAGTCTTTCTGAATTAATTATTACCTATAAAATTAACTACAAAGAATAATATCTCTGCCATCAAATATTAATAATTATTACAAGCAGAAAACTCTGCCTTTAATGGACGTAAAATTTATGGATTGTAATGGCCTACACTAAATCTGGAAGATTGTGGCTAGTGAAAAAATGGATCAGGGACCAATGAAAGACTTGGAGTCTTAAAAGATACTTGATAAGAGTTGCTTAAATTTTGCAAATTTAGATCTGTTGGGACAAATATATCTCTATTGTCATATCACCGTAGTCAGTGAAGTTATATTAAGGATGTATTTAGCCGTAGTTTTTTAAAAAAGTTAAGCTGATGGAACTGCAATCAAATTATTTAAGACTCAAATAAAAATGTTAATTGTAACATGTTATTAGTTCAAAAATAGCCTTTTAGTCAAATGGAAAAATGTGAGAACCAATAGCTAGATGCTGGGGTCAGCAATGTTCAGATGGGAACCAAGAGGCAAATTTTTGGCAGTGAGGACATTCAACCATCAAAACAGATAACCAAGGAAGTGATAAATTCTCCATCACTTGGAGTCTTTCAATCAAGGTGTCTTTCAAAAAGATATCCTCTCTTTCAATACAAGTTGTTGGGATACAGTTTGTGTTTTCCAACAAGCTGTGTGTGTGTGTGTGTTTTTATTTGTTTGTTGATGCTGTCAGGAGAACTGGGGACCTTTGTGTGTGACAAAGACAGAACCCAGAGTTCCAGCTTCTGTTTAATAGAAGGCATAGAACATAGGACAGTGTTTCTCCAGTTCTTAGAATGGCTTCCCTGGGAAGGCTCTGTTCCCTTGCCTGGGAGCCTCCGGCAAACCCAGGGAAAATGGTAATATTTTTACTTTCTTGCTGGATTTTTATTTCACTTATCCCTGCTGTTGCTGATCACTGAAAACACTGAACTGACAGTTATGCTATTGCATGAGGCACTAACCCAGCAACAAGGCAGACCAAAAAAGAACAGGTTTATCCCTAAATGCACCCTTGGTTTTCAAAAAGAAAAGGAGGACTTGTGGCACCTTAGAGACTAACAAATTTATTTGAGCATAAGCTTTTGTGAGCTACAGCTCAAGTGGGCATAGGTAGCATTTTAATGCACCTCTTCTTCCACATATTTAAATCAGAGAAAGCATGACTAATTTTTCTGAACCTAAGGGGAGTAATGCTCTGATTCTGATAAAGTTTGAAGATTGTTGATATTGGGCATCCATCGTTACTTTGGGCTAAATTTTCAAACAATGGTTCTTGAAATGGGCATGCAAGACATGTGCATGTGCATAGGTACAAATAGCAGTCTGCCAACATCGTAAGTACTTTCTTGTGGAAACAAGATCAGTGCACACAGGTATTTACATGCTTAACCTGTCTGTTGGATACATTCCACAACATGTTTTGAATATGCAAATACCTATTTGTACCACAATTATTTGACCCATACAAGTGTGTCATGTTTGTTCAGTGAACAAATGTCTGTTTAAATGGAGTAACCCATTTTTGTGCACACATCCTTCTGTTTTCCCCTGGACAAATGCCATTTACATGTTCTCATACTCATATTTTAAGGATTACAATCTGGGTGCCATTGTCTGAAAGGATGACATTTTTGGTGTGCCTGCAATAGCCAGAGCATATGCTCTGACCTCAGTCCCACAACAAGTACAATAGACTCTCTGAAGGTGGCTTTTTCTTTCCACATAACTGCCCAAAGGCAATTAAATATCTTTGAGGAGGAAAACAACAATAATAACACAACCAAAATATTCCCACAGTGGACTATACAAATAAAGAGCCCCAAACTTTCCAGAGTATCTTAATGAGGGTTAAAGGTCAATGCTAAATAAAACTGAGAAACAGCAAGAACCAAGATCCTGTTTCCATTTTAATGTGACTCTTGTTTATGTTTTGCTTTCAGCCGGGGAAAGACCGAAACAATTCCATTTGCAAGGACGCCACAAACACACTGGATATTACATCTGGAAGAATAGGTTTCTGTTCCACAGAACTGAGGTGGACGTTAGTTCACTCAGAACAGAGATATGATAAATGAAGCACTAAGAGATAAAGTTTCTGCCCAGGCTTTTTTCTAAAATTTGCAAATCTAGGCAATGGCCTTAAGTCCACTTTATGTAAACCCTACAGTCCTAAAAGTTTACTTTTAATTTCAACATAACTGTTAAATAAAACAACATTTATGAGCAAATTTCAACCTCAGAATTTATCATGCCTGCAACTAGCACAATATTAAACAGAGAAGAGCTGAAACGAAAATCCAAGATCCAAACACTTCTTAGTTTTGAGGGTATTTGAAATATGAACCCAAATTCTAATTTTGCAAATGGTCCTCAACTATATAATACATTGAACAAAAACTCTTGCCTGATCACTTCTGAATTCTGAGTCCTCAAAAATCCCAATCTTGATCTGGATCCAAATTTTGTGGCTTGATTCCATTGCTTAGCTTGAAAGCAATTTTGCACAGGGACCGTCTTTTTGTTATATATGCGTACAGTGCCTAATGCAATGGGACCTATATGCCTACTCTCCAATACAAATAAATACATAGATAGTTGAATTAATAATAATAATCTCTAATATTAAACTCTGAAATAATAAGCATGTTATTTGTTGAAGTTTGAGTAGCAATGAGGCAGTCTATTTTTAAACTCAGGTGTTCCTGTTTAGAGCTATGTGCAGCTCAAGAGTTAAAATGTGGATGCAAGATCCTTCAAAATATTATTCCTTATTGGATGGAGGCATTTGACTCTGGGATGTGGCTGAATATCGCTGAATTCAATTTAATCACCGAAGGCTGATGCCCAATCTCAGGGATGGAGCCCCAGATATTGCAAACTAATATTGTGTGATCATTGGATTCCTGAGCATAACAAATGCATCCCCTGCCATTGAAAGAGTGAGGTTCTTTTCAAACTGACTGGTGTCAATCAGCTGTGAAAGGAACTTTAAAGAGGCCTTCTTCCTGGATGGAAACTCTAAAATGGAGCTCAGCTAGGGAGTGGTGAGGCACAGTAATTTATCACAAGTAGTGACTGCAGTAAGTCCTCCTCCCTCATTGCCCAAATACAAGTTAGCTTTGTTTTTTCACTTCAAAAAAGAAATTAACGGTCCCCAGAGCTAACCCTAGCAGAGCAATACAAGGCGGTTATTACCTGGAGCCAGAATATAATGTTAATTTTACTAATAATGATTAATAATCAGTCTCTACCTGTGTGGGGCTGCTGTAACTCATGTTGCCCATATGTCTCTAGCATGTGTAGACTGAAGGGAAGAGTAACAGGCACATCATTGAATCAGAGGTTGGGCATATCAGAACAAGACGCACATTTACAAGATTACACAATTCCCTGAGCAGCTTTACTGCTCCCGGATACAGAAGTGGGTCATTATTTTGTTTAGCTCTTGTTCAGGAAACCAATCTTTTATCCTGGATAAATCAGGATACAGCTACCACCTGTGGACTAATGGTGTTTGTTCCCCCCCAGAATGCCAAACATCTTCTCTGCTGAACAGGCCCCTCACACAATCATCTACTGCATGTGAAATTATTTTTTCCTTCACAGATACAGTTATCATCTTAAAAGCCATAGCCCTAATAATGTTAAAGGAAAACTGCTGTGCTCCCTTGTGATACTTACACAGCTAAATTTATTTACATTAATAATGAAAAGCATGAGTGCAGTGTAATAGTTGTTTGTGTCACTCATATAGTCTAACTGGCCCAATAATCTCCATATTCCCACTCATATTCCACAAATCTTGACACTTAATAATTTAATTATGGCCATTCATTTTCTAAAAAGAGAAAAAATCCTCATTAAAAATTTGATCTTTCCATTCTATGTCACCAAAAGATGTTCAGGGTTGGGGTGGGGATTATTTTTGTTTTTTGTGGTGTTTGTTTTTTTTGTTTCTTTCTTTTCTTTTACTGAATTTCAACCATCCATTTCAGTGCATGCTAATTAAGGGTAACCGTTTCCAAATATGATGGTGTTTTCTTTCACGAGGCAATCTTGTTGGGGATGAGATTTCAAATTTGGCAAGTCATCTGGACTCCCCCTGTAACAGTAAAAGGAATCCATCTGAAATCAATAAAAAATAAGAGAACATCATGAAATTCAAATTGTAAAAAAATATTTTACATAGAATAGTGTAAATCCTGTCCATACTAATAGGTCTTATACTTTACTCTAAAGCTCACTAAATAAAGAATCTCCTAGATCACTGAAGGAAACTTTTTGGTCTACCATGGAAACATTAAGCCCCAGAAGAGCTATGGCATCAGTAGAGAAGACCTTAATTCAAATGATGGTCTATTAGTAGATATTTGGGGCCCAGATCATGTAGGATAGTTCAATTAAAGGAGTTATAAACTGAACAAAGTCTTCTGTGGAGACCTTGGAGCACTCTTCTTCACTCAAGAGATGAGACAGTACATTCTACCCTAGCTGTATCTTGAGGCCTTTTCAAGGGTAGCCACAAGTAAAGCTCATTGCAGTAACCTTGAAGTTACAAAGACCTGGACTGATGTTATGGGGTCTGCTTAAAAGAGGAACAGTCAATCACCATGCCAGTCATAGAAAGGAAATTGCACTATTTGCCAATACTGAAATTCCAGGAGCAGTGATGGGTAAGAAATGTCCCTGAGACTATGATTCATCTTGACAACACTGGAAAAGGCACACACCTCCACTAAGAAGGTGAGCTCACTGTCCCATTTGTTTAAATGTGTCACCACTTGTTTGGTGTATTTTTTCAGCTTTATGTAGGTTGAGACTAAGCCAGTTTGCATCTGGACACTCTCTTAAAAACTAATATTCTTTTGTAGGATAAACTAGTATTTGGTGCTTATTCACAAAGAGCCTTTTTCTGTAGTTCGTTCAATGGGACAATTCCCAATACCATTAGTGAGTGTTTTGCCTGCATAAGGACTATAGGTTAGTGTTTAAATTCCATAAATTAAGGTGCAAATGAGCATGAGACAAACCAGGGTTGGGTGGCAGTTTGGCCTATATACATTTTTCAAGACAAAAATCAGTTCAGATTCTTCCTTACTATTCATCTCTTTCAGGCAATAAGAAAGCTCACAGACTGAAGTATCTAGGTTTGACCAAAAGTAAATGTAGATCTGAATGTCATACCTACATTAGTAAAATGGCTGGTCAAGCATTTCATTATGTCTCTAGAGGTAATACACACAGACTGAAAAGGAAGCTGAGAAAATGGAGCCAAGTGGAAAACTGCATATGAGGGTCTTTACAGAGGAAGAGTAAATATTTCTTACCATCCTTATTGGCCTCTTAGAGACAAAGGACACTTAGAGACGCAGTGCCCTCCCTGAGCAAAACAGGGCGAAACTCTGTTCAGGAAAAAGTGGCATTTTCATAACTTCCTGTGCTGGTCAAATTATCTCAGATCTGATCAATCTTTTCAGGACAATACATGGAAATTCCTTGCAGCAGGCCCATAAAGGAGTTAAGGCAATTCACATTCAACAGACTGCTCTGCTACCCTGAACAGTGAAATAAATTAAATACTAATACTCACTTTTCAAAATGTATTACCTGTTTAATTTAGACATTTAACTGTATGGACAGGCCCTGAAAGCAAAGGCCTCGGCCATATGTATACCACCAAAGGTACGCCTACTTTTTGAGCTGTGAGGTATGATTCCAGCTTGTGTAGACATGCTCATGCTAGGTTGGCTCGAGCTAACACAAAAAAATGGTAGTGCAGCTGGGGTAGAAGAGGCAGTGGCTCAGGCTAGCCACTAGAATATGCACCTCCCCAGACCTCTCTGTAAGTACTCGGGAAGCTAGCCCAAGTCACTGCCCGTGTTACCCAGGGTGCACTTCTATTTTTAGCACTCTAGCTGAAGTAGAGCTATCACAGGTATGTCTACACAAGACAGAATCACTCCTCACAGATCAAATGTACACATACCTCCAAGAATCAGTGTGTCAGACCTTCAGTTGGTGTCAATTGTCATAGCAGTTGACTTTGATAGAGCTATGACAATTGACATCATCTGAGGATCTGCCCCAGTATTGTTTTTGGCATATTGGTTGTGATGACCAGAAATATGTTACCCAATGCTTTGAACATTCTTGTAGATAACACCTATTTTCTTCCTCATGTTTGTCATTCCTTGTACCAAGTGTCTCTGAGTTCTCTGTGAAAAAGAAGAAAAAATATCCTTTGTGTCATGTTCTAACCTCCTGAAGGAATAACTAAAAATGAAAAGGACTGTAGTCACTACTGAAAAGGCACTTCTGCTAACACTTCTAAATGTCCCTTAACCATGTACTCCTACTTACTTTGTAATGATTGCATGTTTTCCCTTTGGGCCCACTAAAGTATTTAATTGCAATTACACTCATTTACATAGCAGATGAAGCTAATTGCTGGTATTAGTTACCAAATGTATGCTTGTATTGTGAGAGTAAAAAAATGCCCTACAGAAAAGAAAATGACTATGCCTCTAATTAAGGAGCTATGAGTCAAAATGAGCTTGTTCAGAGATGTAAATATAGAATCAAGGGCTTTCAGAGCTCTGGAGTGCTCTTTATTACCCCCAATCAATTCCCATATTCCAGAGATAACATTGGCAGACTTAATAACATATACAATGTACTATTTTCATCTTCTCAGATACAATGGTGATGGGTGCAGTGTAAGAACTGAGACAGATTCAGATTTCTGTGGTGTTGCTAGACATAAATGTAGTTGCCCTACTGATAAGGTGATGTGTTACGGCTACATTGAGCTTATTTTATTAAGCTATCCCATCACTCTTTCTTCAGAGCCAAACCCTAGGCGAGATCTTTTTTCTGCCTTTGCTTTTACTCTCATTGACTGAAGGCCAATGGGCCTGATTTGGCACTCAGTTACACCCATGCGAGTCTGGAGTAACAACACTGAAGGGAATGTGAGAGGAGAATCAGACCCAGTTTCTGGTGACTGTATGAAGATTCTTGTAATCTAAGTTAGACTCAGTGAACCACAATAAGAAGAGATGTGGGGAGAGCGAGCAGGAGGATGTCATGTGGATAAGTGGATGTGAGTTTAAAACTGTCCACAAACAAGTGCAAAACTAATGCATTATCCTCCTTCCAAACCTTCCTGCCACAAAAAAACTAAATAGTGTGCTGAGATGACTGCCTATCTATCATGCTGACTAATATTGTCCCATTGTCTCCTTATACTCCCCAGTCTGTATCCATCTGTTGTCTCTTGTCTTATACTTAGATTATAAGCTTTCTGGGTCAGGGACCATTTTTTGCTCTGTTTTTGTACATCACTTAGCACAATGGGGTCCTAGCCCATGATTAGGGCTCCTGGGCATGACAATAATATGAATAAATAATAATATATGTTAAATCAACTTAGACTCTCTCTAACATCACTTAGATTCAGATCTAAATTTGCATCTAAGTAAATCTACGGACTGTAAGTTGGGGTAGGGAGCGCAAGGGGGCAGAAGGTATCGCTCACACAAGTTATGCCTATTCAGGCTCCCAACAGACTTAGTTAGATTTACTTATGCTTAGATGCCACATTGTCTGAATTTAGTTCTTTGGCTCTACATTTCATTGCAAAATGTTAAGCCACCTCTACCTCCTTTCCCACCACCCCCAGAAAAACTACATTAAAATAAAACTTCTCTCTGATCTTAAAATATGCTGGGTTTGATTTCTGTTGCCCTTCATCTTGTGCAGACACTTGCCCCAGTGCAAAGTGAATGCAAACTGAGTATAAAACACACCACATGCTGGTGTAGATGACTGTACAAAATTCAGGGCAATGAAGAATCTATCCTCCTTGCTTTATTAATGTTGCCATTGCTAGATGCTGCTCTGTGATAATATTCCATTCTGCACGGCTCAGTTACCTACACAGGTCATTTCATTGAATGAGACTGGCTGGCTGCCAAATATCAGCCTCTCCCTATTTTCTTTGTTAAAAAGGCAAAAAAGTCCCAAACCACCCAAAATGCATTCAAGGGATACTATAGCCTCTCCCTCCTAAGAGCATAGGTTTTTTTTAAATATAGACCTCTGGAGGACTAATCCCAAATGCCATGATGACAGGCATCGGAGAGTGTCATTTTTCAAACTTGTGTGAAAATCCATTTCAAGCCATCTCCCCGCTTCTTGTGTTTCATCTCATTTCTGGAGAATTCATGCAGTATAATTACTGAACTACTGTGCAAAATATAAACAGGACATCCTTTCAGATAGAAGATCCCAACATGCTAAAAAGTACATGCTGTAGTTCTCATACTCTTCTGGAAACAATCTCAAGCCTTCCACAAAAAGATTCTGTAGCTGGGAAGCCTGTCTGCTAAAGCGGGATATAAACATAGCCCTTAAAACAAAACAAAACAACTTCTAGTCTTACTGCTTGATTTGTTGCTACATCTCAGGATAATTATCCTTGCATTAGAGCAACCCCTGCAGGCTAAAGCTGTTGCCTACTCTACATGACCTCAGCCTATTAAGCTTGTCCAGTAATTAAGAGGTAATTAAGAAGCCACTACATTAGAGCTGCCAGTGGATATGCAATATGTGAGATACTTTACACACCACAGTATTTAACGCATTGGGTCCCCCTTTTACCACTGGGCCTGAGTCGTTGCTTGGCTCTTTGCCATGCTGCATTTATCTGGAAAGGTTTTAATCTCCCTAAACCCCAAAAATTAGAACAAATCTATCAAGTCTCTAGCATGGGAACATATTTATTTTTCACACTGACTGATCAGTGGACCAGCAGGATGCCAATGTTATCCACACAGAGACTCTGTGCTAGAGTGGTCCCCATAAACTTCCTAACAGCATGGCTACAATGGAGTCATGGTAACAGAGCTCCAGCTGCTGGCAGATGCCTCAGTGACCCCCTGAGAAAGGGACCGCCACCATAGCAGGGAGGGATTTACAGACAGGATTCTGTAAATTTTTCTGGGGTCTCCACAAGTCTAGTGAGGGGGATATATTATGCTAGTCTCATTCCCATGCTGCTCTCTACCTGACTTTCTCACACATGGATCCCTGGAGCCACAGAGCACCTTCTGTGAAGGACAAAGGGTGGTGGGACACTGCCACAGAAACAGTTTAGTCCCCCTCTGTGTGAGAGGTGTGACCTGCACCCTTCATCATGCAGATTATGATCGGACCCTTTGTTCCCTAATGCTAGAGATGGGCTCTAATCATAACCCTATATCCTGACACTTTAAAAAAGGTATAGATACCGAATCTAACTTTGTAACTGGGACCTTTCTCAGGCTGAATACAACTCCCAGTTGGAACACCTCAACACTGGTAAAGTTCATGGCATGGGCCCACCCTTCTCCACTGGGTCAGATGTTATTGCATAACTACCATTTGCTTTTGCTTGGACTCCGATCTCCCCTCCTTAGCATTACTGTGGTTGTTTCCCACAGTGCCATGCAGTGGATGGAAGAATATGGCTCTTAACGAGGCTGCAGGGAGGTGGAAGATTTGGCATTGCTTCCTAGAAAGACTGTAGTGGTTTGAACAGAGGACTCAACAACTCCTAGGATTAAATTCTAGCCTTACTAAAGTGAATGGTATCCCCCCCCCCCCCCCCGCAGCCCCATTGACTTTAATAAGGCCAAGATTTCATGGGTGAGTGCTAACCCTGACTCTGATACTAATTCTCTTTGTAACTTTGGCCATGTCACTTTACCTCTCTTCCTCACTTTTCCTGCCTGTGAAACAGGGATAATTATGCTGGATGTACATATGAACTTGTAATGCTTTTTATGTTTTATTATATACTGAAGCTTTGTATTTCTAGGAACAGCCCCATGTGCAACAACAATTCAGTAATAGAGGAGACATACACACTGCTTTTTCATGGAGGTTTTTGTTCTTTAATAATATTTACTTGCCTGTCAGTAGGACTGTTGTGAGGATTAGTTAGGTAAAATATATTTTAATGTGCTAAGTAGCGCAGCATTACCGCACCTCAGTTCAGCACCTGTTTTGACAGTGAGACTTAAATAAGTAATAGTAAAATGAAAGAGCAATTTGATTGATTGTTTGTTTAGTCCAACAGCCTAATTATTTTCAATTTCATTTTTTGAAGTTCTTCACGTATTTGTCAAATCTTCATCGGGGGAATTATCCCTGTCACATCTCTATTATTTCTGCCATAATTTTAATTCGGTGGATTATCAAGAATTGGATACACAGCAAAGTGCATTAGTAACATCTGAGCACCTTTTAATTAGCTAGGGAGCCAGAACTAGTAAGGGTGTTTGGCAGACGGCAGAGAGACCAAAGCAGTGGAAAGCCTCCTGGAGAGGGAATGCAGCAGAAGAAGCATTTGCAACCTATCCTCCAGAGAAATCCAACAGTGTAATCCCCCAAAGTGGACAGTGATATCTGGAAAGGGAGCACAGTGGGGGGACCCACTGATTCAGGACAATCCTGATGCAACCTGCATTTTTAGAATCCTGCGGAACTCTTACAGATGACTAAATGCCCTTCTTTAGTAAATCCCCAGAGAAGCACAGCTATGGAAACATCCTCTCCCCTCCCCAGGAGTGAGGCACACCCGAGGTGCAGTGGCCCTTGTGGTTTGTACCTTTTTTAAAAAAAAAATCAGAGAAGATGTATTAATATCTTGATATTCAAGCCACGAGATCATACATGTCCCTGGAAACTAGACTGGATTGACTCAGTTATGACTGACAGAGGCAGGTTTCATTGCAAAATGTTTACCACTAGATGGAGATGAAGAAAGCATACAAGAGAGCATTTCTGGATATCATCTTAGAATAGAAGACAGCGATCAGGCATATGTTAATTTGAAAAGATCTTACAGATGTATGTAGTAGTTTAAAAGTATAGAGTTTTGGGAGCCATGTCCAGAGGGAATCTGGACCAGAGTGGTGATGAGGAGTAGCCGGAGACCGCACTTAGCAGGAAAATTAAAGACTCAGAACTGAGAGGGAGAAAATAGTCCATATAGAGGCCTGGAAAGGAAAATCCATCCTGACAAGAAAGTCTCCTGTACCGGGACTCCATTTACCTGAGTCCACCCTTGAAGATGAATGATTTTTCTTAGCACCTAAATTCTCTTTTTTTACAGCCAAAACAATATCTCTTTTGAGATCAGGACAAGGAGTAATGGTCTCAGGTTGCAGTGGGGGAGGTTTAGGTTGGATATTAGGAAAAACTTTTTCACTAGGAGGGTGGTGAAACACTGGAATGCGTTGCCTAGGGAGGTGGTGGAATCTCCTTCCTTAGAAGTTTTTAAGGTCAGGCTTGAGAAAGCCCTGGCTGGGATGATTTAATTGGGGATGGGTCCTGCTTTTGAGCAGGGGGTTGGATTAGATGACCTCCTGAGGTCCCTTCCAACCCTGATATTCTATGATTCTATGATCAGCACCTAAGCCAGATAGAAGCTTTTTGCTTTGGTTACAGATGCTGACATGATTTTGTGAACAAGGAATTGTTTGAGACCCTACCATGGAAAACATCCCATAACAATAACTTATATTATTACAGATCATGTTCTTCACTTAAATGTCCATTGGCACTATTGCTTGAAACCATTAAAGAGTGCTTGCAAAAGAGAGAATGGAATCACAAACATGTTTTAAAAACAGGTTTCAGAGTAACAGCCGTGTTAGTCTGTATTCGCAAAAAGAAAAGGAGTACTTGTGGCACCTTAGAGACTAACCAATTTATTTGAGCATGAGCTTTCGTGAGCTACAGCTCACTTCATCAGATGCATACCGTGGAAACTGCCACGGTATGCATCTGATGAAGTGGTATGTTTTAAAAAGCTGTTCATAGAAGCCTTAGACTTAGTGAGGGCTGATCTGAAAGACATCAGTGTAGTAATTGTAATGTCCTGACACCATGTATGGTTTTGTTTCCTTGCATGGATATAATAAAAAGGGAGTAAGAAATAATTTAATCAGAGAGGTTCGGAGAGTTAGAATAAAATATACTGATGATACACTCAGATACCAGGAAGAATTGCATCACAACTAACGATAGGTATTTCTATACGATCTAACAGCTTATAACAGTCTGCTAAACAGAACCAGCAAACTAGTACTACTTGTAATAGTGTTATCTGGGACTCCCAGCTATACTCCTGTCATTACTTGGCAGAATTTCTCTTTTACTAAGGGATATTTGAGGTACAGAACATCATGATTTGAGGGAAACTTATAAAGTGTGGAGCAAATGTGGTCATTTTTCCCTTTAGGAGCCAAACTGAGTAATCAGATGTTAGAAGAGTCATCCCTAGTGCTATAGAGTCTCTAAGAGATAATAAACTGAATTATATGATGCTAAGGGGAAAAGCTGAGGACTCATATTAAGGATGTTTTATGTACAGAGGGACATGAGTCATACAAAAAAGATTTAATTGATTATTAGAAGAAAGATATTAAAAATGAATGTTGACTTAAGTCAGATTTCAGCTTGTACAGTGCTAACGTGCACTGTGGGCCTGATTTTCAGAAACTGATTTTCAGAAACTGATTTTCACAGGTTAAAATGAAGTCAACATGAGCTGCAGGAGCTCAGCGGTCTGAAAATCACTCATTAATAGTATACATGAGATAACCTTTTATCAGTTATACGTCTAAACAGGCCTGTGAGTCAATAATGGTTCAACGTACGTGCGCCCATGAGCATTCTTCTTATTTTCTTTGAGGAGCTCTCCACCTGCTGAAAAAGATGCCTTTTCAGATAAATCACACATGCCTCATGCGTTTAGATATGGGTTATGATTAGACATAGCCATATTGACCAATGAATAAACTGAGCCAAATCAAGACTAGTGAGAGATTCTTTGGAATCAACGTCATCTTTTCAATGAGAAAACTTTGTACTAAATGTCCTGCTTTATCCTTGTTTCAATATTGGATCTATCAACTTAAATTAAAAATGAAGAGAAGGCAAACTGCCTGGTGTATTTATTTCTTTTATATAGTTCAACAAATAAATGTGCACAAAAAGCACATACAGATGAAGGTGGTTTTACCAAAAATTAAAAATATCATAAATCAAAAGTAAAACCAGAAGTTCCTCAAATCAGGAGATAAACCAAAATACATCAAGCCCAAACAAGAGCTATCTTTATCCCTTGTACAGCAGCTCTTTTTATGTTCCTTTCTCTGCCACAGCCTGGAGAAACAGATGGGACATGCAGCATAATTCAGAGGTTGCAAATGTGGGCTATTTCCAATCAAAGTGGAGAGTAGGTTCCAAAGGTGAAGGCCTCTCATGGACAATGAGTTCCCTCTTTGGCAGCTCCCTCTCTCTTATTGTACCAAGAGGAGGCCAATTTGAGTGCCACCATTGAACAGAACAGTATCACACAGGAAGATTCTCTTAGATAGGCAGATCCCAATAGATTTCAGGTCTTTATAGGTCGAAACACTTCCATCTCCACTTGGAGAGCTTCGGCTCCACCGACTGTTCTTCCTGTCAGCCCCCACTCCAGCCCCAGAGCACTCCCTGCATTTAAGACTTGTACAAGAGTAGCAAAGATGCCCCCTGAATGGAACTGGGTGAATAACAGACTTTTCACTTGGACTGTGATCCTGAAAAATAAAGACAAAAATTGTTTCTGGTTGAACCGAAAACTAAATGTTTTGAAATTTTCAGCAAATCTAAAAAAAAAGGGGGGGGGAAGCAAAATGTTTCATTTTGACAAAATTGATTGATTCTTTTTAAACATTTTTGACTGTTGTTAAATAACATTAAAAGAAATTTTGAAAAAAATAATTCTGAATGGAAAAAATAAAAAAACTTCATTTAGAAAATGTCAAAATGAAAAGGTTTGGAGAGTTGGAAACATTTTTTTAGGGTTTTGGTTTTTTTTACAATTTGGCAAAAATGACACAAATTAGCAAAAGGTTTTTGTGTTGCCAAATCTGCATCTTTCACTGAAAAACAAAAGTTCTGCCTGAAACATTTCACCCAGCTCTACCCTGAGCAGCTGCTATTCACTGGGTCTGGTAAGGCAGTCACCCTTCTGCCTGCCCTTTGTCTTTGGCTGTACAGCATAGAGAAGCCATAAGACAACAATGAATCTGACCTGAAACTGCTCACGGTTGCTCCAGTCTAAACCAGCGTAAGTGAGATCCAAATTAAGCCCAAGACATTTTGTTAAGATCAAGTTCAATTTTGGTTCAATATCTGATATATCCACTATCTGGGGTGTACAGTATATCCTGCTCTCGGAGGAGAACAGACTTTTACAATCTAATAGTTCTTTTCCATTTCTATAATCACATCCTATGAACCTAAATAGTAAATATGTTTACTGATAAAGGAGGTTACAGTATACACTGTGCTTACTACATTGTCTCTCCTGTTGCTGATTAGTGAGAAAGAGAGAGATAGAAGAAGAGACATTTAAAGGGTGTACTTGATAATGCAGTAGTTTGAGTCTTTTGTGATAAATCACCATCTTAGAGGCAGATAAGTATAGGGATAGCATCTAATCACTTCAGTACACTTTACCCGCCTGGGGAGGATCAAAAGTGTTGTGGTAGATTTAGAAAGTTGGCAGTATTTTACATGTAAAGGCAAAGAGTAATACAGGTTGGTTTTTTTAACAAAACATGGTCTTAGAAATTTTGGGGACAGCTTCCTAGGTTTTATATAAGCCAGATATATATGCATACATATAAGCCATTATATTTAAAAACCATTCTGTTCTTCTTTTCCCAGGTCCACTGGGGGAGGGAAGGAAGGAAGGAAAGAGAGCAGTAGGGAGAATGTTAAAATAGCTCGCTTGTTTTTCACTCACAGGACAGATGGTGTGCAAGTTAAAAAAAATAAACCCCAATCTGAAATAGTATACCAGCTGTACCATAGTTGGTGTCTATACGGAAGGTAGTGTGGTCCATTGGATAGGGCACTGGATGAGGAGACAGAGGTTCTATTCTTGTCTCTCCCACTAACCTGCTATCTGACTTTGGACAAGTTAGTTTGCCTCTCAGTTTCCCCATCCATAAAATGAGATACTGATCTTACTTTGTAAAGAGCTTGGAGACTGATAAATGAAAACACAATATATAAGAACTACATTTTTGTGGCACATGTGGGGTCTATAAACGGCACGCAAAACATTTTTACTTCCCTGATCAATGAACATAATGCTGACAGGAAGAAAACTCTGTGTGGAGGATATTAATTCTACTTTGGACTTCTCCAGAGCAGTGATCCCTTAACATCCCAAATTGTAAAACAAAATGCATGGATTATTTTGTGATACCTCCAACAGGCCCACAAAAAGACCAAAGACATTCCACTCAGTCAGAACTTCCAGGATGTAATCCTTAGACTCTTGGATTTGGGGAAGGTGCTGTCCCTTACAAATCAAGGATAATTTGCAATGCACATGCTTCACGTTTTTTCAAGAGGCCAAGCATTCATTTTTTACACATTTTTCTCCTGCCAAAAAATATTCTGTAATGCCTTTTGCCCTCCCGTCAGTTGTTAGTCATTGTCCTGAATCCCAGGGAAAAGTTGATAGAATCACTGTGATCACAACTTAATCCGAAAGAGACCGTCTGCATACCTCCTATGATGACTCAGAACATAGAAAAACTCGTGATTTATGTCTTTTTCCAAAGAATAAGGGCTAGCTGCAGAAATTACATTAATTTTGATTGGTCATGACTTTTCAAAACCATACAAGGGAATCTCTCCCATAGCCAGGGAAATTTTTTTTCTACCAGGCTCTTATGAAAAAGCCATGTTAAATTTTCAAAGTAAGCACTGTAGCTAACATCGCACCTCTCCTGAAGCTCTGGAATACTAATGGCTTTGAAGTTATGGCATGAAAGTAAGTGGCAGGAATGTTTTATGTTGCAATGAATTTATTCGCTGTGTACTGCCCCTCTGAATGTACAAAATCTTCTGTTTGTCTACTGTGTATGTATGGGTGGGGAGGAAACATGGCTGTGATAGAATCCAAGATGGAGGATGAAGTGAGATCCTCATTCTGCTTTCTCTTTGCTCTCCCATAGAGACTTTGGCTCTGGTTCTCCACTGCCTATCTAGTGATTTACACCTGAGAAAAGAGGGTGTAAACTCTACCATTCTGCCTTTTCTACTTCTTCTTTATCGAAAAAAAAAAGATTCCCTACACCAAAACACAGCATTTAAGTTTGGTATGAGGGATTAGGGAATTTCTTTAGTGCTGGAGTTCTGGTATGGATAAATGTTTGTTAACTTATTTGCTTCATATTCTGGTGGTTTCTGTGGACATTAAAAATGCTGTGGCATTAATCATAAAACAAATGACTACATGGGCGTCTTTTTAAACATTATTCATTCGGTGAAATAATCTCATCATACATTAAATGGCATCAATGTTTAAAACTGCCTATGTGGGACTTTGCTAAGCATATGAAGGTGATTGGCTTTATATGTAACTACAAGCTTTTGTAAAATGTACACGGACATTAGATCAGTAAACATAAAAATAACTACAGAAAACTCTGTTACTGTTGCAGTGGTTTTGGAGATGATGAAGATGTATCTAAAAAAGGCTTACCAGACTGAAGACATTCAAAATTATGATTAGGTAGCAACATTCTTCAGTTAAAGGGCACATGTTGGGGGATTACACTGCACAAAAGAAGATATGCAAATATTTTGTCCCATCATTCTTTCTTCTTTTTGAACAAACTAGATCCCCAAAGTAGCTTGGAGGATACTTTATTTATGTGCCTGCTAGTTCAGGTCCCACCTACCAATTCATCATGTTCCTGCCTTGTGCCATCTGTTGTAAATGAATAACTCCGCCTGCAACTTTCTGAAGTATGTGTGTTTGCTATTATGTAGATTAATGCAAAATGTATTTTTTTTTAAAACCAACAACTACAGAGTGCTTACGTGCCTAGCCAACCTCAGTAGAAATCTGTCATTTAGTATGCAATAAATGTGAATAACTCTCCAAAAGCACAAGAAAAAGTTAGGCCTGAGTTGTACTAAGAGTTGTACATATCTGTTGACCTAATTAATTGCCACAAAGTAATTATTAGTTGACTCAAGGTATGAGATACTACTATTTAAATGACACTTGCAACTTGAAATCACATGCAGAATCCTGCCATTCAAATACATGGAGTGATTATAAAGTCAGAAATAGTATTTGAATTTTGACTTTTGTAGTGCTGAGTTAACAATTCATGACAAATAATTTACTTGACATATTTCATCCTTTTTTTCCATTTGCACATGATTGGGGGATTTTTCCAGAAGATTTATTAATTTCTTCATTGAATAACTCCTTACCTGCAGTTCATTAGCAAATTTATGAATATTCACAGCTCTAAATGAGTGCAGCGTTTGTTAGTCACATTCACAACATAGTGTTGTTTTGGAACCCTGTTTTGATAACTTGCATAGCAAACCACAACAGCAGAAACTGCAGAGAGCAAATTTCACAACTGAATATATGACCTGAAAATTGCTTTTGGTGAATACCCAAACATTCAACCCAAAATGTTGCTTCTGGTAAATATTCACATTATTAAACTTGCATGCTGGAAATCTTGACAGAAAGTAAACCAAAAAAGGTTGTGAACACAGTAAATAAAAAATACATTTGCACATTTAAAAGAACATTGATAGAGGATTTAACCACACTGCCTGATCCTGGAATAGTGCTTATTATCCTGACTAGTCTCTTTGATTTCAGTAGAATTACTTGAAGGAGTAAGTACTTCATTTGGAAGGGTTTTTTTTCAGGATCAGACTTATAGTTAGAAATTGTTTAATTCACTGACAGATGATCAGTACTTCATATTGTCTATGCACATAGGCGAATGGAATAGATACCTGATACATTTGTAGTTCATCGATTATATATACATAAATTATGACCAAAAAAAGCATCTATTTTATTCAGGTTTTAGTTCTTCTAATCTCCCATGGCTCTGTTCAGAACAAAATCAAACAAAGCTTTAGAAATTTCCCCACCCTGATTGTGCAGTTAGATGAAAATAAAAAAGCTGGCAGAAATTCATGAAGCTAAAGGAAGAATGATATACTACAATAGCTAAACAGAGCTAAAGAAGTCTAAAGAAGAATCCCTTAAAAATTTCACCACCTCATGTCAGCTACAAAAATTCAGTTCACTGCTATCAGTTTTGATAAGCAGCCTTCCTCACCGATGAGGCTATAAGATGATAATGTCATTCAATAACTCTCACACCCTTTCCTGCTATTTGTCCAGTGCAGGAAACTAAGGATTTTCTTGTCGTGTGGACACAACGGAAATATCCAGCAAGCAAATACTGACCCTCGCATGCAAACAGGTCCATATCCTTTTTCCGCTTGACAACTTCCTTCCTGCCTGCTAGGAACAAATCTACTCTTCATTTTTCCGGAGTTCTTTATACAGGCTACTCAGAAAGCCCCTGGGTAAGAGACAAACATTTTATTAATGTAAACTTCATCTAACAGCTGGATACCCATGCAGCCAGGCCCAGATTTACAGTAAAGGCTTGTTTGCTTCTTTTAATTATACACCTCTATTCCGATATAACATGACCCAATATAACAAAAATTTGGATATAACTCAGTAAAGCAGCACTCTGGGGGGTGGGGCCGCGTGCTCCGGCAGATCAGCACATCAGCATGTCTGGCTCCGACATGCTGTTCTGAGCAGCGTTTTAAGGGTGCCGGGCCGGGGCTGAGGGGTTGGATAAGGGGCAGAGGGTCTCGGGGGGCGGTCAGGGGACAGGGAGCTGGGGGGTTGGATGGTTCGGAGGTTCTGGGGGTGGGGTGGTCTGGGGACAGGGAACTGGGGCATTGGATAGGCTGTGGGAGTCCCGAGGGGCCTGTCATGGGGCGCGGGTGTGGATAGGGGTTGGGGCAGTCAGGGGACAGGGAGCAAGGCGGGGGGTTGGATGCGTTGGGGGTTCTGAGGAGTCAGTCAGGGGGCAGGAAGTGACTATTAATAATGGAAATGCTCGAGGCCAAGGTTCGATATAATGCGGTTTCACCTATAACGCAGTAAGATTTTTTGGCTCCCGGGGACCACGTTATATAGGAGTAGAGGTGTAGTAACACTGCATCTGAGTCACTAAAAACTGCATGCCAGAGACTAACATAAAGAGTTTACTGAGAAGTCTGGTCCTCACCTTAAAAACAAAACAAAATATTTGCATTTTTACTATTTTGTGAGGGTATTTTCTGAATACTTTTGTGCTTTGTAATTTATTTATTACTTAAGGTACTTTGCTATCTTGGCCATAAAGGGGTGCTTTAGATACGCAAATGATAATGATTTTGTTTATTTAATTACATTGAACTAGGTTGAGGCTTAGCTCTAAGCCCAGGACATCAGGTTCTATGTAGCTGTGCTGATCCAGGAGCAACTCAGGGAAGGAACTAATTCACAGTTCCTGCCCTGCTCCCCACTTGCTCCCAGGAGAAGGTACTCAGGGCTTGTCTACACTTAAAATGCTGCAGCTGCACTGATGCAGCTGCGCCACTGTAGCACTTCAGTGAAGACATTGGCTATCCCAACAGGAGGGCTTCTCCTGTTGGCATAGTTAGCTATCGCCTCTTGCTGGATTATGTGGACAGGAAAAGCCCTCCCACTGACGTAACTCCCAGTGTACATATCGCTATGTCAGTATAACTGCATCGTTCGGGGTGTGGATTTTCCACACCACTGAGCGATGTAGTTATTCTGACATAAGTTACTACTGTAAACCAGTCTTTACTGGAGCCTTGCAAAGGGTGGAACTTACTTTCCTTCTCCCAACAAAGTGCACCCACATTGCATTTCCTTGGTACATGTGTAAATGACAATAGGTGCAAGGCAGTGGAGAGTCAGGCCTATCCTGTCTTGTTCCTTCTAGATATTTGAGTACATCAGAATTGTCCCATTAAATTTGACAAATGTTTCATTCAGTGCTTAGCTGAGTGCTCATACTGGAATCTCAAGAGTGTTGCTGACCAAGACTGAAATACAACATATTCACAGAGCTGAATGAATAAACTTGCACAAAGCTTTAAGGTATTGTGCCTAGCTCAATATTCTTTAACTTTCACGAGCATTAAAATATAACCTCCCCCAAAATATCAACATTATCAGTAAGTTCAGTTCATAATTGGTTGTATGCAGAAACAAGAAGACTGAGGCAAAATGGAGAATGGGGACATTCAATTAAATTTAAAGGTGGCAAATTCAAAACTGATAAATGGAAATACTTTTTCACAAAACTCGTAATTCAACTATGGAACAAACTCACTGCCATAGGAAGCTGATCAGGTCAAGAACTTACCAAGATTCAACAAGGAATTGGACAGTTATATGGATAAATGTGCCACTGACACATTGGGCAGTCCAGTTCCTCCATTGATTATAGTAGCTTGCCAAGCAGTAGCTTTTTTGAAGATCTGTCAAAGAGTGAATATGTGGTCACAACATGATCTACCTGGATGGAACCCAGCCTGTTCTTCTCTTTTCATCCACTGCCTCTTCATTCTATTCAGCATAACAGTAGCCAATACTTTGGCCGGGATTGATAGCAGTAGGATTCCTCTCCAGTTCATGCATTCAGTAAGATCACCCTTGTTGGAAATGCCATGAGGAAACTATCTTCCCAGTCCTATGACACCTGTTCATTCACCCATATTTAGCAACAGACTCTTGTTAACTGCTTAATTAGAATTTTATCTTGGATTTTGTCAAGATCAGGAGCTATCCCCTGTTTGATATCTTTGATGGGTGCTTTAATTTCATTGGGTGTTATTGGTCTCTCTTTTATTTCTAACTTGACATTGGCATTTCTCTTGAACCTGTGCATGATCTTTGGCTCTGCACATGGAATGGAAATGCTCTTTCCATCATCTGATTTGTTCTTAGTGCAACACAACAGAGGTTAAATTCTGCTCTCAGTTACACTCATGCATTTTTGAAATAGCTCCACTGACCTCTCCTCTCATTTACATCAGTACAACCTCATTGATTGTTGTGAAAGCTACAATGCAAATTTTTGCTGTAATTTACACTAATATAAATATAGAATAATTGTAGTAACACACAGTAGGTAATATTTGGACCACATATTGGCCACATTTTGTTTAAGTATTAATTTGAGACCTGCAAGTTCAAGTTGTCAGTTGACTCATTTTCCTGAACATAAAGGTCATACAAATCTCTTTGAACTTGTTTCCTTGTTCTCTGCAGGAGTTCCCTGGAAGAACCCTTCTGTTCCACTTCTGCTCAGGATGGAGGGGGAGTTAGCACTTGATTCTTTCATTCAGCCTTGTTCTTTTTTTAAGTAGGAAAGTTGGTCTGAAGTGTGGAAGCTGTGACACCTGAATTACGTGAGCTTTAATTGCAGCAGAGACCTCTGATCAAAATAAGGACATGATTTGGAAGTAAATATTTATTTTCCAACCGTCTTCCAACAATCTTTGATTCAAATGTGTGATTAGTAATGTACATGTGCAAGTTTCAAAACGAAGTATTGAACACCAATATATATTTAATTATACAGTGAGTGATGAGTGAACAATCTTGGTATTACACAGCTCTGAACTATACATACACATCATGGCTTAATTATTTACAGACTGTGTACACATCTTTCTACCCAGATTAGAGAGAGGTCAGACCTGTTAATCATAGTTCTGGAAGCATCAGGGTGAAATACTGATGCCAAAAGTCCCATTAACTTCAACAGGGCCAGGATTTCACACCAGTTGTTTAGCCAGAGCTGCCTATCTCAATCCCACGAAGAAACCGAACAAACAAATTTGAAGTATTCTTAAACTCTTTTTAGCCCTTTATAATCCAAATAAAAAAGCAGGTGGCTCTAGGAGCATACAGAATTGTAAAAGCCTGCAAAATCTAGCTGGAAATTAATGAGCACTTTTAATTCAAGCTCTCCAGCTGCAAAGTGCTTCTCTAAAAAGGATAAAAATAGGCTCCAGTGTCCAACACTGCATGTGTGTTACAGCTAAGCACATAATGGCTGCTCTATTTATCTGTACAGGTTTTCCACTCTGAGTCTGATCCTGATCTTGCTTACTTTGGTATAAATCAGGAGTAATACCATTGAAATCAATGGAATTACATCAGTGTAAAACTGCTGTGACAGCAGAAATAGACCCATTGGGGAGGAAAGGCTCAATACAAAACCAAATTTTGTTCCATTCTACTATTGTTTTCTTATTCAGAAAAAAAGTAGTTAAGATTTCAAACTTAGCTGAGAGCAGATAAAAACTTTTTTTTCAAGCGTGGATCCCTCCTAAACATAGACAATTTCAGTCATCCAGCAGAAAAAACGCAGATTGAGACCTGTTGCTGAGTTTAGTTGGTTTTTTTTAACTTTCCTTTTAAACTTATATGTCTTTCTACTTTGCATATATATAGAAAGCTAAAATATTATGGAGTGGCAAAGATGCTCATAATGTTACAATCTCAGACAATATCTATAAAACATAGTTTACCAATAATTAACAAAGTTGTAGGTATTAAGAATAATGCTAATTCTCACAGAGCAGTCAATATGGAGATATTAAATTGTTTCCAACAGCCAGATTGTTAATCTCCTCTCCAAGAACCTATTTCTTTTCATGCCTGTAAAGGAAAGTCACAAAGGCAATTACAGCATTATTTAAGATAAGCAAGTTAAAAAAATTTAATAGCACTATGATGTTAGTACCATTGTTCTGGCTTCAATTCCATCTGCACTTTCATTTGTATACAGTATTCTTTCCTGTCTAGACTGTTTTGGAGGGTTAAACAGCTGCTGAATTCCACCACAGAGGTGGCTGCATTTCAGTGGTTCTATACATGTCTCCTTGGAACCTTCTGGATGAAATGCACTATATATATATGTTTTCCAAGACCTACTGCACACTTTAGGATACTAAAAGAACAGAATTAATGTACATTTTAGTCCCCTTCCTACTCACAAAAATGGAGCAGGTGGCCGAGTGTAACAGAGGAATGATGTGTTATTTTTTTATCAGGTGTATGAGTGTGCCTATTATTGCCAACAAGCTGCATGATCTAGGATTTAGTGTCACTCAGCAGAGAATCTGGGATTGGCTGCAGCACTCCAATAGTTTTTCAGTGCTCAGGGGGAAATTTAAAAATAAATCTAATCTTTAACATAGGTTTCATATTGGCTCTGACAACAGTACCAGTATATCTTAATGTTATTCAGTCAGTACTCAATCGGAGAATATGTATGATGGAAAAAGAGGAGTAGTTACATGAATAAAATAATTAATAATAATGCCTAGCTTTTATATAGCATTTTTCATCAGTAGATCTCAAACCGCTTTACAAAAGAAATCAGTATCATTATCCCCATTTAACTGATGAAGAAACTGTTAGTGCCTGCCATTCCATTGTTGTCATGTGTCTAGCTATGTTATTCACATTCAAGAACTTTACACTTATAAATATTTTAAACAAAGCTCTCAAGCAATTTACAAGTTTTAATTAATTAATCCTCACAACATTGCTGTGAAATAGTTGTTATAGCAATTTTATAGATGAGTAAATTGAGGCACCAGGAATTGAAGTGATTTGCCCAAGATATTATTCTAGTTATTGGCACAGCAGGGTATAGAGACCAGAACTGTTGATTCCATTTATACTGCTCTAGCCACTAGTCAACACTGTCTCTCTGATCTGTCTTAATACAGCTCTCTGACAGTTCCTCAGGCAAGTCACGCTGTTGGTTTAAACTTAACACAGCCAAAACTGAACTCCTTGATGCAGAGTCTCTGCTGCACTAGACTTCTGCTCATTGCAGCAAAAGATGGGTTACACAGATCCCTGATTTTCAAGGTAGGTGACCCAGTGTAGCCAACATAGTTACACCAGCTAGCTTCAGTACCATAAGAATCATACTCTAGTCGAGCATAGCCAGACTCTAGAGCACTCTGGCCATGCTTCAAGACACTCTGTGCACCAGAGTCAAGTGTGGAATGGCACAGATGCTGGCCATGGCCACATCAGATCTGCACAATGGTAAGCTCCACCACACTGGCAGAATTCGCAGCTGGCCAGATCCAGTTGTTTTCTCTGTTGTGCACTCCTTTCAGTGTGCCAGACCAAAACCAAGAGGTTAGTTCTTCATGTTTTCTTCCAAACCCTCTGCACTCTCCCCCCACCCAATTCTCTGTCATTTTTTACATCCATAATCCTGCCTCTCAACCAAGCTCATAATGTGGGAGTCATCTGCAGTCCCTTCCTCTCATGCCCACACAAACACACTGTCCAAATCTTGCTGCTTCTTCCTCCAAACATTTCTAAGATCTTTCCTTTCCTTTTTTGCCTAGACAACCAAAACTCTCGTCCTTCTCCCATCTTAGATAATGTAACCTCTGGCCTCCCTAACACCCACTTTGCCCTTTCTGGTCAGTATAAGACAAGCTGCTGAACTTTGCAGTTGCTCTGACTACATTCCCCACCACCACCTTTGAATCCATGTACTGGCTTCCCCTACATCAAGGTAAAGCTTTTTTGTCCTCTCTTTCAAGGTGCTTCACAGCTCTGTGGCCTCCTGCTTGTCCACTTTTAATCCACAGGTCATTACAATCTACTTCTTCACATCCCTCCCACGGATTCACTGACACTTATGATATTGGCCATATGATGGCGAGGTTGAGTGGTGCCTGGAGATACTTGGCTCTTGCATTAGACAACAAAACGAGAAGTATATACTGTATGTGTACTAAATAGTTTATAAATGGTTAGTAGTTCGATTTTGCCTCAGTGATACCACTGTGCATCTTCCATATTTTCCAGTCTATGGAGGAGAGGCACCCTGAGCACAGAACTAACAAATCTGGATCTTAAGCCCTAAAATGTGAAATGTTGTCATCTTCTTAGTTTGGCAGATTCAGTTATCAGGAGAATGTCATGGTCCTTAGAGACTGAATTATCCCTGTTACCCTAAGAGGAAGTCTCCCCTAGATCACGATTGAGGAATGCTGGTAGGGCAGTGTGCATGGTGGCAGCTTGCCCTATTGCTGACCTGTAGATAAATAAAGGACCTCTTTCACTAGAGCTGTCATAATGATGCATTTCACCACCACTAAATCACACACATTTTTTTAAAAAGGAAGTTTGTGATCATATCCAAACATGCCAATTAAATGCACACATAAATTACTAATTAAAATATTTGCATAAAATATTTGCACAATAATATCTAAGTGTTACTAGCTTCCCCCATTCCGTAAAAGGTAGCAACCCTAATGGTCTTATCTTTTAAACCCTTACACGTGGTTACTTGCACTGAAAATTCATCATATGAAATATGATTACAGAATTGGTCACACAAATAGAGGTTTGCAGGAGTGGTCTCTAGAATATTAATAAAGTGATTTCTAGCAAATTTTCAAGACTGGAAAGAAGGTACATCTCAGTGATAAATATAACATCTCCTTTTAGCATAACATACTGAAACTTAATAAATGGAAACCTCCATATAGACTAGTTTTATAATGATCAGTAAACAACTTTTATTATTTTTAAATGAAAAAAAAAAGATGATCTGCAATCCAGTGATAAAGAATTGATTTTTGGCAGACAAACAAAATTGTTTGGCCTGTTTTTATGGATGACATAATTAGATTCAAAACCCCTAAACAAAGCACATCCACTTCAGTACTTTGTCGGTATTGCTTTGGTGATGAAGCCAGTCATAAACGTTAATTAAAACAAAACATCCTTAGGTAAATAAAAGGAAGTACCACCAAAATAACATAAGCAACAGAAGAAAGCCTGGAGTGTTTCCACACTAAAGTTTGATTAAGAAGAACAACACCAAATACTCATGTAGTAATTTGACCAACTCGTGTTTCTGGCATGAAGAGTTTCAGTTTGATTCCTGGCCAGCTTTCTTTTTTCCAAAGGAGATTATATAATATTTGGGACTAATGAGAGTTGAGGAGGTTCAGCACCTTGCAGGATCAGGCTCTTGACTGAGTCTGGAAATAAGGTGACCTTTAACGATGTCCAGGGATAGTAAGGACTTCCTGGTAATCATAACAGACTACCAGGTATCAGCACAATATGCCAGAATACTGGACCAAACATAGCAACAGCATAACAGACCATTAGAGTTCATGAAGGATTGTTACATGGCAAAATGCTCTGAACTGGTCTTAGCACTGTTACAGGAGTCCTTATAGATTATTGTCTTCAGTGTCAGCTGTCTTAGACGAGCACTTGACTTCCTGCAAGCAGCAGACTCCTTGTGTTCCGCACAAAGGGTTGAGGAGAGTTTCCACAGGGCCAGCCATATTCTTACCTTATCTTTGGTCTGGTTAGGAATAGCTATTTCAATACATTTGAGCTGTTCTGTTTGCATGGCCCTACTATCACCTTATCTGTTTCAATTAGAGGTCTATTTGACACACACATCAGCACATAAAAAACAAAATTTTCATCTTCACTGAGGGTTCCATAGAAGCCCACCAGGAAGTGGCAGCAATGCGAATGGCAGAAACAGTACATCCATAGACTGTGATGGCCACATCCTGTCTCTGGTCAGCACTATCCATTTCAGGGATGGTCTTGGCTAACTGCAGATCCCAGAAGACCAGGGCTTTGTGCCACTTTGTGGATACCTAATGTCATCTGGAGAGGCCTCAGTGAATCTGATCCGCTGTATTCAAGATATGTTAAATCATTCTTAAATTGTACTTTTAAAACAACTTCATTCTACAATTTGTTTCATTGCCAATACCTTTAATAAACCATAATACTGAAATGGATATTTAATTTTGTACATGATGCAAAAGGCTTCCTAAAAAAGCTTGAAAAGATCAATAGCACAGAGTAGCTAAAAATTTGCTTCCATGTGTTTACTTTTATGGGTCTTGTAATAAAGAAAGACTTGAATGTGATTTGTCCTTCTGAGAGCCATACATGCATGATGTACATTTCCTTCACTAATACATCAAGTCATTCATTTCTCAACACTCCAGGATGCAAAGTTTATTTTTGCTAATTCTGCTAAACCTATGAAACTGGAATAACTATGATCACAAACTGTGAGCTACTGTGTTAGCATTAGCTCAGTTGTTAATGAGATGGCTGTTACCACTGCAGCCATCAAACAGCCATCAAACAGTGTTGGTATATGATAAGTATAATGGTCTCTGAGACACCCTAAAATGTTACTTGGGACCACACAAGCTTAAACTATTGAAAACAACTGCATGGAAGATTTCTCCTCAGTCCCCTAGGAACTAATACTGAAGAGAAACAGAAAGGTATTTACACCTTTCAAAACATAACAAATGAAACGTGAACTGAGTTATCTGTGATCAGTCTTGAGGTGCTAGTGCTGTGACTCACAATTTGGTCCTTCTAGACCACTGTGGCCTCAGTATTTGTTGTACATGTGGGACAAAGTTTAGAGTTTATTTATAGGTTTTATTTCTCAAAACAGATGTTGCCAAAGTGCCACACTCTGTGTGTGTGTGTGTGCCATTTTTAATAGGAATATCAGAGGTAGAAAAACCTCAAACTCTTTCTTTAACTATTGATTTAAGTGTAATCATTATCCTGGATGCTACATCACAGATTACGGGAGCCTTGAATTATTAGACTAAGATTTAACATTAAGGCAAATGTGATGTTATTGACATGAACTGTGACCATATAGATCATTGTTGGAACCAGGATCCTATAGTTGCAAATCTTGTACAAAGGAGGTCAAGTAAGGTGTCTATAGAAAGGTTGTAAATTGCTGGTTATGATTATATGGTCTGTATGTGTGTATCATTTTTGTATTTGAAGTTATGAATATTGGCTATGTACTTGTATCTCAATGTGTTTGATTCTAAGTAGCCTCAGTGAAGCATTTGGTCAGCTTCTTGAGAAAGGACTATGCTCAGTAAGTGTCCAGTCAAGAAACACTTAACTGACAATGGATTTTGGGAGATGCCAATCCACATCTGAGCTTTCCTGGGAATGTTCAAACTAACATGTAAACAATAGAGTCAGCCTACAAAAAGCTGAATCATTCGTGGACATGTGACTTGCCCAGGTGACTACAAACTCCATCTTGTTGCTGTGACTTTGCACAGAAGAACAAATGGGCTTCTGCCCACAAGAGAGAGAATATAAAAGGCCCTGGAAGCCTGTCCATTTTGTCTTCCACTGGCTCAAGAGATGGCCTCTCCACACCAAAGAGATGCCTGAAAGAAACTGGAACAAAAGTCTGTAACTCCGGGGGGGTGAATGATTGCTGGACCCAGGCCCTAAGCCACAACGTTGGTCTGAAAAGGATTGGGCCCAGACTAGGAAGGAGTCTAGTCTGTGAAAGAAGCTTATTGGAACATCTCTGAAGGTGAGATTTCCCATATTCAGTTTCCTACTGAATTAGGCTTAGACTTGCGTGTTTTGTTTTATTTTGCTTGGTAACTTACTTTGTTCTGTCTGTTATTACTTGTCCTACTTTTTATATTTAATAAAATCACTTTTGCTTTTTAATTAACCCAGAGTGAGTAATTAATACCTGGGGGAGCAAACAGCTGTGCATATCTCTCTATCAGTGTTATAGAGGGTGGACAACTTCTGAGTTTACCCTGTATAAGCTTTATACAGAGAAAAACGGATTCATTTGGGGTTTGGATCCTATTGGGAGCTGGGTGTTGGTGCTGGAGACAGGAGTACCTGCTGAGTGGTTTTCAGTTAAAGCCTACAGCTTTGGGGACATGGTTCAGACCTTGGGTCTGTGTTGCAGCAGGCTTGTGTGTCTGGCTCAACAAGACAGGGTTCTGGAGTCCCAGACTTGACAGGGAAAATAGGCTCAGACGTAGTCTTAGCACATCAGGTGACAGTCCCAAGGGGGTCTCTGTGACCAAACCCAAAGAAGAAGCATCTTTTATAAAATGTATCCAGCTAGGCTGAAGGTCAAAATATTCCCAAAATGTGCAGACCCAGCATGCTCTGGTGAGGGAAGCTTCAGGGGTTCTCTCTACTTCTTGTTCCAAAGTCCCACTCCATAGCATGGAGCAAATCTTGCTTGAAGATTATATAGGGCACTTGTATGGTGCTTTTCATCAACATTGCCTCCTACACTATGTTAGCCACCTGAGCCTGCTTACATTGTTTAATTAATTTGTGTAGAGAAAGGAGTGGGGTAAGCAAAGTCAGCAAAAGAGTAGGGTGGATGCTACAAAACCATTTCCACTAATCATATTCTTTCAGACTTCAGAAACTTTGGCTGTGTTCACCACCATATTGTGTTCACTTGCCACAAATATTATAGCTAATGTGTTTGTTGGCAGGACTCTTCAGAGACCCAGCAAATTCTAATCAATTTTGCAGAATAGTCATGAGAAATGAATGTATATTTTGTTTATTCACAGACATTATTCAGCAAATAATTTCAAACAACAAGTAAATTGGAGGAAATTATGGACAAGTCATAAAGAGAGGGGGAAAGAAAAAATTACTGACTTCTTATAAATTATTCACTCAGCTCAAGTTAGCAGTCAGTGAGCCATTTCTCTCTATGTCCCTTAGTGCCATCATTGTCAACAGGTAAGAACATAAGAATGGCCATTTTGGGTCAGACCAATGGCCCATCTAGCCCAGTATCCTGTCTCTTGGCAGTGGCTGGTGCCAGATGCTTCAGAAGTAATGAACAGAACAGAGCAATTTCAAGTGATCAATCCCTTATTGTCCAGTCAGAGCTCCTGGCAGTTGGAGATTTTGGGACACCCAGAACATAGAATTGCATCCCTACCCATCTTAGCTAATAGCCACTGATGGACTTACCTCCGTTAACTTATCTAACTCTTTTTTTAACCCAGTTATACTTTTGGACTTCACAACATCCCAAGGCAACAAGTTTCCCAGGTTGACTTGCATTGTGTGAAGAAGTACTTCATCTGGCTGTTTTAAACCTGCTGCCTATTAATTTCATCAGGTGACCTCTAGTTCTTGTGTTATGTGAAGAAGTAATTAACGCTTCCCTATTCACTTTCTCCATTCCATTCATGATTTTATAGACCTCTATCATAATCCTCCCTTAGCCATCTGTTTTCTAAGATGAACAGTCCCAGTATTTTTAAACTCCCCTCATATGGAACCTGTTCCATCCCCCAAATCATTTTTGTTGCCATTCTCTGTACTTTTTCCAACTCTAATATATCTTTTTTGAGATGGGGCAACCAGAACTGCAAGCAGTATTCTAGGTGTGGGAGTACCATTGATTTATACAGCAGCATTATGATTTTTTCTGTTTATTACTTTCCTCATGGTGCCTAACTTCTGTTAGCTTTTTTTGTCTGACACCACCCAGTGAGTGGATGTTTTCAGAGAACTATTCACAATGACTCCAAGATCTCTTTCTTGAGTGGTGTGGTGGTGTATGTGCACCCCGTCTCCTGTCGGGGTGGATAATGGGTGTGCTGACCCCACAGTTACAGTCTGCCGGACTTTCTTGGGCCTCACCATGATGAAGTCCAAGGGTCAGAGTCAAAGCGGCGGCCCTTGGGTTCTGGGCTGCGTGGCCTCATGGCCAGAGTCAATACAGTGACCTTTGAGTTCAGGGCAGCGTGGCCTAGCAGCCAGAGTCAATACCATGGTCCTTGAGTTCAGGGCAGCATGGCCTAGTGGCCAGAGTTGATACCATGGCCCTTGAGTGCACGGCAGCGTGGCCTAGTGGCCAGTGTCCATATAGCAGCCCTCAGGTACAGGGCAGTGTGGCCTAGTGGCCAGATCTGGGGGACCTCACCAGAATGGGTGGAGGCTGGGGTAGAGGGACCCAGGCCCACCCAATTCCATCGGGTTCCGATCGAGAGCCCTAACAGTGGCAGAGTGGTCTGCCACTAGGTCAGCAGAGAATCCAACCGCAACACACTGACCTTACATGGGTGGGAGAGACCACTTACTCACCCTCCCTGGGTCACTTCCTACCAGGCTTCCTGAAGCTGCAGTCCATAGGGCATCAGGGTCTTCATGTAACTCCCACAGGCAAGGGCTGTAATGGCTCCTGGGCTGGAGCCTCCAACCAATGTCCTTCCTCCTTGGTGGTCAACCCAGACTGAGCTGGACTGCTCTCCTTTATACAAGCACAGCATTTGGAGCATGCCTAGCACAGTCTGAGGGGTGGCACTTCCTCCACCCATTGTGCCTAGTGCAGGGTATGCACACGCCCTCACAAGTGGTAACAATTAATTTAGACTCCATCATTTTGCATGTAGAGTTGTGATTATTTTTTCTACTGTACATTCCTTTGCATTTATCAACATTGAATTTCATCTGCCATTTTCATCTGCCAATCACCCAGCTTTGTGAGATCCCTTTGTAACTCTTCAGTCAGCTTTGGACTTAATTATCTTGAGTAATTTTGTATCATTTGCAAATTTTGCCACCTCACTGTTCAGCCCCTTTACTGGTTCATTTATTAATATGTTGAACAGCACAGGTCCAAGCACAAGTCCTTGTGGGAGCCCTGCTATTTATCTCTCTCAGTTGTGAAAACAAACCATTTATTCCTACACTGTGCTTCCTATCTTATAACCAGTTACTGATCCATGAGGGGACCCTCCCTCTTATCCCATTTCTATTTAGTTTTCTTAAGAGCCTTTGATGAGGGACCTTGTCAAAGTACACTATATCCACTGGATTGCCCTTGACCACATGTTTACTGACACCCTCAAAGAATTCTAATAGATTGGTGCGGCATGGTTTCCCTTTATAAAAGTCATGTTGACTCTTCCCAAACATATCATGTGTATCTATCTGTCTGTCAATTTTGTTCTTTACTATAGTTCCAACCAATTTGCCTGATACTGAAGTTAAACATATGGGCCTGTAATTGCCAGGAAAATAGGTGTTGCATTAGCTACCCTTCAGTCATCTGGTACAGAGGCTGATTTAAGCAATAAGTTACATACCACAGTTCATAGTTATGCAATTTCATATTTGAATCCCTTCAGAACTCTTGGCTTAATATCATCTGGTCCTGGTGACCAATGTTTCCTCTAATTTTTGACAGGCCATGTGTGCAAAAAGTTTCTTCTGTGCAAATTTTTGACAGGCCGTGTGCACAAAAAATTTCTTCTGTGCAAATTTTTGTGCTTCTGTGCAAATTTTTGTGTGAGTGGTGTTTTGCTGTGTGCACAGGGTTCAGGATCTGTGTGCATGCATACACGTGCACAGCTTAGAGGGAACAGTGCTGGTGACTTATTACTGTTTACTTTATCAATTTGTTCCAAAACCTCCTCTATTGAGACCTCAAACTGAGACGACTCCTCAGGTCTGTCAACTAAAAACACTGGCTCAGGTGTGGAAATCTCCCTCACATTCTCTGTAGTGAAAACCAGTGAAAACACTTCATTTAGCAATGGCCTTGTCTTCCTTGAGTGCTCCTTCATTAACTTGATTTGCAGTTGCCCACTGATTGATTGGCAGGCTTCCTGTTTCTGATGTACTTAAAAACAATTGCTGTTAGTTTTTGTGTCTTAGCTATTGCTCTTCAGATTCTTTCTTAGCCTTCCTAATTATACTTTTACCCTTCACTTGCCAGAATTTATGCTCCTTTCTATTTTTGTCACTTAGGATTTGACTTCCAATTTTTAAAGGATGCCTTTTTGCCTCTAACCACCTCTTTTACCCTGCTGTTTAGCCAAGGCATTTTTTTGGTCCTCTTACTGTTTTGTTTTGTTTTTATTTGGGATATATATTTAGTCTGAGCCTCTATATGGTGTTTTTAAATAGTCTCCATGCAGTTTGTAGTTTCACACTTGTGATTGTTCCTTTTAATTTCCATTTAACTAGCTTTCTTATTTTTGTGTAGTTTCCATTTCTGAAGTTAAATGCTACTGTGGTGGGTTTCTTTGGCATTTTTCACCCTACAAGGATGTTAAACTTAATTACCTTATGGTCTCTATTATTGAGCGATTCAGCTATATTCACCACTTGGACAAGATCATGTGCCCCACATAGGACTAAATCAAGAATTGCCTCTCCTCTTGTCGATTCCATGACAAGCTGTTCCAAGTAGTAGTAATTTATGGTGTCTAGATATTTTATCTAGTTGGAATCCCCACATCCTTATTATTGGGTTCTCTCTTTTTCTGGCTTCTCCAATCTCCCTTAATATTTCACAATCACCATCACCATCCTAGTTAAGTGGTCAGTAGTATTTTCCTACTGCTATACTCTTATTATTCAAGTATGAAATTTCTATCCATAGAGATTCTATCGTACGTTTGGTTCATTTAAGATTGTTACTTTATTTGACTCTATGCTTTCTTTCACATTTAGTGCCACTCCCTCACCAGCACAACCTACTCTGTCATTCCTATATATTTTGTAGCCTGGTATTACCATGTCCCACTGATTACCATCATTCCACCAAATTTCCATGATGCCTGAAATATCAATATCCTTATCTAATGGCACTCTAGATCACAAAACTTAGTATTTAGATTTCTAGCATTTGTACATTTTGTCAATATTCGGTTGCTTGTGTCCATGAGCTATATTTAAATCAGACTCTTTTACATTTCATTGTTCCTCACTAGCTCCTATCTGTACTTTACCAACTTCTTCCTTTATCCTTTTTACTAAGATATAGAGTGCCTCCCTTAATAAATTCACCCAAATTGTGTGCTCCTCCACACCTGTAGGCTTTCCCCCAGCCCTTAGTTTAAAAACTCTTCTACAACATTTTTAAATTGTACAGGCCAACTATCTGGTTCTGTTTTGGTTGAGGTGGAGCCTATCCTCCCTAGGCTCCTCCTTTCCCACAAGGTTCCCTAGTTCCTAATAAACCTAAAACCTTCTTCCCTAAACCATTGTCTCATCCACGCATTAGCATCTTGTAGTTCTGCCTGCCTTCCTGTCCCTGTGCATAGAAGTGGAAGCACTTCAGAGAATGCTACCATGGAGGTTTTGGACTTAATCTCTTACCTACCAGCCTAAATTTGGCCTCCGGGACCTCTTTCCTAGTTTTCCCTGTGTCATTGGTACCTACATGTACCACGACCACTGGCTCTTCCCCAGCACTGCACAAATGTCTGTCTAGATGTTTTATGAGACCCACATCCTTCCCAGCCAGCTGGCAATTCACCAGGCAGTTCTCCAGTCCTCAGGAACCATCAGCTATCCCCATTACTATTACCTGGCTCTTCCTAGTAACTATGGTTCCCTCCACACAAGGGGTATCCTCAGTGCCAGAGGATACCATGACGTCATCTGAAAGGAGAATCCTAACTATGAGATTGTTTTGCACCTCTCCAGCTTGATACTCTCCTTTCCTGAGATTTTTAGCCTCCTCAACAGCACAGAGTTTGTCAGTCTGGAGGTGGAATTGCTCTACTGTGTCCTGGAAAGTCTCATCTATGTAGCTCTCTGTCTCACTTAGCTCCTTCAGTTCAGCCACTCTGGCCTCAAGAGCCTGTAAGGCTTCTCTGATGGCCCTGAGCGGCTTGCACTGTATTCACACACATGCCACAAGATAGATAATCGTATAGGCTGCATACAGTGCAATAAAATGGATAGCCCCCATTCTGCTGCTGGACTTCTTCCTTCATTATTTATTGTTTGTTTTGCAATGCGAGAGGTCATTGGCCTAAGTTTCGAGTATGTGTGTTAGGTGTATCTGCTTTTAACACTCCCTCCCTAAACTGCCACAACTCCCCTGCTTCCTAGCTCCTCTGGTCACTTAGGAACTGGCTCTTTAAACCTCTGTTCTCTGTGAGTTAGCCCCACCCCCTTATCAAGGGATCCTAACAGGGTTAAGGATCAAAAGATAGAGCCCAATTAGTCCTCTCTCAGCTGAGCATAGCAGGCAGCTTGGCTCAGCACACAGTGTAGTTTTCTTGTGAGCAAGGAGATGAAACACTGAACAAAGCATAAATACACAGTAGCCTTGTAAGTATGTAAAATATGTAACTAGTGAAAAGAGATAGTAGGGAAGTAAGCAATGTGCAACAGACAGCATATGTGTGGTGCATGAACAGTTTGTGATTTGTACAGGGATTGGTTCACAGAAACTAAAGTACCAATCACAGAGTGCATGATACAATGTGGAATAGATAGTGCACGTGGTTGTCTGTTTTAGAATGTGTATAAAAGCTGATTAATGATTTTGTAGTTTGGATATATGCCCTATACCCCTCCCCCCATACTTGAGGCTGATCAACTCATTTAAACTTTGCTTTATGCCAAATAAAGGTAGCTAAGTGATGTGATTGGAATTGAACTGAGTTTTTAGGGAATTGAGTGGAAGAGGTCTCAGGAAAATCTCAACATACAGCCCCTAAAATAGAGCACACTATAATCTTCAAGCACAGAACCAACTAACAGACAAACAAACTCAGCCCCAAGGGTCACCTAGTCTCTTCTCCTTCACCTGGAGAACTCCCTTGCAAAATTCCCCAGTTTGCTAGCTCCTCTTGTTGCTTAGGAGCTGCCTTTTAAACCCCTGTTCCTTGAGTTAGCCCAGCCCCTTTGTCATGGGATCCTAAAGAGCTTAGGGATCAAGGGATAGAAGGATAGAACCTTATTAGTAAGCTCTCAGTTAGCCTAAAACAGCCCCCAAAACAGACCACACTAATCTTCAAGCAAGCAAGCCCAAGGCTAGCAACGGTACATTTTAATCTTCCTTTTTACCTTGAAATTTCCCACTGAGTAATGTTCTTGTGTGTCTAGCTGACATTACTCCTGAAAGATCAGAAATCACTGTTACCTCCAAAGAAAGCAGCCATTCTTCTCAGAGTTGTACCCTGATTATACAATGGTAGTGCACACAAGACATAAATATGACATAGTGCATAGTTAAGTCTGTGCAGGTTCATAGGAGCACATGCTTCTCACAGTGAACCTTTGCCCTGGTCTGCACTTAAAATTCAGATCAACCTAGCTACAACACTTGGGGTCTGAAAATTTCACACCCAAGTTCTATAGTTAAGCCAACCTTACCCCTGGTGTAGATGTAGCTAAGTTGATGGAAGAATTCTTCCATTGACCTAGCTTCTATTGCTTCAGAGGTAGATTAACTACACTGATGGAAAAACCCCTTCCATTAATGTAGGAAGTGTCTACACTCTGGCACTACAGGGGCAGCACTGCAGCTGTGCCACTGTAGCTCCCATGGTATAGACATGCCCTTTGTCTGGTGTACCCAGAGCCAGCCACTGATGCTGAATATATTGGTCTCAGTTACACTGGAATAACTCCAATGTAGTCGATGAGTTTTCAAGGTTCAATGAGAGTAGAATCTGGCCTATAGAAATAGAATCTCTATTAGGCTGACCAAGTTCTGTAGGAGAAGGGTCATTTCTAGAATACTAGACCTGCCGCAAAAAGTAACTTCAAAAAACATAAAATGGCCTCTAAATGGAATGAGAAAGTTAGATTTCTGCTTCTACAACTATACTTATATCAGAAAATATATCATTATTCTTATAAGTAGTTACAGTACAACTGCATGATTGTTATTAAGAATCTATTCTCATTTACATTAGAAATCCTTATTTCCAGAGATGTACTCACATTGACATTGAGATAAATAATTGCCCTGGGTTAAAACCTGTTATGCAAAATTTCAGCTTCTGGGTTAAGTAAATCACCTTGACCAGTTTTCAGTTACGTAAGTATATAAACAAATAAGACATTCAATCCGCAAAAAAAAATTTTATAGTTAAAATTATTACAATGATTTCAGATTCATCATATGTTTAAGTATAGTAACTTTTTTCAAGTAAACATTTCATAAGGACCTTTAGAGCATACAGTTAGAGCACATGTGGTAGCTGGGCTGACATAATAGACTGTTATGGGCTATTAAATTAATGATGCATGAATTGAGGAGAATTTAAACTAAGGGCTCTATCCCACTTTCTGATATGCAAGCATGCATCACTAGATAGCTTTTAATGCTGTTTTGGCACCTGGAGAGGTAAAATCCGAATGAATAGTCATTACCTGTAATCACATACCTGCATTTGGGAATTAAAGAGCAGGACTGAATCGTACATCATTAGAATTTCTGGGTCAGGATCAGAGGTGATGTAAGTGATGATGTAAGTTACACATCAGGAAGTCAATGAAAGGGAGTAAAAGCTGGGGTAACTATCACACCAAAGAGACAGAGGGTAGGGTTGTAGTAGGAAAAACAGTGAATTAAAAGATGTAAAATTAAATAAGGCAGAGGTATCAGTTTTATCTTATGTGTTCTTATATCTCCCTCTTGGTTATTTTAAGCACAATAACCCTTCGCTTCCGCCTTATAGACATGTAAGTTACATTAACTCTCATCCACTTATGTTCACTTACTGATATATAATCTACATAACCATTTATTTCCTCTCTGTATTTGGCTTTCTCTGCAAAGTACAGACTTATGGTCTGATCCTGCAAGCTTTTCTTTGTTCAAATCACTTCAACAATCCTGATTCTTACTCATGTGTGGGCCATACATGATAGTTTGGACAGATGCAATTCCAAAAAAAGCACACTTCATTCTGAGATGCATTGGCAGGAGAGTTGTAAGCAAGGCACAAGAAGTAATTCTTGCGCTCTGCTCTGCACTTATTAGGCCTCAGATGGAGTATTGTGTCCAGTTCTGGATGCCACATTTCAAGAAAGATGTGGACAAATTGGAGAAAGTCCAGAGAAGAGCAACAAAAATTATTAAAGGTCTAGAAAACATGACCTATGAGTAAGGCTATGTTTTAGTCATGGGTATTTTTAATAAAAGTCATGGACAGGTCACAGGCAGTAAACAAAAATTCATGGCAGGGCTGGCAGGGGCTCCCTATCCAGCTCCGTGTCCCAGCAGCTCATAGGTGGCAGAGTGGTCAGGGGGCTTCTATTCCCAGCTCTTCAGACTTCCTGTATAACCATGGGAAAATCACTGAGGATCAGATCCAGTGCCCACTGAAGACACTTAACTTTTCAGTGCCTCTGGTTCTGCAGACTAGGCAAGTAATATCTACACTAAACAGGTGTTCTGAAACATGATGCATTAATATTTGTGAAGCATTTTGACATCTTCAAATAGGTGCAAATTATTTATTATTCACATTGTTTTGCTGCTATATTATTTATTAATGGAGTACATGGGTTTGAAGAAGGGATTTAAAAGCACAGACTGATGGCACCTGGAGGGAAAGAAATGTGACAGTTTCAAGCATATATATCTGAAACACTTGCTAGACCCTCTGGAAGTTTTATTATGCCAGTGCCATTTTGAAAAAATATATCACTGAGATGGGGTATAAAACCCCCTCACAGGTCAGGAAGGGGTAAATGAGTTGCTGTGGGTTTGGTCAGGCCTGGCCTGCTAGAACTATAGTAGGTATCAGGCTTGGAGGGAGGGATCTATTGGTAGTTGACTGGGAAGGACAGCAGACTTCCAGCTCTCACTCTGGGAGAAAGGCCTGACTTGAGCCAGGAACAGGTTGATATTGCTGATTGCCAGAGCCTCCCTGCGGGAAGGTAGGCCTGATATGAGACTATTGTTTGGTTTGTCACTAGTGACTTACCTGCTAGTGCAAAGTAAATCTGCTGCAGGTGGTACCCCACGTGAGGGAGGTGGCAACCAACAGGTCCATTTTGTTTCTTTACACCTGACTGGGCACCTGGTGGTAACTTATCCCGAACCCAGAAGTGACCTAGTTATAATTACATAAATTATATTTAGAACATAAGGATGGCCACACTGGGTCAGACCAATGATCCATCCAGCCCAGTATCCTGTCTTCAACAGTTCCCAAAGCCAGGGGCTTCAGAGGGAATGAACAGAACAGGCAATCAACAAATGATCCATCCCCTGTCATCTATTCCCAGCTTCTGGCAGTCAGAAGCTAGGGACACCCAGAACATAGGGTTGTATCCCTGATCATTTGGCTAGTAGCCATTGATGGACCTATCCTCCATGAACTTATCTAATTAGTTTTTGAACCTCATTATAGTTTTGGCCTTCACAACATCCCCTGGCAATGAATTCCATAGGTCAACTGTGTGTTGTATGAAAACTTCCTTTTGTTTGTTTTCAACCTGTTGCCTATTAATTTCATTGGGTGACCCCTGGTTCTTTGTGTTATGTGAAGGAGTTAATAACTCTTCCTTATTCATTTTCTCTACACCATTCATGATTTTGGAGACCTCTATCATATTCCCCACCCCTTGGTCATCTCTTTTCCAAACTGAAAAGTCCCAGTCTTTTTAATCTCTCCTCATATGGAAACTGTTCCATATACTAAATCATTTTTGTTGCCTTTCTCTGTACCTTTTCCAATTCTAATATATCTTTTTTGAGATGGGGTGATTCAAGATGTGGGCATACCATGGATTTATATAGTACATTATGATATTTTCTGTCTCTTTCCTAATGGTTCTAACATTCTGTTCTCTTTTTTGACTGCTGCTGTACACTGAGCAGATGTTTTCAGAAAACTATCCACAATGACTCCAAGATCTCTTTCTTCAGTGGTAACAGCTAATTTAGATCCCATCATTTTGTATATATAGTTGCGATTATATTTTCCAATGTGCATTACTTTGCATTTATCAACACTCAATTTAATCTGTCATTTTGTCACCCAGTCACCCAGTTTTGTAAGATCCCTTTGTAAGTCTACACAGTATCTTGAGTAATTTTGTATCATCTGCAAATTTTGCCACCTCCCTGTCTATACTTTTTTCCAGAAAGAAAAGGAGTACTTGTGGCACCTTAGAGACTAACCAATTTATTTGAGCATGAGCTTTAAATTGGTTAGTCTCTAAATAAATTGGTTAGTCTCTAAGGTGCCACAAGTACTCCTTTTCTTTTTGCGAATACAGACTAACACGGCTGCTACTCTGAAACTTTTTTCCAGATCATTTATGGATATGTAGAACAGTACTGGTCCCAGTACAGATCCTTGTGAGACTCCACTATTTACCACTCTCCATTCTGAAAACTGGCCATTTACTCCTACCCTTTGTTTTCTGTCTTTTAACCAGTTACTGATCCATGAGAAGACCTTCTCTCTTATCCCATGCATTTTGATTAAAATTTTACAAAAATGAAAAAAATAAGGATATTCAAAGTTAAAACCGACCCTGTCTATAACTTTCCCTATCTGGTCTAAATATTGTAGTATAATATAAGACTTGGTAGGTTTGTTGATGATGTGGTAGCACTTTCCCTTAGTTTTTCTAAATGTGTAAAGAACACTTTGATGATCACTCTGCTTTTTAACTTGAAATGACTTAGATGTTGTCAGACAATATCATGCATCATGTGTTGGGTATGGTAGCCAGATTTTATTCTGAGTTATGCTGGTGTAAACTTATTAGTTCTTAAAGAACAATACACTGTATTATAAACATTGAACTCTGAAACAGGAAAATTCAAATGCCCATTACTTCCAATGAATCCTGATGCAGTGACAAACATCTGTGTAGTCAGCACCTCAAACATGTAACTCTTTCATTTTGCTGCAGTAATTAAAATAATATTTAACTGTGGTCTTTTTCAAATGTATTAACTGTGGCAATTTCAAGCTCCTGTGGCATTAGACATTTAAAATTGTTTCACATAAATATTTAAATGGCACACTCAAAAATATCTATACCAGTAGATCATACAAGACAAAATACAGACTTCCTATAGTATCTTCCCAAACCCAAACATTTTCCATCCCAGCCTCAGTAGAGACTGCCAGTCAACCTTTTGCCTCTGAGGACAATCCAAGAAGAAGAGTTAAGTCTTGCTGTATGTCTTGAAAGTAATCTAATCTGATTTTTGGTGACTCAAGGAGGAAATGAATTCTGAAATCTGAAGCCCTTCATTGACAGTGTCCTGTCACTGCCACCACCCTCAGATATATGTGCATTGTTTTCTGCGCTTTATATTTGAAGTATTTCTAAATCAGCATTTATAAGCATTAGAACTGACTGAAGTTTTTCTAATTAATTTAAAAAACACTTTTTTGTGAAAATTCATGTCCAAAATAATACAATGGTCTCTTTATACTATACGTTGATAATTTTACAAATCAATATGTTGTATGTATTAGATGGTCACTTTACTTAGTAAGTCACTTCAGAATCTTAAGTCACTAAGGCAAAAAATGATTTTGTACAATGGATTGTACATTCATTTTCATTCAGGGCTCAATCCTGTTCCCACTGAGGTCAATGAGAAGAGGACTGATCCCCTAAAGGATGAAATGAACATAATTTTTTTAACTGGGCTGTATAGTAAATGAAAAAAAACAAACAAACATTTCCAGGGACAAGCAAAGTGGCAATTGCCAAGTATCCATTTCAGGGACAAATTGTGATAAAGCATGACATGGCGACACTAGCCAACTCTTGTAAAACTTTTGGCAGCTGTTTTATCAAAGGCCCCTGAAAGAGATTTAGTTCAATAAATTGCTGTTAGAATTCTGCAGGAGCTCTGTAAAAGCTGAAAATTAGTGGCCAAATTCTACTGAGACTTGAACCATTTTCATGTAAATCTGGGTGAAATTTAGCCCTAAATGTTTATATTTAAAAGCTAGACAAGTTTGACCTGTTCTCTTTAGGAAATGTGAAAAACTAGCTTACCTGGAATAAATGATCTTAATTTATTTGACAGTAAATTGAACAAGATGCTATAATTCACCAGCACTGCATTCTACTGGTATATACCTAACAATCACGTTATTAAAATCAATGGATTGGTATATTAAGTGTGTCTAACTCTACTAAGATATAGAAGGAAGTTGAACACTTGGTTATTCGTATTTCATTTACAAAGTGAGATCTCAGTCATCCAACCTCTTACACCTCTGTACAGTGCAGGGGTTCAAAGCAATGGAATTTCCAGTGAAATATCCATACAAATAGTGGAGAAGACAATGCAACATTGTTTCCTAGACTCTGAACTTGCACAAATCTGTCTTTGTGAACACTGCACGTGGTGCAGCAAGGAGTCCACTGCATTTTGGGTCATAGTAATGAGAAACTGGGAAGCAGTCACAATACATCTAGCTCCTTCGTTTATAGAGGGATTCTCATCCCAAGAGCTTCTCATGCTGCTCAGAGGTCTGTGGTGTCACTGGTCTGCACTGACCCTTAAAAAAGAAGCATGATACCTCAAGATCTCAGATTATTTTAACTGCTATGATAACACATTTTTGCTTTTCCTCATTTTTTTCTCTCATTTTTCTATTTTTGTCCTCTTTGCCAGTGACTGCAATAAAGAGAGCAGGATTTTTTCTTTTCCCTTTTTCCACTTTGTAACTTTTCACATATTCTCCAACTTTTGACAATTTACAGAGGGGCAACAGGAAAAAGAAAATTCATTAACTTGGGCACTGAATAACTTTTCAAAACTTCAACTTTTTTCAAAGAAGGAAAAAGTGGGAGAATGGCAGAAAAAATAAAATCTAAAATTCCAACATTTTTCAGTTTTCCAAAGCCAAATAGATTTCATTTAGATACAAAACAAAACATAATTTTTAGTTTTGTTTCATTTCTAACTTTGCCATTAAGTATTTAACCATTTCATCAAAAACACATTGACATGTGAAAAACTTAATTTTCAACAAAAATCCATTTTTTTAGTAGGAAAATTATTTAGCTGAAAATTTTTGACTAGTTCTAATTCATGCACAGAGTGAGATTTTCAAAGCACTTAGCACTGGCCTACCTCTGCTTCCACTGAAGTCACTGGGAGTTTTGAATTCACTGGGAACAGTTAGTCAAACGCTAAGCTCTTCTGAAAATCCCACCCTTATCTATATGCAAACCCTAACTGGAAATTAATGAATACTATTCTGGAGAATTAAGTTTTCCCTCTGAAGGGGTGATACAGAGTTATCTAATTGGACCAGTCCTCTACTGGAAACCAGCAATCAAAAGTATCCTTTAATAAAATATATGGAAGGAACCTTGCTGCTTCTAAGAAACTCACACTCAGGTTTGCCACCTTTTCCGAAGCTAGAGTAAAAAACCATACTATGAGAGAGCTTCTGACAAATTGATTAATCATCCTCAGCTGCTGAAGTTCAGTCTAGTGAACAATTAAACATTCCAAGCAGCAATGAACCTTCAGAGATAATTTATGATAATTTTATGCACAAGAGCTCAGTGGCTTTTTAATTTGATAGAATGTTAGTAGCAAGGATTTCTAACAAGGGAGTGTCAGTGCTCCATACATCACTGAGATTACTTAAACATTTCAAACGTGGTTGATGAATGAAGTTTCTTGAGATGTGGGGAGATACAGAAGGTGTTGGAAGGTTGAGATTATTCATCATATCAATTATTGAAAGTGGATGTATTGACATCATACTCCCAGCTCATATTTTATAGCCACTGTAGAGATAAGATGGAACTGAAATAACAGACTTGGCTGGCTACAGGATCTTCAGGAAATCTGACCTCTTCCCCCTTTTTCTGGGGCCTCATTCTCCTACGACAGAATGCATGTCACTTCCACTGGCTTCTCTGAAGGTGACTCATAACCTGTTGCAGGAGAGCTAGACCCTCTGGGTATTAAAACTTAATACTTGGAAAACCTCCCATTTAAATGAATGGAAAAGAGAAAGTTAGACAGACAACTTTAGATCCTAAAGTTCGCCATCCATATACGCAATGCACTATGTCCCTTTTGCTGATGGATGACAGGGTTCCCTGCCAATGATCTGTATTACCCCAACTTGCGTCCTTTCATTGGCCTTAGAAGGGAAGGGTGGAGGTGTTTAATAACTTGTCCACTCAAAGAAGCCACATCTATTTCTTTCCCAGGGTATTTTGTCCACTTTTCATTTATTTCTATTTATCATGCCCCTGTCATCCAAATACAGTGTTTTAAATCTGGTATTTCTGCTAGTCCATTAATGTTTTTACTGCATGAAGTCTGCTTGTAATAAAAAAATAAGGCATCCTGCTGGCCAGCCTACTTCCAAGGGGTCCCTAGGTCTCTGTTTCAAGCAGAGCAGATGAGCCAGGTAGGCAACTAATGGGGTGTTCCTGAAAGATGACAAGTTTATAGAGGACACATTATTAGCAAGACTTCTTTTCTACTTCCTCTCTCTCATCTCTAGCGTATGTTTTTAATATGAATGTAAAGATCCCCACTACAGGCCATCAGTTGACTTATCAAGGGACTTGTTAACCTAATACCCATAGGTGAGAGCACTGGGAAGCAGGGGACAGAGGTTGGAGCAAAACCAGCCCCTTTTTTTCCCAGGGGGCCATACCAGTAAACTACACCTCCAAGCAAAAGCTCACTTGATTCATTCATGTCAAAGTAAAATGTCGCTCAAGTAACCCCTCAAAATTTGGCACCTATGCAGACAGCCTGAAGAAACAGCAGGGCAAAAAGGAAAACAAAATCCTTATGGAAACTTAGTCACTTCTGAATCCTGTCTAAGAGTAACAGGATCTATGCAGGGTTAATGAACAGGTGAAGCAGCAGGAAGGGGATCACTCCTTCAGGAAAGATCCTCATGTATTTCACATTTTCACATTTTTCTCTCCATATAATTGTGATGAGTCACTCCTCTGCTCGGCACCAGCCAATCCAGGAACTGCTTGTGTCACTCCCAACCAGGTGTATAAGCCCCACAGAAAGATCAGAAGCTCAGTCTGCTCAACATCATTCCAGGACTTGGAACTCTTTCCTGCTTGAGGGTGGCAACAGACTCCCCAGGCATTAGCCTGCTTCAGCCTTGCTCTTGCTGCAGCCTTGCGCCAACCGCACCTTGGATGCCAATGTTAGCTCCAACCACTAGGCATGATTGCTCCAGCTCTGACCACTAGGCCTTCCCACTTTCTGTCATACTGGCATTTCAGTTGTGCTAGTGGCAATAATATTTATAGTGTAAATGGCAAGTGTAACAGCCACAAAATATGAAGCTGACAACAGTCTTCAGAAAGCTCAGCAACTGATACAAAACCATCAGCCCCCTGATCCCTGACCAACCCTTTGGTCTCCTGCCAGACAAACACCAGCAGAAGGTACTGGAGCGTCTTCAAGCAACTTATTTAACAGTCTAGGTACAGGTTTGGTCTGAGATTTGTGGCACTGGATGCCCCGTTATGATTCTGTTTCAGGATCTGGGATGCTTTAGCTGGTTCTTGCAGGAAAAGACTGATACTGAGCCAGCTCAGCTAATTATCTCATCCGGAAAACTCTGCTAAATCCCTGCCCCAGCACCTCCTCCTTCCTTCCTCATGTGGAATAGCTACCCAACTCAGTCATAACCAAAGAAGAAAGAGGAAGGTCAGCTAGGTTTGGGGCTTCCAGGAGCTTCAAATCCTACTCAGCCATGGAGATTGTCTCAACCCTGGCCATATGAAAACAATTCTTCTCCTGAGAGGAGGAGATACTAAACTCAGACTCTGTCCACATGAGCAGAATCCCCTTCCTGAGAGAAAAAAGGAGAGGACATTCATCCTAGGCTTCATCCCTCTGAGCTATGGGTAGTGAAAGGGAGATTAAGGCTGAGAATGGGAACTGATACATGTGGCATAGTTGGGTTGTCAAAAGACTTATCTGTGTATTTCCATATATTTTATTGTTTGCCTTGGTGGTATATGTCGTCTGGTAACCTTAACTCCTGTTTGAGTTAGAGTCCTAGTTTGACAGAGCTGATCAGATCATTCCTTCTGGGCCTACTAGTGGGCATAGAGCTATGAGGGGAGCACAGATGAGGGCCCTAGATGTCCCTCAGGAATCCCACAAATTCCTGGCTCTCTTCCTAACTCCTCTGCAACAATCACTTTTAGGGTAAAATTTGGGGAAATGGGTGGATGGCAGCATACATGGGGGAAAGAATGGGAAGATTGACACTGATGTCTTCCCAACCCCATGACCGACATATCCAGTTCTCCCTTCCCTGACCCATTTCCTATTCACTCCTACCCTCACATTCCTAACTCTGATTCCTTATCATCCCCACATTGCCTTCCTCTCTGCCTCTTTGTGGCAGTACTGACCGATATGCAGAGAAGCCAGAACCAGCATTTCCAGGTTCCCGTGTTATGTTGATGGCATACACACAAAGAAGTTAGATAAAAATAGAAAATACCCCTGTGGAAGGTTGCAACACAACAGTACTTTATTTCTTAGAATTCAGAACCCTAATAAACAAGAACCCAAAACACACAGAGACAGAAGGTGGCTGCTCCCTAAAGCAGAGAGGCACAACTCAATCCACCTTGCTCCAGGCTGGCTCTCTCCAGATTGTACACTTCCCTACAGAGCCCCATTTCCTCTCATTCCAGTCTGCCCAGGCAATCCCCATCTTTGTTCCCTCCCCTGCATTATTTTCTCCCACGTGTGTCTCCCAGACCCCTGAGAACTGCTGCTGACCAACCTACTTCCCTTGAGCCCCCATGGCATTTTGAGCAGTGCTGGTAAGTCAGGTAGGCAAACTGGCAACTTCAAAAAAATGGAAGTAGCAGATGGAACCTGAAAGTTCCATTGGCTAATCTTGCTATAATTCAGTGTGAAATTTGCCATCTGTGGGGATTGTAGCTGTAAAGAAAAAAGGGGAAAAATTTCTAAAAGGGGCATTTTAAAATATTTCTTCTCCAAAAGTAATTAAATATAATACGAAAGGAATAATATAGAAAATTCATTTGTCCTCTGAAGAATTATTATGCCAAGTTTGGAGGATAAATTCAGTCCCTAAAGTGTGTAAAAGAAAAACGTTAGTCTTGATTTAAGTGTAAACCTCAGTACAATCTTGACTATGGAGTCACTTTTTATGCTTCCATAATCTGCCAATCAATGTTCAAAAGTATAATTATTTGTTTGTCTTATTGAGGGAGATGAACAAAACCATTCAGAACTCCCATTTTATTAATACATGGTAATGAAAATAAAATAGTAATCATTCAGTCAACCATATTAAAGATATGAAGAACTGTGCAGACCTAAAACTTGCATCTATAAATACTCTCCATGTTTTGACAGTCACTTTATAAGTTAAGTTCCTGCCACCTACATGGTTGACATTTTTCAGGCAAGGCTGGCAACAACACAAAGAAGACTGGTATACATTGGGTAGAATCCTGCAGTCCTTTCTCAGACAAAATGTCAATTCAAAGCAATGGAGTTACACCAGGGTAAAACTGGAGTGACACAGTGATGAACCAGGCCCATGGAGTACCTTGAATTTCCTGCAGAGTACAGTAACATGGTCTTTGGATTTGACCTATTCAATATTCTGATTTTCCAGCCGCTGTTGAGGCTACAGTGCTCTTCATTTGTTATCCATTTTACCTTCCCTGCTTTATTAATTTATATTAGCATTTAATGGTGGTGAAAAGTTCGCACCTGTTGCTACCTAATGGCTACATTCGGCATTGACCTCTCCTCGTTGCCATTCTAAAAATCCCAGTTACAAACCTGCCTAAACAGATGAAGTCTGACAAACTCCATGAACGGTCCAAAGGACTGAAAGCAATAGGCTAACTGAGAGGTCTCCATTCAGTCCTGTAGGGATCTTCTCATGGGTTTGATAGAATTACATTATTACTCTTGTGCTCCCGTTCCCCTTCTTCTCTATGTAGCTACCTTCTCCCTAAGCCCATGGAGCTCCAAATGCCTTTTTCACACAAACAGTTTTCCACACAGGGTTGGGCACAAGTGGGGAGGGAAAGCAGGGGCACTGCTCCCCACCCCCATATTCATCTAAAATATACATATTTCTGCTCCAGCTCTGGCCCCAGCCTCAGGCTGCTGACTGCGGTTCACTGCCCCAGCCCCAGGTCACTGCTCTGGCCCTGGACCCAGCCCTTTTAAACTCCTGGATCATTCACTGCAGAAAAGGAGGAAATGTAGTTCAAGGCATAGACCAAAAGAAAAAAAAAGACAAAATACAGCTATGGGACGTAATCCTCCAAACACCTACCGCTGGGCATAATTCTTATTGCAGTTACCAGTGGGTTAGCTAGTTCTGAGTAGACATGTTTAAACTACTTGTTCTATTTCAGTTATATGATAATTTATTATAGTAACTTTCATTTTTCATGATTCAGTCAACAATGTAACTTGTTCTTTGAAGAGAGCATGGTCTGAAGGAATAAACCCACAAGGTTATCTCAGGGTTTCCTGATTCTTCTTCAAATATGCCACCGACTTGCTATTTTAGCAACTTTGTTTCAGTTTTCCACTCAGAAACTATGTTGATAGGCATGGTACGGACACATAGACAGAGGCATAAAATATCAAACCAAGTGAAGGGCACAATTGCTTTTCTTGTTTTGTACATTCTGCACCTTTACTTACATTCTTCTTTATGATGTTCCATTCTTGTCTTTGCCAAGCCTTTGATACTCTCACCAGTAGCTTCATCTTTGTGGCTGCCTTTTTCAATGCTTGGCCTGTGGGGGCCTTTGCACTCTAGGCACCCAAGCACAACCAACCATTTCTGAGAAAACTATGACTTAAAACACTTGACTGGGCGTCCATCACCTCAATTCCCTCTTAGTCGTAGTGTAGCAATTCTAGTAGTCTAGCAATTCTTTTACTCTGTCACCAGTCAGCAAAACTACTGATCAAAGTGTTAAACATTTCTTTTTCTCTCTTTGAAAATGAAAGTCAAGTTTGTTAAAACAGACAGACTAAGAACTGGTCTAGACAAGACCTAAGATTTTCCCATTTAGGTGAACTCCTCTTAGGAAGTTAGCAGTTGAAAACAACTTTATTTGTATTTTGCTTTCCCCTGAATTTCTGACCAATTCTTTTTTAGCATGATTTTCACTAAGGGCTTGTCTACACTTCAAATGCTACAATGGCACAGCTGCAGCCTGTAGCACATCAGTTTAGATACTACAGTACCTATGCCAACAAGAGGGGTTCTCTCATCAGCATAGGTACCCCACATCCCTGAAAGAGGGCAGTGAGGCCAATGGAAGAATTCTTTCATTGATCTAGTGTAGGCCACACCTAAGAGTTCCTATCACAGCATTTCATAATCCATGCAATGTAATAACTATGCTTTTTATAAACATATTCCACCTACTTCAGTGTAGGACTCAAATTTTCTTTACCTTTGGTGGTTTCTGCCCTGTTGTTCTCATTTTTAAATGTAATTATAAAGTATATAGTGAATATATATCCCTTTTATTCCATGAAGCATATAGCATACCTTTCTCCAGTATTCCAAATGTGGTCTCAGTCTCTAATCCCTTTATATAATACTCATTTCCTCAATGTATTCCATGTAAATATTTCAACTTTCAATTGAATTTTTTCTAGTGATTCTAAGCAGTAGCAACAGTTACGTACTTTTATGGATCAGATCTATAGTTTTATCTATATTCTGTGGCCACTGAATACGCACAATTTATTTTAACTTTACACTTTTTCTCTGTCTTCTTCTTTGTACTTTTAACCTTAAAATATTTTATCCTAATCAGAATTGTAAATAATTTGCAATTAATAATTTATCCAGATTTAGCCTGTCTTTCTTCTTGAAAAATGTCCAATGAACATGATCCAAAACACAATGAAGTCAAAAGAAAAACATTCATTGACTTAAGGGACTTCAGATCAGGCCTTATTTGAAATTATTTTATTTTATTTTATTTTACTTTACTTTATTTTTGCTTTTTAAAAAAATATTCTCTGGACTAAGCACAAGCAGTTTTCTGTGAGTTTCTGATATTCAAGATTTTCTGTTTGGGCTCTCATTGGTCTGCTAAGTGACAGAGTATTGTTTCTGTGCTGAATGCAAAAGTATTCAGCTCCAAACAGAATGCTAATTCAAAATCTTCTTTCAACAAATACTTTTGTGGCTTTTATATTTAATTTTGGCCAAAATTAATGCCTATGAAGCTTGATTGCTTGAATTTTTACAGAAAGTGAACACAAAAGAAGTGTGAATGCCTGAATCCAATTCATTTCAAAGTTAGAATGAATAAGTGCAGACAATGTTTTGCATTATTGATTCATCTCTACTAATTATTATTAATTTGATTCCTTTCCAAGAGTAGACAGCAATCAGACTAGCAGATTCTTTCCCTCCTTCACTCTCACTTCTGCCTTCTATGTGCCCAACCCTGAAAACATTACACACATGAGTAACTTCACTCAGATGAGTAATTCCATTGAATTCACTTCACATTTTGAATTCAATAGGACTGCTCTTCTGAGTAAAGTGACTTGTGTGTAATGCTTGCAGGACTGAGACCTGTGTTTGCTGCTTTGAAATAGAAATCTGAAGTAGGAATAAAGATATTTTACAGATGATAAAGGAATGATAGTGATGGCATCATGCATTTTCAAAACTTTAAAAAAAATCTTAACAGGCTTATACAGGCCAATTTGAAATTGTGACTCAATAGTCCTTGAGATAACTGAGTAGAGAGAGCGAGAAATCCTCTAAGGACTCCTTTGAAAGTACTAGGTGAGTAGTTAGAACAAAGCATAATAATTGTATATGCTAACCCTCATATGAGAAAGCAGGAAAATATGGCTGAGGTAGACATACTGCTCCTCTCCCTCCTAAAGGAAGCAATGCTGCCACTGAAGTCAGTGGCAAAATTCCCATTGATCTCATTGGTTGGTTGCAGCATCACACCCTAGACTGCAAAAGTAGAAAGGAGGTGGGTTTTTTGCTTTGTTTTGTACTCTTGACAGACAGAATGAGAATGTGGCAGCCTGGAATGAAAGAAAATGTCTAATAAAGAAAGTGGAAAGGAGTGTTAGAGGTGGAAGGGGAGATTTAACAGTAGAATAGCCTTCCGAGGAAAAGGAAAAAAAGTGGCAAAACAATTTTAAGGGCAAATTGCTCTAGGCCCTGGGGACAGAGTTTGTAGGCATGCACTACTCAAAGCCAAGTTTCAAAATGATGTAATTACACACACAAACCGCAATTTAAAAGAAAATATAAGGTCTGTGTATAGTATATATATATACGCATATCTGCCAATAATACAAATTTCATATTTCAGTGTGTGTTTCTATTGTTGTATTCTTGCTCCCATTATTTCATCTGCTACAACAATGTGAGCCAGACTCCAAAAGAGGCACCTGTTCTAAAGACATACATATAGTGGTTTCCCTGGCAACAGGCATACATGAGAGCTCCCAGAAAAGCTTTTTTTCCCCACATACTCAGTTTTTCTTTCAGTTTGGTGCTTCACATGTACATGTAGTCTCAGGCTACAAAGTTTCTCAATTAAACTAGAACTAAACAGTCTGATTTCTGATTTATATTCTTCAGTTCTGCTTTTTAGAGTCTTGTGCTGCACATCTGCTGATGAACAGACTGAGCAATGTCTGGCAGAACATACAACTGAACTAGAAATAAGAAAACATAGACATCTGTGGTATAACTGAACATAGCATTTTCACAAAATTTTGATATAGGGGGAGTATTTATACCTTAAGCCAGGGTATCTATTTTCAGTATAAATGGAGGGGGCCTTAACCAAAATTCCAAGGTTGAACTCTACTAATGTTCTGATGTGGAACCTGAATATAATTAATCTTATATTCTTACTTTACAAAAGTATTATCATCCCAAATTCTCAGATGGGGAAAATGAGGTAAAGAAAAGCAATGTAAATCCAATGTCACATATTGCATCAGTGGCTGAGCAAGGAAAAAAACTAAGGTTTCCTAATTCCTAAACCAGTACCTATAAAACAGCTCATTTCCTCTGTAATAATTGAATATATGTAAGCAAATGTTATTTACGTAGCCTGTTTCACACAGTGGACTTGTCTAAGATCAGTATTGACTTGTATATGAACTGTATGAAAGTGGCCATTTCATGTACTGTTGTCTACATCTATTTGAAACATATATGCCCTCATAAAAATCTTACACTTTTCGGTATATTTATTAAAGTTGCTACGTATAATTCAAAGTGAGAGATGTCAGTACACTCATCACTAAAGTCTAAGGGCCAGATGGAGCTATGATTTACATGGCTTGGAAGAAAATCACTAGCTAAGGTTGCGGAAATAATTGTGACAGTGACCTGAACACCCAATTCACATTCATTAACTCTACTTCTATATATTTGTTCAGCACTGGCAAATAATATTTTCTAATATTTCTGTAGTCTCCAGAAGAAAACATGAAAATGTGATGTACCCAAAGAATCTTAACTCCACTCTATGCAAAATATTCTTAATGCCTACGGGGTATCACTTAACGTTAGCCAGACATGGCATAACTTTCCTTCATAACTGTGTATAAAAACCATAGTATCTTTATACTTTAATACAACCACACTCAGTCTACAAAAAGAAAGATATTTAACATATTTAGGACTTAGCTGCTCTTCTGCAGAGACAAAAAAATGGATTGTCTGAGGAACTCAGCAGAGACTGTCTTCTCCTGGTGAGTTCAGGTGCACAATGCCATTTAATTTTTAAATCCTTCCTCCCACAGAGCCTTTTAAAGTTTAAATGACAGAGATCCCTTTTCTGATAAGAAGATGTTCATCTAAAGTATCTGAACTTATCCATGTTTTTATGACCTCCCAAACAATTCAGCTGCAAAGTACAAGTTTAAGTGGAATTATGGCATCCATAAATATAAAGCTGTGGGTCAAAGCAGATGGATAAATTATGTTCCAGTAAATTGATTGGGGCCAAATTCAAAGGTGAATCATCGAAAGTTAACATGCATTTTATGCCAACTAAACCTCCATTAGACTAATTGGGCCTGATTCTGCTCTCAAGCCAGTTTTATACAAGTGTAGTTGCATTGACTTCATTGATGTTAGTTTTGATTTAGGTTCAGACCCAAAGTCCACTGGTGTCATTGGAAGTTTTTCCTCATGAACTTCACTGGGCTTTGGATCAGGCCTTATGATAGCTAAAATAAGAACTGAATTGGGTTCACTTTTATACTTGTATCTATTTATACTGTAGTATAACATGCCCACTTGCACAAAAATGTGGCCTCGAGTCTGAGTATAAAACATGAGTTTAGGAGTCTTAGTTGGTGCAACATATAGATTTGAGTGGGAAGGGGTTGGAAGAAGGTGTAAATTACACCAATTTAGACTCTTTTTAGATTTATTTAGATTTGTCTCTGATTTTGCCTAGTAACGGGAATAACACCTCAAGAGACATGCGAGGAAAAACCAGCATCTCCTGCGGCATGTTGAAAAAGAGCTGCATGCACTCCCCCCAGGCATGGCCACGTCCCTTGACCGACTCTAACACACCTTTCTGGGATGGTTAGCACAGCTGATGGTCCTAGAATTCTCTAACAGAGCACTTTTAATGCTGTAGATCTCAAAGTGATTTACAAAGGATGTGTGCTGAAGGAGCACAGTAGTAGCATCTGAGTCGATTCCCATGTGAGATCACTACTGTCCTGATCCAAAGCCCATTGATTTCAAGTGGCTTTTGAGTAGGCTGCAAGGGTGGGATCCATGAAAATACTTAGGTACTTAAACCTAGAAGTTTAGTGTTTTAGGCACTTAAATCCCAGTTTTGGCTCCACTGCAATCCACAAAACTCCTGCCAAGTCCTATAGGTAGCTAAACTCACCCGGTGCCTTAATTTTTCAGTGTAAAAGGACCCTAGATGCCTATGTTTCTGCCTTTGGGCATGTGCACTGCTGCCTTGCTATAGGTATCCAGATGCCTATCTCCTGCCTAGGGTTGCCAAATTTCTAGCTGCTGAAAATCGGACACCTGGCAACCTTATGTCTAAACCCCAGAGCAATCCATAAACCAGGAGAAGACAGGTATTTAGCCACCTAACTCAAGTGCAGAGCCTGATCTGGCAGATGTGCTCAGACTGTGCCTACCAGATTTGGTACCATTCAAAATCTGGATGGAAGAGGAGGAGATGGTGCTACCCACCTTATAACTTTTAATTCACTTGGGTTGTGGGAGACCCAGATTCAAGTACCCTATCTCCCCTTCTGGCTGTTTTGAGTGGAGGGATGCAGGTGCCTAACTCATTCCTGCAAGAAATGCTTTAGGCGCATAAGTTGTCTGACTCTAGGCAGCTGGTTCCTGTTTGTGAATTGCTAAGCAGGGCAAGTCGCCTCCCTGCAGCCTAGACTTAGGCCTATCTTCGAGACAGGGTCGGGTCTTAGCACATACCCTTCTTGTCGGCATCTCCCACTGACTATTTTAGGTGGCTCCTCGCCTAGTGTGCTGGCTTTTGTGGATCACATTCTTAGGCACCTATCTCTCTCCATTCATTGTATAAGGAACATAGGCATCTAACTCAGCGTTGTGGATCTCTGTCGTTCCTGTGTAGCTCACTGTATGGTGAGTAAGGTGAAGTGTGAAGGAAAGATAATTAACTATGGTCTGAAGCAGGATTAAAGGACATTTCTAACACTGGCTTTTGTGATTTGGGATCCCAATTGTAAAATGTGATACATAATTGACACTCTGATACTTTTAGGCTGTGGTGTATTCTCACACTCTCATGAAAAAAAAATCACTTGCTGACACAATCAGGAAACAGATGGTGACAAAGATCTTGTATTTAATGTGCCAATCATTATGCTTTACTTGCATATTGCAAATCTCATTCATGAGGCCACTATATGAAGGAATTTTGCTGTGCCTCTGCAAATCAATCAAGATGGCTTTTAATACTTTTACTTGGCATAATTTAGGCATTCTTTTTCTTTTCTGTTTTTTAGTATATTTCAGGAGCACTTTCAAAGTGAATTTATTGCCCATGAAAAGTGCTACATTGACAGCACTGTAGTTATGTACAGAACAGACAGTGGTAGGGCAAGTTTCACTTTAAAAAAATGCATCACTACTGGGTCTCTGCCCATACTGAGAAGGACCCACAGCAAAGGATGGGGAGTGTGGATAGTTCAGTTGCCATGTCCTGGTCTCTCTGCTGAGACTATCAGTAAGGATTTCAGGAGTAAGGATGCAGTTTATGCTGTAAACACCTGTCCATCAAGAACTGGATTGCAATCAACACCTTATATAGACCACCAAGCAACTGTCAGATGGCAGGTTTATGCCTTCTCCAGTCATTAAAGAGGCATACCACATCTGAATGACTGATCTAGATGGGAGAGGTTCGAAAAGATACCATCATTTTCCGGCGTCATTCAGCCCTTTCCTTTAGCTCTGACTACAGAAGTTCTCCTTGCAAAGTTCCTGACTCATGTGCCCACCATGGATGACTGGTTTACTGGCTCATGGAGAGGAGATGGGGCAGAGAGGAGACAGAAATCTCTGTCACTGCAGATGACAGCACATCCACATGGATAGGCAACCCCCCTTGCCCCATTTTGCTGTCCAACATCCCCTGGCATGATGCCTCCTTCATGAACAGTGCATATGTTTAGCGGAAGTTCAAGAATCACTCTAGGATGACTCTGTTTCTTCCATCTCACACTCTCCCTTCTCCTTGTGAAGAGGCCCCCCTCACCCCCACCCCCACAATCTGTATCTTTTCCCATTTATAAGAATAAAAAACAATGTATTGCTGCTGCTCTCTGTCCAAGCAATTTGTCTGCTAAATAACACCACCAGCCAGGGGGCTTAACATGTGACTTCACCAGTCACAAGTATCCAACTACCTAGGATGTGCTGTACTCATGAGCGATGCAGAGGTATGCATCAACTCTCTTCCTCTCCACAACCCTTCCTGAAGTGGGTATCAGACAAAGAACAGAGTTAATGCTGCTCTTCATGGGATTACATTCTATGAATATTTGCTCTCTAAGTTGTGTGTGTTCAACAGAAGCATGACATATTGAATGGCTGCCTCTCAACTCTGCCCTCCACCTCTCTCAGCTTATGGTGCTCCAATGTACACCTTGTTAATGCTTTTCTTGGCTCTTGGGAAGGGGAGAGCATACCAAGGAGCCACAGCTCCTCTCCTTAAACTGCATTTTGAGCATTTTCCCCAGTGATGTATTGACCAGCATTCTAACAAGGGGCTTCTGCATAGTCTTTTAGTCTGAGCTAACCCCCTTATAATAGGTCACAGTGAGTTTACAGAAAGGAGAGTGCGGGACTGGGAGAATCTATTCATATTTTCCTCTTTAAAGAAAAAGCTCTCTCATAACCATAACCAAGGGAAGGTGGCAACTAATACCTTGGGTAAACAAACTTACATTAAGTGCAGTTGATGGAAATGTTTATATTTTGCTTCTGAAATATATACTGACTATAAAGATATTGCAGTACATCAAGGTGTTCAGCCTATGTAATTTGAAGGTGGGTAACAACCGTAGGGGAACTTTCAAGTGGGATACTTTCTGTGATTTTTTAAAATTATTATCTGCCATTTAGTGTAATTTACCCCATTCCATAATAAGGTTGATCTTCCGAAGTATTTTTCTGAGCCACAGGCATAAGTCTTCCGACAGAAGATTTATCAGCTGCCAAAGAGGCAAGATGATCAGAAAGACAAGGGAAACCAACCCAATTTTCTCTTCAGATTGGTGAAACAATTTTAACAAGGGATTTCTAGGACTCTCCAAGAGTCCCCTCTAGCTGGTTTTCACCTCCTTTTATTCCCCTTTGCTCACCTCCATGCTATACAACAATACTTTCAGACTATTTGTAACGTACACGATTAGCCCATGTAATTAATAGCTGAATGTTCCATTCTCTCCCTCTCTCTTCCTCTTTCATATGCATCATATGACAATTCTTTCAATCAATCCTATTAAATCTGTGGTTCACAAAAGCAGAAGTCTTCAAAGGTGTACTTCTGTATTCCTTTTAATTGTTACCACAAGAAAAACAATATTAAATCCAGTGTTGTGTAACAGATGAGCTGTTCTTAAACAGGGGGTCAGATTTATTGTTTGTTTCATCACTTATCAATAAAAATGGCTTACACACCTTGCACTATCTACACAGCAGTCTCTTTGGACATCAATAGTCAAGGTTTACATAGGCTCTTGACTTTATCCAGGCTCTATGATGTACAATGTCACTGTAACAGAACACTTCCTCTTTGTTCTGGGGGAACTTGAGTCATAATGAGCCTGACTAGGGTGTGCTCAGATTGAGATAAAGAGCTATACACATAGGCCCTTTTTTCAGAGAAACAGGTGTTGGCCTTGATTAGAGAAAAATTACATCATCTAAGGGAGAGAAGAAAAAAAACAAAGCAAAGGGAAAGCACAAATAGAAAAAAATCGTGACCAGACACAAGTACATTTGCACATATAAAGCTGTTCTAATGAGAGCCAAATTGATTTGACATTCAGTGGCAGTTTGAAGCCAAGAAAAGTAAAGCAGCCTACAAAAGGCCCAGCTCATTGTTTATGGAGTGTCATACTTCATCATCTGTGAGACCAATAACAGTGATGGGAAGACCTTTTAAAAGCAGAGAGTGTGCATGGAGTGGCTATGTGGATACCACAGATGTCAGATCCAATAGACCTATTGTGAGCTATTTCCTGAATTGAGATCATGTTTGTCAGATGAGGTGGATGTTCTCTACAGATTATATCTTCAAGAGCAGATTCTGTAAATTGTTAGAATTCTCTTCTGATTTCTGCTAGACAGACAGAGTCACAATATCTGTTACTGTGACTGGTACTAATCATCAATCAGATGCAAAATAAAAATAGAGGAGATAAAATAAAAGGCTACATAATATGCAAATACCAATTTATGCCTCAGAGGAACAACGTTCTTTATGGAAAGGTACTGTGCATAAAACTATGCAAATTAATTTAGGAATTCCTCGTGTCATCCTTCTTTTCAAAAGGACTCTTGTAAATATTTTTAACACCTATAAATTTCAGCGTTGCTACATGAACAGAGCCCCCACCATGAGTACACTGTAGAATGCAACTCACATCTCTGCTTTCTGTTAGAACACCTGGCGTAGAGTGAGATGTTTATTAAATGTCAGTGCATGCCAACATGAATTAAATAGGCTTTCAAGGAAATATGTGAGACACTGCAGTGTTGTAGCAGGAAAGTATATGTGTAGAGAGCAGTCTCTCTCTCTCTCTCTCTCTGCTTTCTAGCTATGAGCTCAGTCTAGGTATCACAACATTGATATTAGGCTCTGATATTAACGTTGCTATTTGGATTCACAAAGAAAATCTATTTCTTTCCTCAGGGAAAAAATCAGGAATTTTAGACTCTTGGGTCTCAATTCTCTCATGATTCACATGAATATAAATATGTTTTAACCCTGAATTAGCCACTGTGAATTCCCATTTTACACATCTTATGCAGGACAGATTTATATTTCAAGCTGTAGTGCCAAAGTGACCAAAGTCATAATGGATGAGGTAACAATGGGCTAATCAAAAATGGGAGATAGACAGGATATATGGATGTAGGGATGAACAACTAAGGAAACATTTCTTTTCATTCATGTTGAAGAGCAAAATTCAATTCAACCTTCTATGTGACTCTTTGCTTCTGATAAACACTTGAGTACTTGACTTTGCTAGCACAAATAATCTCCACAAAAAATTGGGTTTTTGGCTCAAATGCTTAGCTATTCACAAAGCCAAATGTCCAATTATACATTCAAATGTAAAATTCACAATTCCTCGTGTCAGTTAATTACATACCATAAATCACATGGTATTGTTTCTGTTCTCTGAGTAGAGAAATCAGGTAACTAACCGAGCCAAAATAAATTACAGGTTGTGAATGTTACAAATGAAGATACAATTCCAACTTTATGCTGTGTTGGTCAGTTACCACAAGCAAAGACCTGAGTACTCTGTGGCAAGCTGCATCTGAGTTTTACAGTAAAGCCTAGGGTTTTGTTTCTCATGCATTTTGGTGCAGCAACTAGGCTGGAAGTCCTGCAGCAGCAACATTTATATTTAAAAGATAAGGTTTGATTGACTTAAATATGAACAAGCAATCCGTACAGTATGCCCCTGTGTTATCTATTTTGATAGCATAGTCACAGTTTGTTTTACACTGTTTTGATACGGTGTCACTTTTCTTATTGATGATGCATAGCTGCATTGTGAAAGCTTTCAGGAGGATCCAAGGGGGGTTAGCAGCTGGAAACTGTTGTGGGCTTTTGGCACCTAAGGGACTGGTTTGGGATTGTCAAATAAGCATATTTGCCTGGGTATTTTCACTAAATAAAATGTTTCTAAATGTTAACCTTTAAGGTTTGGTTTCAGAGATAACACATGAGAGAGAAAGAGGTAGGCAGGACACTTGTTCAGTTTTAAACTGGACTGTCCAGCTTTTGTAATGTTTCTTCCCCAACCAGTACTGAGACAAAATCGGATGTGGTTTTGTCCTGTATTGGGTAGCGTATGCCATAACAGAAAGCAGGCTGCTCTGCCCTCACCACATAAGGTCATGCAGCATGCAGCGTGAGAGGTCACACCAGTGAGGTTGGGGTCACTCCAGCAGGAACAGGCCCTGGCATTCCCAAAAATACCAGAATGTCCAGTATTCCAGGAATTTGCAAGTAGCCACCCTAGGAGGAATGGGGCAGTTCACACTTCTCTTCAAGCTATTGTTACAGACTGCCTACAGACTCAGGCTATGTCTTCGCTGAAAAAAAAATGTGTGTTTTAAATGAAGTTAGCTATCTTGCTATAAAATTCTAGTGTAGACAAGGCATAGGTAGTTTTTACCTCAGTGTAGCTAGTCAAGTTCAGCAGTATGCCCCCAACTGGGACTTACCCCTACTAGCTACATCAAGGTAAAACTACAGTGACTTGTCTACACTAGATTTCTTTATTGAAATAGCTAACAATGTAAAAACATGGTGCGCTTTTTTTTTCTCAGTGAAGACATAGCCTCAGTCTGAGAACACTACATCTGTACTCTGTTCATGTCGAAAGATTCTCTCCACAGTCACAAGGCCTGGAAACTTTTTTTTTCACCCAAAGTTTACATTTTGCAGCACAAGACTGGGAAAGGGGGAAGATTCTGCATCAATTTCCTAAGATACAGAATCACAAAATGCACAGGCATACATAAATTAGTTAAACAAATCAGATATGTTTTATTGGCACAAGTTACAGTTGTTAGTTACACAAGTTACAGTGAGAATTTTACTTCAGTTAAAAATATTCACAATTTGCACTCTGAATAACTTCCAGACTAAGACTTACTTGCTAAAGATTCATGAATCATCTCAAATAGTGACTAAATTTTAAAATTGTGCAAACTGATCATGGACAATTCATAAACTGTGCAGGGGGAGAGAAATTCAAAAAATCCTTTTTTAATTCTGAGTTTTCCAGCTATAGAAGCATGCAACTCAAGGGAGGAAAAATGCTTTACAGTGAGAGACTTAAGGAACTCAATCTATTCAGGTTATCAAAAAGATTGAGAGGTGACTTGATTATGGTATGTGAGTACCTTCAGGGTAAAAAATACCAGATGCTAAAGGGTTGATTAATCTAGAAGACAAGAATAACAAGAACCAGTGGCTGTAAATTAAAGCCAAATACATTTAAACTAGAAATAAAGCATTTTTTTAACAGTGAGGGTTTTTAACCTTTAGGACAAAATACCAAGAGAAGCGACAGATTCTCCATCTACTGAAGTCTTTGTATCAACTGTGGATTCCTTTCTGAAAGATATGCTCGAGCCAAATACAAGTTACTGGGCTCAATACAAAAGAAACCAGATGTAATTTTATGGCCTGCGTTACACTGGAAGTCAGACTAGATGACCCATTGGACCCTTCTGGCTTTAGAATCTATGAATCTCTAGACTCCTGTTAACATGAATAGGGCTTACATGTACACATCAAGAGGAGAAGGAAACCTGATGGAGGTCAGAAAGGTAAGAATTACAAGAATTCAGTATTCCTAGACTTAAATGCAGCTTACTCTGAAAAGTTAGTATGTGTGTGTTCAGTCATATCTGCTTTTCCTTTAATGACAAACTTATTTGCACTGTTGCTTTTTTACTTCTATTAGCCCTGTAGAGACCACATAGCCAAGACTGAGTAAAGCAGATTTTATTCTATTTCACCCATTTTCAACAGAACTGTTTACTAAATCCCAATCTGTTACATCTGTCACAACCCACTGAAGCCAGTGGGCTTGCACCAGTGTCACTGAGGGCATAATCTGAAGAAAATGGGGTTGCACAAATGTAAGTAAAGGCCTATTTGGCCTCCCCAAGCCTCCATTACATGCCGCCCATGCCACCTGCACTTGCTATACCATAGAGAAGTAGCCCTTGCAGTTGATGTACTCCATCGCAAGATGGTCTGGGGGCCAAAATGGGGATATGACTGCCAACTATCACCCCACCTTTCCCATCATCGCAAAGCCATCCACTATTTCCCACACATTGCCTAAAGTCACAGTCCTTGATAGCAGTTTATGATCATCGACATAACTTAAGTCGATTTAAGCCTGTAGTGTAGACAATGCCTAAGTGTTCCTCTGTTTTCCATCTCTGTAGGGACAGGCTAGGCTGTGCTCGCCTGCTCCTTGGTTAAGGAACTGCCCAGACAGGAGGAAAGGTGGTCTAAATCCCACAGTCACCCACCTTTCCTCATTGCTCTAGGGACAGGCCTGTCCCTACAGGAGATGTTTAGAGGCACCACCTCCATATCAGCCTACTACTGGGACCCCCATCAGCTGTCTGAGCTGACAGCTGTTCAAAGCAGCACTGCTATGAGCCCCTAACTTGGTCACTCCAAGAGGGAGTTTTATGCAGCTCTCTAACACTTCTTGCCTTGAAGAAAAGTCACCAATTTCCCATACATGATCCCCCTTAGCAGTGGCAGCAGGTTCCACCTGCAAAGATAGAAGGTGGGTGGAGATTAAAAACATGCTTTGCCTCCTCTCTCTAATGGCTGTTTACAGCGAGAAAGCGAATGGCTTTGCATGGGGAAGTTAAAAGAGAGAATGAAGGCTGTGTCCAAGAAACCACAAGAAATGTACCCACGTTGGGGAACACAAACCCACCAGCTGCACGTAGCAATACTGATGCACCTACACTTTTGATGCACATCTTGGTCACTACTTTTTCAAAACTTTGACTTGTAGAAAGTTTTGCATATATGCTACAGAGCTTTCTTAGCTGTGGTATTAACATCATCCTATACGACATTTAATTGCCTTCAGCAACTGAGGATGAAACTATGAAAAACAAATCAAATGGACTTCAGAGAAAAAGTTCAGGTAATTTGAAAGCTATTTAGTGGTAAGTTAAATTTCTCAGATGTTACTGTTCTGAAAAACAAGCAACAAAATTGCCTTAATTTTTTGCCTGATGGGATTATTATTTTTAATATATTTTTCTGCGAGTAATAAATACCCTCCACATAACTGAGTGTTTGTAATATACTGTTCCAACTTAATAGGCTCAAGATTATTATTATTTGATATCCATTTTGAATTTAACTGTTAAATGTTGCCTAGATGAGTAAAACTTTGGAACAGATAACTGACCTATACAGTGGACATCATTTTCACTTGATTGCCCTGTCGTCGATAATGTCATGGTCCTCTTAGAAAAATTTTTTACACCTCATCCTGTTTGTACAAGGGACAGAGGTATCCACATCTTTGTAAGAGTGCAGAACTGACTCACCAGGCAGCCTACCAGGTGGCTTCATTAGCTTATCAGCGTATGGATCCCAGCACATGTAGGGGTAATGGGTTGGGTTTTGGGTTGGGGCACAAGCTAAAAGAGTGCTCTTGGTGCTGTGAGCAAAATAAGCTGTTTCCTGCTATTTGATTCCCTCTGCATTCAGATACACAGACTGCATACATTAATTTGTTTTTTTGGTTGTGAATAAACACAAATTCATCAAAGAAATACCTATCATCAATTTCTACTCCCAATTGGAACACCCATAGGGTCCCAAACTTTGACTAGCTGCTTGGATCAAAAAAGGGCAACAGTATAATCACATTATGTGCATGTTGTGTTGATACAGTGTGTCAAATTCACAAGAGTAAAGTATCAGACATCTTTTAAAATCTTCCTCACTTTACTTAATTGCTAGATTTAAATTCTTTTAACATTTTCCAGTTAAGTATTTTAAGTATTAATATTGTTATTTTACAATAGTGGGCCAGATCCTGTGCCCATTCAAACTGGAGGAGTAAATGGCCCATTGTATTTAAGGAGTGATTATTCTTTGGAAACCTAAATCTTTAAAATGGCATTATGGAGTTCTATATGTGATTCCCAAAGACTTTCAGATCAAGTTTGCTCCATTTTCAAGCAAAAAGAATGGCAGTTATAAAAAGCACCCTGTACATTCAACTGGAGATCTGAGAGCCAAGCTAGCTTTTCCTGGCTTGCGCTTTATCATCAGAAACAAATTGAAGTTTAGTTAATAATTCCACTGTTAAGTGACACCCTGAATACAATCAAATGGATCACGATAGACCTCACCGAAGCCTGCATTGTCTCCACAATGGTAACAAGAGTAAAGAAAATTAATTTTGTATCTCTTATTGTATTAAGCGAGACACATCTGTATTCTTTCCGCATATGTATGTTATAGTACCTGGGAGAAATAATTCACTTTCTGGGGTTTTTGGTCAGTTGTAAAATGCCATCTGTATGCAAAAGTAACTTATGTTCTATAGATGCCTCTTACTTTTCTACTCTTTGTTTCTTATTTATTTCAAGTTTGGTTTTACTGAGTATTATATTGAAACAGCCTTGTTCAGCCAGTTCGAGTGCAAGGATGCTGTACCATCGCTGACCTACACTATACAGTTTTTATTCATTTAAATAATTCCTTACACTCTGATTGGCTTTGGGTGTATTATCTGCAGAATCACTATATGGTTATTTCATAATAACTGTACAGTATGTGAATCTCTGTATTCTGACTGGCTATCAATCGCTAAAGCAGGGATTTGCACCATCACTGTACGGCTATTTCTCAATAATCCTACTACAAATATAGACATCCCTCTACTCTGACTGGCTCCTGTATTTGAAATTTTCAAGCTGTCTGCCAACAACAAAGACTCTTCCCAGCTTCTTACCCTCTGCAGCTGAAGCAGAAAACATCAGTGATTACTTAAAAGAGAAGGAGAAAAAAAGACATTTCTGTCTTTCATGCATGGTCCTGCTCCCATTGGAGTCAATGATAATTTTGTCATCGACTTCAAGGGAGTTGGATCTGATCCTCCCTCTCATCTTTCCTCTGTCCCCAACCTTTCTTTGGGCCAGCAAGTTTCTTTATTCCTGCAATAACTGCTATAAAATTGTGTTGTCACTGAGCCAGATTCTGCCACCTTTTCCTCATGTTGAATTCCTGAAGTGGTTTGGCTTTTCTCTTGTCCCTTGCACAGGTCTGTGCCTAAGGGCATGATCTAGACCTTAAAAATTCTTATACATTTTACCATACTGTTTCAATAGGATATGAGAGAGAAGATATTTTTTTTTTAAATCTTCCTTACAATTCCTGAAGAACAAGCCTCTATTTTTGTTTAAAACTTTCCAGTTTCTCTGGATGTTGGCCATGAGTCTCCAATATTATTGTGATGCAAAATTGCTTTTTCCCCTTCAGTCAGAAAAAAATCCAGATGCAAATAGTTGGGGGCTGGGGACTCCTCAATAATTGGGTTAACAAACGTCACTCACTTTAATGACCAACAGTAGTGCGCTTAACTTTGTAGTGGTTTCCGAATTTTGTGTTACAGCTGAAAAGTGTCTGTAAATGAAGAGCAGGGAGACCACAGGAGAGTCTCTGTGAAAATGTGGAATAAAGCCACTTCCTTTGAGAGTTTCACTGAAGTAAGCCAAAATAACACTTGGGTAATGATCAAATTATACTGAAAAACCTCAGTTGCACAAACAAGGAATTTCTTTGGGTTATTTCTTTATTATTTTTTTAATTGTTTTGGATTTTTGTTTTTTTTTTTTAAGGAATGATGTGATCTAAAAAGAGAGGAAAAGCTTAGTTCAGTTATAGCTTTCATATAATTACCACAAACTCTAATGCAAATTAGACTGTAGGTCTGCTCAATGTACATTTCTGTGCTTGCCAAATTATGTTTGGCAGTGTGGTCAAGCAATAACAGATGCACACTGTGCCTAGTTTTCTCGGGCTGTTCAATAATTAGGAGGGCAATGTATTATAATAAACCACATCCCCTTGGCTGATATTTGGATGCAAATTGCACACTAATTCACTTCCAAGCTTTTTGGAAGCACACCAAAAGACATGAAAATCAGGAAAATATACTATTTACTTCAGGAAATGTGTTTAAAACTAAATAAGATTCATTTGTAAGCAGTGTTTGTGTGTTTCGTGCATGGAAGAAATTTTAGCAATAACTCCCCTTTGTCTTTTCCCTGTTTCATTCGGCAGTAACTTGGAGAAGCTGACGTGACACCTCTGAAGCGCTCACAACATCTCTGTTATTCTTGTACTGAAAAAGTACAATGTAGAAGACAGTTCTCCACTTTATGTTTTTCTAAGGTATCACTGAGGTTGAGTGGATAGCACTTCAATGAAAAAAACTAAATCCCACTGCTACTGAAATTCTTTGCAATCAGTTGCATTGTAATGTCATGCTGTTTATAGCAGGAAATTCATCTTTTAAAAAGGTGGAAGATTCTTTACCCTCCACTTTCACTAAAAGGCAGAATCAACAGATTTTATAGAAAAAAATATTAACACTTAATGAGGGGGTTTCTAGGTAATCCATCAATTACTCTAATGCTGTATAACATGTAACTAAATCCACCTCTGAAGAGTTCTGGAGCAAGACTAGACCAAAATAGCTGAGCGCCAATACTAAAGGTATACAGGGATTAAGATGATCTTGGTCATTCACTTTGGTACAGGTTAAAATACTTTAAATATAGAAATATAAAACAAGCTATAGAGGTAGAATATGAGAGAGATACCGATTCTTATTTCCTGTTTGTTTTGTGGTAGTGCCTAGGAGCCCAATTATGGACCAGGACCCCACTGTGCGAGGTGCTGAACAAACACAGAACAAAAAGATGGTCTCTGCCATGCCTCTCTCACCTGGTACATTTCGTTTTGAGGTAACAAAATGGTGGCTAAAGGGGAACAAGTGGAGATAATTTATGAAGTCTTTACAAAATATTCAGACTTCTAAAAGGCTTTTGATAAAGTTTTTTGTTAAGACCACAGTAAGACAAAAGCTTGGTAGCCAAAGAATAAGAGGCAAAGAAGAGTAATAGAGTAACAATAGAACAGAAACAAAAAATAGTAGCAAGAGGCCAGTCTAAGACTGATTGGCAACTGGCCAATCTCAGCCATGATGACCATGGAATCAATAGCAGCTCTAAGACCAGTGTCCGTCACTATATTTATTTAGTCACAGTCTGGGGGGGAAGTAAATAGTGAGATGTGAAATTTTGCTGATAACATAAAATCATTTGGGTTAGTGAAACTAGGGAGGATTGTGAGGAGCTCCAGAAAGATTTTGCAGGCAACTCAGTGGCAGATGAGACTCAACACAGATAAAGGTAAAGCAGGTTAGCAGGAGCAATTAAATTATTTGTGCATACTAATGGTTTCTGAATCAGTTGTAACCTCTCAGGAGAAAGATCTCAGCATCACTGTAGACAGCACAATGAAGAGGGTTGCACTGTGATGATTAAAAAAGCAAAAATTGTTAAATTGTATTAAGAAAGGAATAGAGAATACAAAGGCAAAGATTACAGTTCCAGTATATAAACTGATGGCACAGCCTTACATTGATCACTGTATTCAGTTAGACATTTTATTTTAAAAAGAACATAGCAGGCGAAAAGGTACAGTGAAGTGCAATGAAAACTATCAGAGGTAGAGGTGTTCTTTTTGTAGTCTTTCAAATCCCTTTCATAGTCACTATATTATGCCAGGCTTCCTGGCCTCCAAATGTGTGAGGGGATAGAGCTAAACAGTAACACAGTCTATTGATCTATTGAAGGAGACCAAAGCCCTGAGGTAAGTGGGGAAGTGGGATACCAGGACGAAGCATGAGCACGAGAGCGCAAGAGGGGAGGGCTCCTGCCTCACACTGAGAAAGCGAAACGATCAGCGAGTTATCTTAAGTGCTTATACACAAATGCAAGAAGCCTGGGAAACAAGCAGGGAGAACTGGAAGTGCTGGCACAGTTAAGGAATTATGATGTGATTGGAATAACAGAGACTTGGTGGGATAACTCACATGACTGGAGTACTGTCATGGATGGATATAAACTGTTCAGGAAGGACAGGCAGGGCAGAAAAGGTGGGGGAGTTGCACTGTATGTAAGAGAGCAGTATGACTGCTCGGAGCTGTGGTATGAAACTGCAGAAAAAGCTGAGAGTCTCCGGATTAAGTTTAGAAGTGTGAGCAACAAGGGTGATGTCGTGGTGGGAGTCTGCTATAGACCACCAGACCAGGGGGATGAGGTGGATGAGGCTTTCTTCCGACAACAAACGGAAGTTACTAGATCGCAGGCCCTGGTTCTCATGGGAGACATCAATCACTCTGATATCTGCTGGGAGAGCAATACAGCGGTGCACAGACAATCCAGGAAGTTTTTGGAAAATGTGGGGGAGAATTTCCTGGATTGTCTGTGCACATAGAGGAACCAACTAGTGGCAGAGCTCTTCTTGACCTGCTCCTCACAAACCGGGAAGAATTAGTAGGGGAAGCAAAAGTGGATGGGAACCTGGGAAGCAGTGACCATGAAATAGTCGAGTTCAGGACCCTGACACAGGGAAGAAAGGAGAGCAGCAGAATACAGACTCTGGACTTCAGAAAAACAGAATTTGACTCCCTCAGGGAACTGATGGGCAGGATCCCCTGGGAGAATAACATGAGGGGGAAAGGCGTCCAGGAGAGTTGGCTGTATTTTAAAGAATCCTTATTGAGGTAACAGGAACAAACCATTCCGATGTGTAGAAAGAATAGTAAATATGGCAGGCGACCAGCTTGGTTTAACAGTGAAATCCTTGCTGATTTTAAACACAAAAAAGAAACTTACAAGAAGTGGAAGACTAGACAAATGACCAGGGAGGAGTATAAAAATAATGCTCAAGCATGCAAGAGTGAAATCAGGAAGGCCAAATCAGACTTGGAGTTGCAGCTAGCAAGAGATGTTAAGTGTAACAAGAAGGGTTTCTTCAGCTATGTTAGCAACAAGAAGAAAGTCAAGGAAAGTGTGGGCCCCTTACTGAATGAGGGAGGCAACCTAGTGACAGAGGATGTGGAAAAAGCTAATGTACTCAATGCTTCTTTTGCCTCTGTCTTCACGAACAAGATCAGCTCCCCGACTACTGCACTGGGCAGCACAGCATGGGGAGGAGGTGACCAGCCCTCTGTGAAGAAAGAAGAGGTTTGGGACTATTTAGAAAATCTGGATGAGTACAAGTCCATGGGGCCGGATGTGCTGCATCCTAGAGTGCTAAAGGAGTTGGCGGATCTGATTGCAGAGCCATTGGCCATTATCTTTGAAAACTCATGGCAATCAGGGGAGGTCCCAGATGACTGGAAAAAGCCTAATGTAGTGCCCATCTTTAAAAAAGGGAAGGAGGAGGATCCTGGGAACTACAGGCCAGTCAGCCTCACATCAGTCCCTGGAAAAATCATGGAGCAGGTCCTCAAGGAATCAATTCTGAAGCACTTAGAGAAGAGGAAAGTGATCAGGAACAGTCAGCATGGATTCAGCAAGGTCAAGTCATGCCTGACTAATCTAATTGCCTTCTCTGACGAGATAACTGGCTCTGTGGATGAGGGGAAAGCAGTGGACTTATTATTCCTTGACTTTAGCAAAGCTTTTGATACCATCTCCCACAGTATTCTTGACAGCAAGTTAAAGAAGTATGGGCTGGATGAAAGGACTAAGGTGGATAGAAAGCTGGCTAGATCGTCGGGCTCAATGGGTAGTGATCAATGGCTCCATGTCTAGTTGGCAGCCGGTATCAAGCGGAGTGCCCCAAGGGTTGGTCCTGGGGCCGGTTTTGTTTAATATCTTCATTAATGATCTGGAGGATGGCATGGACTGCACCCTCAGCAAGTTTGCAGATGACACTAAACTGGGAGGAGAGGTAAATACACTGGAGGGTGGGGATAGGATACAGTGGGACCTAGACAAATTAGAGGATTGGGCCAAAAGAAATCTGATGAGGTTCAACAAGAACAAGTGCAGAGTTCTGCACTTAGGAAGGAAGAATCCCATGCACCGCTACAGACTAGGGACCAAATGGCTAGGCAGCAGTTCTGCAGAAAAAGACCTAGGGGTTACAGTAGACAAGAAGCTGGATATGAGTCAACAGTGTGCCCTTGTTGCCAAGAAGGCATTTTAGGCTGTATAAGTAGGAGCACTGCCAGCAGATCAAGAGACGTGATCGTTCCCCTCTATTCGACATTGATGAGGCCTCATCTGGAGTACTGTGTCCAGTTTTGGGCCCCATACTACAAGAAGGATCTGGAAAAATTGGAAAACATCCAGCGGAGGGCAACAAAAATGATTAGGGATCTGGAACACATGACTCATGAGCAGAGGCTGAGGGAACTGGGATTGTTTAGTCTGCGGAAGAGAAGAATGAGGGGGGATTTGATAGGTGTTTTCAACTACCTGAAAGGGGGTTCCAAAGAGGATGGATCTAGAGGATGGAGCTAGGCTGTTCTCAGTGGTAGCAGATGACAGAACAAGGAGTAATGGTCTCAAGTTGCAGTGGGGGAGGTTTAGGTTGGATATTAGGAAAAACTTTTTCACCAGGAGGGTGGTGAAGCACTGGAATGGGTTACCTAGGGAAGTGGTGGAATCTCCTTCCTGAGAGGTTTTTAAGGTCAGGCTTGACAAAGCCCTGGCAGGGATGATTTAGTTGGGGATTGTTCCTGCTTTGAGCAGAGGGTTGGACTAGATGACCTCCTGAGGTCTCTTCCAACCCTGATATTCTATGATTCTATGAGCCCTGGCTGGTGGAATGGTCCCTAGGAGACCATCAGCGTAAGTGGCTGCTCTAATCTGCCTCAGGAACTCGTTCAGCACCCTGGTACAGGAAACAGGAAAATGTTCTGCAAAAAGCAAAAAAATTATTTTGGTGCTTCATCCATCCCCACCCAATCAGCCATGGGGAGAGAGAGAGAAAAAATCCACAGAGAGTCAATCCAATCACTGTGGGGTGGGAAGAGATAGAGAGTCCAACCAAACAGCAGAGTAAAAAAACTGAGCAGGTGCAGCACCTTCTAAAACTAAGTCCTGTCAGGAGAAGTACAATGAGGGCTTAGAGACGTCTTTACTCCACATTCAGCTGTGTTTTGTATGAATGTGGATCATGCTCTTTGAATCTAAACCAACACCTCTACTTTCAGAAATATAGCTGAAATTCGTGGTAAAGGATGCTTCCCAGTGACTCATGGGGAAGTGAAAATATCCATACTACTCAAACCCCTAAGGAATCTCTTTCTTGCCTCATTTTTTCATCTTGTTTCCCTTTTAAATAATGCTTACAAAAATTGCTATAGTAATGGCTTGGAGGAGTGCCATACTCTTTCCGGACATAAATACATGAGGGGCAGTCACGAACTGATCATGGCCACTCTTGATTTGAAGACCTTTGATTGCATCAAGTTGGGCTTCCTCAAAGACACACTCTCTCTCAGATAGAATGTGGGGATGATTTTCAGCAGTGTATCAACTCTTTATACAATGGAGATAGGGTGAGGGCCAAAACAAACTAATTAGTATCATAGGTACTTCTCTGTAGAGGAATACATGGGGCTTCTCTGTATTCACCGCTTTTATTCTCACTAAATATGGAAGAAGACACTGATGATAGAGGGAATCTAAGCTGGGAAAATAAGTTTATAATATCCCTTTTTGCAGATGATAATGCCATTTTATACATCAGACATGGCTGAAACGCTCCAATGGGCCATTTTGCTTATAGATGAATATATAGTTTCTATTCAGGTTTAGGGATACACTGAGAGAAATCCATAGTTCCTCCAGGAGAAGTCATTGTGGAAATACCAAGAAAAATAGCTCTTAAATAGGCTCCAAATAAACCCTACATATATAATCTTATATAAAAGTAATCAGAGGTGATCTATCAGAATGAGTTAGGACTAAGAGAAATGGACTCATTTACCTCTTTCATTGATTGAATATATTAATATTATTAAAATTAACATTATTGACTTTTTTATTCTTTTTCAGATTGTCAATATATCTGACAAGCTAGGTAGAGGAACTGAGGATAAGCAATAGTTCTCTTTTATTTATTTGTAATAATAAACTAGCAAATTAGAGTTGATTGAAAAACTTTGAATTCTGAAATTTTAAACAAAAAAATAACAAACTTTCAGCAAAAATAATCACAAAAAATTATCCTGTTTTCCTACCAGCTATGGAGATGGTTGAAAAAAATCTGCATTCTGAAACAATATGAAAAATGAGGACACATTGTCCTGAATATTTTTGCAATTTTTCTCTATTTCTTAACCAGATCTAAACTAGAGCAAGTTAAAATAAAACCTTTTCTCCCTCTGAAAAGTGGTGAATTGGCAGTACCATTCTTAAATTATTATTTCTTAGCTGCTTATTTGTGATTCTTGTTGAGAAAAAATAGTGTGTGCATTTGGTAAAACTGCATCTGATATACTCAGTATAAACCTAAGAATATGCTATATGATTTCTAAAGATGAGCTGATCCCTCTCTCACAAAATATCATTGACATGATCTATTTTTAGTTGGCAGAAATTCTTAAAGTCCTACAATTCTCCTCAGAAAGTCTCCCCTTTGTGACTCTAGTTTATAATCCTCATATACTGGAGCTTTTAAAGGGAGCCTTTTTCTGCAGTGAGATAAACTAGAAATTATGTCCTTTGGTGATAGCTACCTACATCCTGACCCAGAGGCCTTGAACCCAGGTCCGCAGGAGTAGCTATGCTCCAACCCTCCACTTGGCAACTTGTGGCCAACTGTTAACCAGGACCCATGAAGCTCAGCCCTAGTCTGAGGCTCCGCCCAAAAGGTCCTGTTGGCAGAGTCCCAGAGCAGCCAATTGGCCTGCTGGCTCTACTTAAGCCAGTAGCAGGAACAGGAAGCTATCTGAACAATTGGGATATACCCTGCTCTGGACTGTGTGCCTTGTGCTTCCCTTTTCCACTTGACTTCCTGGCATCCCAACTCGACTTGAATTTTGGCATCAGATTTGAGGTTCTGATCCCCAGTTTGTCTCCTGCTTATGATCTCCCAGTATCCTGACCCAGATGAGTTCTCAACTCCTGTTTTGTAAGTGTAGACTCTGGCTCTGACCACTAGGTATGGCTGCCCATGACCCAGCCGTCACAACTGATCACATTCCTCAATACCACTTGTACAGATATGCAGACTTTTTGGAAGAATCAAAGTCCAACCTATTGTAGAATGTCAACTAATGATTATAGAACCAGTGGCAAGAGTTTCTAATTTATATTGGTTCCTAATGGGTAAATATAATGGGCTGCAGGGAAAGATTACAACCACTTGGAAGAGAAATTTAATTTGAAATTACTCATTGGAGGAATGGAGTAACATTTGTGAACAAACTAAAACAATATAAATTAATGAAAGACACAGGCTGGTTCTTAAGGAGTGAAATCAGAAGTGAAAGTAAGCCGGTACGCCCCAGTACGGTGTACAAGCAAGAGCCAGTGACCGGCTTTCCCAGATGGCAATTTAAAGCCCTGGGGTAGCGGCAGCGGGGCTCCGGCGCGGATTTAAAGGGCCCCAGAGCTCCAGCCACTGCTACCACCCCGGCACTTTAAATCCCTGCCAGAGCCCTGCTGCCGAAGCCCTAGGGTAGCGGTGGCGGGGCTCCGGAGGGTGTTTAAAGGGCCGGGGCGGTAGCGGCGGCTGGAGCCCCAGGGCCCTTTAAATCCCCGCCGGAGCCCAGCTGCCGCTACCCCAGGGCTCAGGCAGCAGGGCTCAGGCAGGGATTTAAAGGGCTCGGGGCTCCAGCAGCCGCTAACGCAGCAGAGCCCCAGAGCCTTTAAAGCTCTGCCAGAGTCCAGAGCCCCGGGGTAGCGGTGGCAGCCGGGGCTCCTCAGTGATTTAAAGGGCCCGGGGCTCCGCTGCCCTTTAAATTGCCCCAGAGCTCAGGGCTCCCAGCTGCCTCTGCAGCTGGTAGCTTGGGGTGATTTAAAGGGCCTGGGGCTCCCAGCTGCCACTACCGCAGCTGGAGCCCTGGGCTCTTTAAATCTTGATTTAAAGGGCCCGGGGATTTAAGGCCCTGCCTCTTCCGGTTGAGGCCACGCCCCCTGCTCCGGCATACTGGTAAGTCCTCTAACTTACTTTCATCCCTGAGTGAAATTCACTGTGTGCAGAGGGCCAGCAAAAGTTCTGTTCACCACACAAGTCCGACATTAAGCCCTCCAAATAAGGCTTAAATGGGATTTAAGTGGAGTATTGGCCTTGTGCTGGTCTTATGCACAAAGGTGAATATTGTGAGGAATGGTATCATAAAACACATTAGCTTTGACAACAAAAGAATTGAGTTTGAAATTGAAATTAGAGATTCTGTATGTATTTGAATTTTGTTCATGGAAGGAGGGAGCTGGATTTAAAAAAAATGAATCCTGCTTAATGTTGGGGGGGGGTTGTTTTGTTTTTTGCAATATTTTCTTAAAGTCCTTAATTTTGGGTATTGGTCCTACATATGAATGCTGGCCAATAGGAAAGTATGTAGATGACAGTGTGGTTTAGCTGCCTAGGGGATTTGGATTCCCAACTCCCATTCATTTTAATGTGCCAAAATCCATTCAACTCCCTTTAATATCTAAATCCCTTAGGTGACTTTGAAAACCTTAGCAATTTTTTAAAGTAGGATATAACGATCTCACAGGCAGTTCTAACCATCTGGGGAGATTTTTGTATGCAATTAACTCACCTGTCACTTTGGCATAACACTAAAGTGCCAATTATTGTGGAGTACAGGTTCATTTAAACAATACTGCATCAGAATACAGGCCATGATACAGAATCTGAATGTAAAAGCATAACACTGAGTATACCTAATAACTTGATAGTATTTTCTTAGATTATTATCTAATAGCAGTTTAAAAAACTAACAGAGGGTTAATTTAAAACTAAGCAGAATCTACTTCTTTCAGGAAGGCTTTTTAAATCTGCTTTTATAATTTTTGCTTATCAAGGATTGCCCTTCTGCTATAACAACTGAGCCAAGACTCAGTTCTTAAATACTATGATGGCTTCTGTTAATTAGATAGTTTATCCGTGATGAGTTGTTGACACTGAGATGATTTGTGTTAAATAATTTTAAAATATTCTGTGGGGCACTAACTTGGTAGATAGATGCCTTGTTCATTCAATTTCCAGGCCCTGGCTTCAGTCAAGCTTGCAGCCCACAGTAAAGATTAATTTGATGTTTGCAGCACACTTCTTAAATGCAGAAGCATTCATATTGCAAAGTTATATTTCAGCAATGATATATTCTCTCTCTTGACACCATAACAGGGCTTTAAATGACAAAGACCACTAGGAAGTTATTTATTAATATTATTTAAACAAGAATTTCAACTTTTGCAAGTTTTCTATCTTTTTTTCTTTCTTAAAATGTTTCTTACGTAATGTTCTCCTGCTTGAAAATCTCTCTCTCAACCTCCAATTCTGAATGTGAGGCAAAATGCAGGAGATATTAGCAGAATGTGACACACCCTGTTTTCCATGTATATAACATGATAGTCTATCTTTTTTCAGGCTTTTGGTCTAAGTCACATGATGGAAGGGCTGTGCCCTGGGTGGGCATATCGTTTTAGCTGTAAAATACACTGTTGGGTATTAATGACACAATCTGTGTATTGTTTAGTAATGCTTGTGAAATACACTCTTTGAAATAAAAAAATCCATGAAAAGTACATGAAAGGAGGTATGGTGCAGTGGTTAAATACATTTAAGATTGTGAGGCAAGGGAGGCATGATTGTGGTAAAGGGAGACATGTAAGTGCAGGTATATTCAATTTTCTCTTCTTCCCTCCCCTTATCCCAATTCACTCTCTCTCCCATATTTCTCTGTTCTTATTCCTTATCCTTTCCCACTCTCCCCACACACAGTCCTTTTCCTGTTTAGTCTCTGCTCCTCTCCCTTTCCTTTATACTCTTTTTCTTGTTCCCTTCAATCTCAGTCTCTGCCTCTCTTTTTAGTCCCCAACACTCCCCTTCCTCCTCAGCCCCTGATCCTCTTTGAGCCGTGGGAGTGCTGCCCAGGGTGCTATAACACCTCAGACTGTTGTGATCTCCAGTCTGCATTTGCACATGTATATAGTCCCCTAATTGAGAGACTTTTTAAAAAAATTAAAAAGCATTAGACATTTATATGTAGGAATAACACTTGCAGAGACATTCTCTAGGTTAAAAGTTAAAAGGGATGTCAATCATCATACTTGAGAATATAAACAGATTGCCAGCGTGGGCTGAAAAGGAATTTTCCCCCACAGAATCATAGAAGTTTGAGATGGAAAGGAACTATTAGGTCACCTAATCCCTCTACCTGCTACTGCAGTATTCTTCCCTGATGTGCATTTTCTGCTCCTTTTGTCCAGCCTAGTGATAAAAATTCCATGTGCTGTTGTAACCCACATGATTGCATTGCAGCATTTACAACAAGAGAAGAAACAGTGGGGAGGATTAGCTTTTGGGGATTTTGTTTTGGGGACTCTGTGTGCCTGCAGACTTGCTGGAAGTGGGCGGGGGGTCGGTGGCTGTGACTTTGCAGAATAGGCCAGAATCATCCAAAGACTGGGTGAGAAGGTCACTAGGTATGCTCATTAGCTATTTGAAGCTACTTAGGTGACTTCTGTTGTGGGTAAGCAGCCTGGCAGGACATATCAGAGTCACACTAAGTGTTTTTCTGAATGAACCTAAGGGGAGGAGAAGGAGCAGTGCAAAGACTAGAAGAGTCTGCTGTGAGGATTGTGTTCCAGGGGCCTTGCCAGTCTGTTGGGTTTAGACTGCAGGCTCCCCCATGCCACTAGAGAAGGAGAGGAGGACTAGAATTTGCTGGAGGCTATACGAAATGTAGACCTATAGTGTAAAGATTCACAGGAAGTGTGAAGAAGATTGTGAGACCATCACTTATTTCCCAACTTTGAGCAGCTAGCATGCTCTGCAGAGGCCAATCTACAGAGAATGAGAAGAGTGAATTCTCTTAGAGAAGAGCCCCACGGGATTTATGCATGTGCCGCATATGTTGCATTTGAACTTGTAGTAGGAACAAATACTACAGCTGACGGAAAAACTGCTGAAAGTGTTGTCTTTAAAAAAATGTATTGACAATATTCACATTTGTTTCATGGGTTGTAAGTATGCTTATATGTATTTATATATATATATACACAGAGGGAGATATTTACTAAATGTTTTCCTTTAGAGATTTTGTCACTTTTGTTCTATCACAGATTGAACTCTGTGCAACATATAGGTATAGATATATATCAAAGTTCTGAAAAGAAAAAACAAGTTCTGGTCTCTTTCCCAGCAGAGCGGTAAACTGAGGTACAGGAAAGGATAAAGAAATATTATACCTAACATTAGCATTCTACATTCCCCAAGCCTGTTGCACTATAACTTCCCTTGGGAGAAAATTCCACAGCCCTAATAAAGCTCACTGTCAGATTTTGTCCCTTGAAATTTCATCTAAATTCTCCCTTTTATTAGCTTCATCCCACTAGTCCTAGTTACATCCTCGCATATCACACTACATAATACGTTTCCCAGACTTCAGTGTTTACACCCTTCCAATACCTGTACATTGTTAACATGCTCTGCATGTCTATCTCTAGCAAAGCTGGTTGTTATTACATCTTTTAAATTTTGTATACACATAAAAACTGTACTGCTTCCTACTGGTACAAATCAATACAACCTCCCTAATGTGGATACTGTTACACTGGTATAATTGGGCTTATTACGGTATGGCTTATTCCCATGTAGGAATTGGAATAAGCTATAATAATATAATTGCATCCACACTAGGGGTTGTCCAAGTAGAACTATATTGGTAAAAAAAATTACACCACTAACTAACATAGTTATACCAGTACAAAAACTGCATGTAGAAGATCAGGCCTTAATCTTTCCTTATAAATTAGTTCCTCCAGCATCTTGAACATTTTTGTTTTCTCTAAGTTCCTTCCAATTTGTTAATAACTTCCTGGTAATTTGTTGCCCAGAACTGAATGCAATATTCTAGATGTTGTTACTCCAGAGCTGTAGACAGAGGGACAATACGGTACAGCATAGCATAACTGGCTATCTGTATTATGGACAATTTTCAGCCTTCTTCTGTGAAATTAAATATGTCGCCAAACAGAAGACATTAGAGCAACAATCCATTCTGCTCTGACTATTCCTATGTTGACTAAAAAAGGAGTACTTGTGGCACCTTAGAGACTAACCAATTTATTTGAGCGTAAGCTTTTGTGAGCTACAGCTCACTTCATCGGATGCATAAAGTGACTAGCTACTGCCTGCTTCCCTCCAGCCAAACCTAGTTTTTCCCTTCTCTTAACCCCACATCATCATTTTTCTAACACCACAGGCTTCTCAAATTTAATGTTCTTCCATAGATTCTTACACGTTCTCGGCTGAACTCTTGCCAACTGTTTTCAGATAAAGGCTTCCTAGCAACTTCCAGCGTGTACTATTTGCACGAACTCTGCAGATGCCCTGTATCTTTCCGATCTATGAAGTTTCCAGTTCTCCTGGAAGTGCACATAACAAAGTTGACTCAAGTGGTCCCAGAGATATATGTCTTCACCAGTAATATTGTATTGCTGCCAGTGTAACAGTTTCATTTCTATGTCAACTTCTATTAAAACTCTAACAGGAGGAAATAATATTATTGTAAAAATACAAGGCATGAAATGGTTACTGTAAATTATCCTAACTAGACATCTTTCTGCAACTGTATTTTTATATTTCTTTATACTCTTTGTAGGCTAAAGTAAACAAAATTAATTAATCATGAAAAGCAATCGCTACAGAGTAGAAGCAGAGTTCTAGCTTCCAAAGCAAATTCCCTGCCAGACCTGAAAAATCATTGTCAGGCAGTGTCACTTTTCCTAACCAGCCTTTGATACCAGGAGATGCAGCAACCAAAAACTGCAGCACTCTGCCTGTTTCTGACATGGATTCAAGATAGAAATATATTGGGCTATTTGCACCATCTGGTGCATGCATTTCAATTGAATGAAAGCACATAGACTCCTGGGAACTTTGCTTTTGAAATTCCAGGAAGAAAATTAAACAAAATCCAAGAGATTAAAAGTATGAGTGAGGAAAAGACATCAGAATTAATATCATTGCTGGATCCTAGCTGGATCATTTCTCAGGTGCCTCACTTTTACACATTTAAGAGTCTGCACAACTGTGGGATAAGAATGCTTTAAGTTTGACTATATGTTCTAATGGTCCCTTCTGGCCTCAAAAATCTATGAATATACATGAATTAATTTTGCCTTTACAGTGGTTTCTGATGTACAGGCATCAGTCTGCTCCCATTTGTGGATGTAGACTTTCCTCTTACTAAACTCGTTGTACTAAAAAGAAAGTCTACTCCACATTGCTGTGATATCTTAGACAGAAGAGTAATACATGATTAGCAGCATGCTGAGATGTGTCACATTCACATTAACACTGATGTGTGAACCAGTGGTCAAATGGCAGATTACATGTCTGTCACAACACATCAGGGCAGTATTCCAGACTGCCGGCTCTACCCTGCCCTTCTTCTTCAAACAACGAGTTTTTGAGAAATGTGCAGCACAAAGAGAATGTCAAGGTTTTTGGGGCGGTGGGAGTGGGTCAGCCATGCTGCGGTTAAGCTTTTGGAGGTATAACCAAATCAAGCTTCAGTGTGCCACTGATCTCTGACCCTTTCAGGTTGCTAAAGTAGTCCATTCAGTAAAGGATGACTGTGACTCAGACACTGCGTAAGTGGTCTTTTAAAAGGTTTTCTGCATGAAAGTCGTGTTACTGAAAATATGCTACGGCTAGCACATCCCATTTAGAGACACTGTGCTATTTCTATCAAGACCAAAACAATCATTACCCAGCTCCAGGAAGAAAGCAAGTTGCTAGAATATCATTTCAAGCCGGAAGTTCCAATTCAACCGGAATTTTATGAAAAGCTTCCCCTTCCTTTACATCAAAGTAAGAGACACTATTTTTAAAGGGTTTAATCAAACAAATGTAGACTAGCATATTAATTTCTTAATGGAAAACTGTTGCACCTGGAATTTAAGTGCCCTTCAGTTGGCATTAGTATCTGAAACTATTAGACATACTGATACTGAACATAATTTTAGTCCCTTGGGCAATAGTTCTATACATTAAAAACAAAACTCCAGTCAAAGTTATGTAATACCTCAGTTTTGCAAAACATATCTCCAAACAAAAGTGCACTTGAGGTATTTGGGGACGTTATGCTCACCTGACCAACATGAACCAGTGTCTGGCCTCTTTAATGTTGTCAGTCCCAAAAGAAGATTCCCAAAAGTTTTTTGTTCTTTCAGTAATGGTATCGCTTCATTGGCCAATGTGAATTGGTAAACATTAGAATCATGGTGAAGAGCATCTAAGTCACTTAGAAGCTCAAGTCCCATTTTCAAAATCACCTAAGTCAGTAAGGGTCTGTCTACATTTCACTCTAAGCCTAGGGCTGTGGGTACTGGGCTTGTGGACTTGGTGTTTCCAAGCTTGTGCTTGAGTGTCTACCCTGTGTTGTAAACTTGGGTTTACAGTTGTTGAACCCAGGTCTCTCAACTGTGCTAATGCATCCACACTGTACTATGCAGACCTTCTGACTCAGCTCCGTGGCTTGACCTGCATCCACACTGCAAAATGACAGGGCTTTGCCCAAGTCACAATGGGAATTGGACTCTGACCCATCCCACAGCAGGATTCTAGGACCTGTGTTCTGAGTGCTTGCTGAGACAAGTCATACTCGTTGGTATGGAAGGGTGGCTTGGGCTCAAACCTGAGGCAGAACGCAGGCTTAGGATGCTATGTAGACATACTCTGAGGAGCCTAAATCCCACCAATTTGCAATGGGACTTAGGTTCCAGAGTCACTTAGGCACTTCTGAAAATACAAAAACACAGCTTTTGGAGGCTGTATTTCCAAGAATGCCATCAAAATACTGTAATACTTCATGCTCTGAGTGTTCAGCCTACCAGCCACAATTTGGAGAGAGCTGAAATATGAAGATTGAGTCTAGGCTCATCTCTCTCTCTCTCTCTCTCTCTCTCTCTCTCTCATATGTGTGTGTATGTGAGTGTGAGTGTATTATACACATTATGGACCTGTTTATGATCTCACCAATGGCATTCCATTGGTTTCAAGAGAGGTACTTCTGATTTACACCAGTATGGAAGTAAAGTCAGTCCTTAGATGTATTACATATATATGTATATATTAGGCTCATCTATATATTATTTGATAGGATTATACACCCATTTTGAACAGATGTAAATGACTACATAAGAGGCAAGGTATGACTACAACATCATTTAGATATTACTTTAATCCCTATCACGTTTAGGTCATTTCTAACCATTTAAAATACTCACAAAATACTTTCTATATAGCTGCAGAAACATAGGAGTATACACAAAGCATACACATTTATTTTATATACAAATGGTCTGTTCTGGTGGTGTGCATCTTTATATCATGCCTTAATTTAACTGCAAATTACTATTTTGAGAAAAAATAAAACAAATGCTCTGTTAGGAGACCAAATGCATCTTTCCCAGCTACATTCTGCTGAGCCACAGTTTGGTTCCCCTTCATGATTTCTGTTCCAAAAGGTTGAACCTACTGCCACCATCATAAAATGCAAAGTTTATTTCTGTACACAATTTGCTCCTCAGTTCTGTATGAAGCACAGCAATGTTATTTTCTGCAGATTGAATTTAGGCTTCTCTGTAATATATGTAAAAGGCATTATTAGAGAAGGATAGTAACAGAAGGGTCTGGGTTCCACCCCTAATTATATCCTTTCTAATCCACTTAACATCAATTAAATAATTATTTTTAAGCAATGATCTCACTGTACATTACAATACAATAAGTACAAAAGTAATAATAGTAGGAAGCAGAATGTGCTCTTGTACATGATGCAGATAAAACGTTTCGCCTTGAGAAATCTGGGTTCAGAGTTGTGCATGGATCAAAAATGAAATGAGTTTACTGATATTCATTTAATTAGTTTAATTTAACTCCAGTTTTCAAAAACAGGCAGTCTCAAGAGAAGTGTATTTTAAGCTACCATATCAAATTGATACATTCTAAAGAACTGTGCTCCACATCTGTGATCTAAGCCAAAAGCAAAAAAAGTACAACCTTGGATAAAAATGCATTTCAGAGAAATGGAACTGTTATGTACTGCATATTATTTGAGAAATGCTTCAGTTATGATGATAATAAATCCGAGCACTTAAAAAGTGTTTTATCGGTGGGGTTTTCAAAAGCATTTAGCAATGGCCTAACTCTGCCCCCACTGAAATCGATGGTAAAACTCACATTGGTTTCTGTGGAAGCAGAGTTATGTGAACATTGAGAGCTTTTGAAAACGTGGGCCTGGTTTTCATTTACACAAAGGCTTCTTTCAGTGTAAATGAGAATCAGGCCCTATATTTTTAAGTCCAATGTAAGCAAGCACTAACTAATTTTATTTTTATAAAAACCCATGTACGTAGCTAGATAAGTAGTATTATCCCCTGAAGTCAATGGAGTTATACAAGGGATACATTTGACTAAATTAAGATCCACCTTTTCAAAATTATCCATTAATTTTAGAGTGTCTCAATTGTCAAGAGCCCAACATTTGGGGCCTGTTTTTTCAAAGGTGTGGTGCATTCATGATTCCAGTTAAAGCCCACTATCCCATTTAGACATCTAAAAATTGAAGTACCCAAAATTAGTGGATAGTTTTGAAAATTTTGGCATCAGTGACTTCCCTGTTATTATTATTTATTTGTATTACAGTAGCACCTGGGAATTCCAGTTAGGCGTCAGGCGATGCACAAACAAAGAACAAAAAAACGATCCCTGCCCAAAGGTCACACAGCATGCCAAAGTCTTCTTGCCATGCAAATAACACACAACAGTCATACTCCCTCTGTACTCTCTGGAGCTCTGGGAGGGGTTGTGTCCTTATAGCCACATGCAATATGCACAGTTTTACCCTCTGTTTTATTAAATAGCTGTAAAAATCCTCAGACATTGTGAGAGTGTTTTTCTTTAATATGAAATTTTAAACAGGTTTTTTGGCACACATTTTGTTTGTGCTGAGCTTGAAGTTGTTTATTGCATTAGCGGTTTTTGTGTTTACATTCTGTCTGTTTGTGAAGTATTTCACTGGTATCCTTACCCAGCATGTGGTCTTTACTTTTATTAGCATGCATGGAACATCACATGCTCTGGCTGAGAGGCATTTAAACAGAGATAAGTTAAACATTGCTTCCTTACAGTTAATTAAATGCAGACTTGCAGGTAATACCTATTATCACAGAAGTTAGATAGAAAAGGCCTATAAAAGTATTTAAAAGTGAAAATGTCACTATATACCAATTTTTCCAACAAAGATAGCACTTTCACGTATTTTCTTTCATTAATCTCAGCCCCATCAACAGATGTCAACTCTATGGATAACTGGAGAATTAGTAAGTTTGTGGCACCACAGATGTCATGGAAATGAAACCTGATTAACTGAGAATTTATCTATATTAGAAATGGTGCAGCTGTTCAACTAAATCATTTTTAAATGGAGCTAGTTAAGTAGGTGCAAACCCCAGTGAGGACGCACTTAAGCCAGTTTAGCCCTCATTTAAATAAGTTTAGCTTGTGTCAACATATTACCAAATTAAGGTAAACTGGTTGAAGTGAGGGCTAAACCAGTTTTAAGTATGTCTGCATTTTAAATGTAATCTAGTTTAAATTGGTGCAGCTTTTCCAGGATAGATCAGAAGGGAAGTGATTGTTATTCAATATATTTAAAACTTTGTTTTCATTACCATCTGTTTAATTTAAACCTGAATATATATTTGGTAGGAAAGCTCTTTGTTAAAGATTCAACTGCCTGGCAACTTTAATAAGGGGATGAAAAAGCTCCAAAATCACATCTCTGGTTCTCCAGAAAAGTCCTCCAACAAAGGAGGAAAGGCCAGAATTGATATTTCTAAGGTTAAAAAATAAACAAACATAATTTTGGAGGAAGAAGGAGAGTGAGTCCTTTTTTTATACATCAAGCAGAAGGAAAAAAGGGTGCAAAATCAATTTCTTTTTAACTCTTCAGGTCATCTTTACACAAATCTTTGTGGTGTTATTCATTTAGTTCTACTCATCCAGAGAAGTCTATGTCCAGAATAGTCAGGACCTCTTTTATGCAAAAGCATAATACTTCCTGGGAATGGAAGAAACAAAACATTAGACAATCAGTGTGAGCACAAGAATAAGAAGGTAAATAGAAGTTAATATAATATTACTAAAACTCTATAATAAGAGAACTGTTAGACTCTACCCATGTGTGCTCACTCTACAATAGAAAAGACATTACTAATGACAAGCTCACATTTTGAGTAGGTGTGATGGCTTTTGTCCAGAGGGGTGCCATAACAGTTACAATCAGTTAATAAAAAGCTTTTATAAACTGTGGGCCCCATGTGGGCTTAACATATTTTAAGGAGGAGTGGTTTGACTTGATGTTGGAGGTGCCTGTTTTTAGCAAGGAAATTGAAGGCCGTAGTAGCAGTGTATCTTTAAGACCCCTATACAGTATACTCCCAATTATCCAAATAGCATGGGGGACACAGATTTCATTTGAATAATCAGGAGTTGGGTAATTGAGAGGGCAGGAGCCATTCAGCAGAGGGGTGGCCTTCCCTGTACTCCTCCTCGCAGTCCTGGTCTGGAGTCTCTGCTCTGCCATGCATGCTCATTCCTGTGAGAGCAGGGTCATGGAGGGCTCCCTATGTTGCCTCTGGGCCGGTGCATGCACCAAGTGAGGAGCAGAGGCTCTGCTCCGCCAGGGCTGCAGCCTTCCCTCGACTTTCAGCCTGCAGGAATTTGGTGTCACCAGCCCTGTGACAGCACAGAGAGCCCTCTGCAGGTCTGCTGTCACAGCCCACTCATTCACTTTTGTGCTGCTTCAGGGGCCTCCCCCACAACCAGGGGCTTGCCATTCTTAGAATCATAGAATATCAGGGTTGGAAGGGACCTCAGGAGATCATCTAGTCCAACCGCCTGCTCAAAGCAGGACCAATCCCCAATTTTTGCCACAGATCCCTAAATGGCCCCCTCAAGGATTGAACTCACAATCCTGGGCTTAGCAGGCCAATGCTCAAACCACTGAGCTGTCCCTCCCCCTATTCTCCTCCTCCTCCTCCTCATAATCCTGGCCACGGCAGTATCTGACCTCCGCATTATCCAAATCCCTTTCTTGTCACCCAGCATGAGGTACCTGGGGGACAAGGAAGGGCTTCGGATAATAGGGGTCTGGATAAACAGAAGTATACTGTATTTTATTCCTGACCCTGCCAATTTACTGTTTGACTTTGGGCAAGCTTATCCTCTTTGCACAATGGAGATAACGTCACTTACTTAGCTCACAAGGATGCTTTGAATGCTTAATGCTTGTAAAATATTTTGAGACTCTCAGTGGAAGCCAGCATAGGAGCACAAAGTGTATGTTTGTTTGTTTATGTGTGTATATTTAATTCATAACAAATGAATGTAAATGAATTTATGATTTGAAGAAAATCTCCCCTCCCCTGCCCACACACACAAATGGAGATTATTAATTCCCCACTGGGATCCTACTTTCCAGATCCAGCAGGATATAGTACCAGTGGAGGGAACACCTGGGCAATCACTATTTACCTCACGCAGAGTCGACTTGTAGCATGGCAGCTTTTTGTGAGGCTGCAGATTCATCAGCTACCACTGCCTACTTCCGGGAGATACATATTGGCAGGAGATTGGATGTGTTGTAGAAGGAAAGAGTCCTTCTTGCTCCTTCCCGTCAGCAGTGAGTTTTCTCCATCCTCTCTCCCCACAGAAGGTTAATTTGGGGGCATCCCACATTAGGGCATGTTTATGGTTTGGGATTTGTGATGTTTGCTGATGTGCACAAGGTTTAACTGATCATCTTTTTTTTTTTTGGTAGGGTTAGAAAGGAATTTTCCCCTCATGGCACAATAGTCCTGCCACACAGGGTTTTTGGTTTTTTTCCATTCTGTCTTTCTCTGGTGGCAAATAGAGCAGCTCCCTGACGTCCCATTTACCTGCTATCAGGGTCTATGGGGGCTGTAGTCCTTGTTTTGAGATGTGGCTACTGGCCACATTGTCAATCATTTATTTTGGTTTCCAGTCATTTAATGTTGCAAGTTGTTTTGAAGCGACAATGGGGCTGTCTTAGTCATTTCCCAAAATCTGAACCTAGGCTCTGGAACAGACACAGCTTTGGCATGTGTTGGGGGAACCTGACTTGTCTAGAGCAGTGTTTAGCTTGAGAAGTTGTGCTTAGGACAATACTATTCCCTTTATTGGAGTATAGGCTTTGGGCCAGTGAGGGGCACAGAAGTTCTTTAAAGATAATTGAGCATGACCTCAGTGATTAAAGGTGCCATGTGAGCTAGACGTTGTGTTACAGAAAATAAAGTTGTGGCCAGAGGACTTTAAACCCAAACACTTGACTGTGTGTTTATTGGTGCCATCACTATTGGCAAAGCAATATATAGTTTAAAAAAATACTGCTCTATTTTTTTAACTGGATTTATACAGTCCAAACATTTACTTAAAAATTAAACATTTTGGTATAAAAGGCTCTACGAAATTCTGGCAGTGGAAAAACTAACCTACACCAGATGGCAGAGGTTAAAGAAATACTATAAAATATGGCTTCCATTCATACAGTTCTCAGACAAACAGAACCCCAAGCACTGAAAACCTGTGAAGGTGGAAAACCTTTTCATTTGCTTACATTTCTCCTTGCTACTTAGCAAACCTGAGAGGTATTGTATCATCATGTATCAAGAAAGTAATATGCCAGACTGTGGTAACAGGTGGAAAATGTTTATCTGTAGCAACACTGAATGTGAAATAAAGAAAGGGCCAGATTTACTGCAGGTTTCCATAACTGTCTCCACAAAATTTGTAAGCACATCAGTTTGGTGCCTGTAAAACACCTATTTACACAAATAAAATGTGTACCTGAAAGAGTAAGTGCCAATTTGCGTTAATTCATCTGTTTTGCCCAGAGAAATAAGTTTTTTGCACTTGTAAATGTTTATGGGTTCAGTTAAGGAGGCCAGGTGAAAATCAGTAAAGGAGACCAAAGATGGGTTATTGGCTTTTAAAACAAATTTAACCATTTCATAAATGTAAAGACAATCAAAAGAATGTTCAGATGTTTTAGACACTATCACACCTAATACATTATCCTACATGGTTCTGTCTATATGCTTGCTCCTACCTTTATAATTGTTTTTTGTGTATTAGATCTGCATTTTCTATGTAATCAATGGCTAAAAGAAGTCATCAGAGTAAGAATTCTTGTAAATCTGAAGTTAGGAGAACAATGTCAGTGCGCTTAGCTACAGTATCACAACATGAAATCTGCACTTCAGCCTGCTGAAAATTATGCATGTTGTGTACATTCGTTTGATAATATATTTATTTAAATTTAATCTGAAGAGCTCTCTTAAAAAATCGTTGGAATAGTCTGTTGGTCTTGCTGAGACCACTACTAAAATACTGTGTTCAGTTTTGGCATCCATGCTTTAAAAAGGATATTGGAAAAATTGGAGAGGACTTAGAAACAAGTTAGAAGGATTATTTGAGTTCTGGGAAACACATTTTACAGTGAGAGATTAAAGGAGCTCAGCATACTTAGTTTATTGAAGAGAAGGCTAAGAGATGACTTGATCACAGTCTGTTAGCACTTACCCAAATGAGGACATATTTCTGAGATCTTTAGTTTAGCAGACAAAGGCATAGATCCAAAGGCTGGAAGTTGAAATCAGAAAAATTCAGACTTGAAATAAATGTTTAACAGTGAGAGTAATTAACCACTGGAACACATTACCAAAAGTTGCAGGAAATTCTCCATTACTTAAAGTGTATATAAAAATTGGATTTTTTTAAAAAAGGCGTGCTACAATTTATTGGGCTCAGTGCAGAAATTACTAAGTGAGGTTCTGTAGCTAGTGCTGTGCAAGAACTTAGGCTATATGATCACAATGAACATCCTATTCTATTTCTTCAGTTGAAAAAAGTGATTACTTCTGACATATTCTTGACTTCTCATTATTCTGGCTGCTTCTCAGTGAACCACCTTTAAGATCTTTTAAAGAAGTTACTTACACATTTTAGAATTTCTTCTCCTGTGGGGACTTGATGGCTCATGAGAGAGGAAATGGATAAAGAGCTGTTTCCTTCTAAGTTATTGGTACAACTATAGCCCAGGTCAATAATGACAATCACAAGCCATTGGTCTTTGTGCAATGAGTACATGGACTCAGACCAATTCCTTTTTGTACTCACAAGTAATTGTTCATGCAGTTATTTGTGGAAGTAAATGAATGTATGTAGATGTCTGTCTATCTGATCCTTCTTCTTATTTTCATATAGGCCAAAGTGGTCTTTGTTGACCTTCATACCTGTGATTCTGCCATATATTATGATACAAATACAGAAGGTTTGCATTTTTTGCCAGTTGGAAAAAACATTATAACCCCATTTCAGGCCATCTTTCCATGGCAAATAAAAAATGTAATGGAAGGTAACCCACCCTCTTTTTACACATGTATATATTAGATCAGGTTCATCTCAACAAATTTTAGTGCTGTTGAACAAAATATAAGTAAAACCGACGATAAATAAAATGGATCTGGGCACAATGGGACAAGTTGTCAAAGGTATTTAGGCACCTAAAGATGCCAACAGAATTTTCAAAAGAGCGTAGGCATCTAACACTCATGATTTTAATGGGACTTAGGCACTGGACCATTTTGAAAATTCCCTTAGGCACCTATCTGCATCTTCAGGCACCTAAATACTTTTGAAAATCTGGAACAGGGTCCAAAACAGAATCAGACCATAAAAAAAAGGATTAAAAAAAACACATGAAAAGGAGAGGTTGGGGAGAGGAGTGGGGGGAAGAGGCCACAATGGTCACACACAAAAAGAGCTGACCCAAATAGAAAGCCTTTACGCTGACCTATGAAGACGGCAAAACAGTGGCTCTGCTGAACATTCAAAGGGAGGCGATTCAGTAGAGCAGGTATCTAAACTGAAAAGGCTTGCTATTGTGTTCATGATGAAGATGAAACCTCTTGATGTAGGTCAGTGACAACCCAGCTGCCTCAGCAGTCTGAGCAGGGGCATTTCTCCCCTTGCTGGCTTCTAAAAAGGCAGAGAGGCAAACTTCCACTTCAAAAGCTGCTTACAACTCCTGATGATACCCTTGTTGTTTCTGCCCTCTCTTTTCTTACCCCTTTCCTGTAAGGATTTGTTGTTTTGGTGTGAATACAAGGCCCCCTTTTCTATGGGTAAAGTCAGCAATCATAATACGCTCGTTTCTTATTGCTAGGCAACACTCAGCAACGTGAATTTGTCACTTCTGTTTGGTGCAACTTTCAATTTCACCTCCAACTGTAACAATATAGCCTGCTATATTTTAGATGCCACTGTGGTTGGACGACATCCCAGGAAAGATGTGAACTACTACTGACAGGGAGTGAATGATTGGCACTGGGCATGAGCAGTTTTCTGATTTTAAGTCTTGGCATATCATTAATTGTTAAACTTACTCTTTTATCAATCTCTTATCAGTCTCATACTTCATGAATACAGCCTACTGATTGCCTTTTAGCTATTATTGACAAAGGTGGACTGTACCTCATAAACAGGTGGATTCCTCTGCTGGTATCTGATTTCTCTTTCATGTAGTGCTAGCTATATTCATACTTTCCTGCATTAGTTATCATTTTCAGGGATGAATTATAAGTGAATACAAGCCCAGTCAAACCCTCAATGTTATATTTACACCATATGTAATTATTTATTTGAATAAACAAGGTCCTTAATTGGAGAAACTAAGAGATGGAATATGAGAGAGGCTGAGCAATTCCCACAAAATGCTGAGTGGCCCAATTCATGAGAACTTCAATGAGTGTTGAAGTGGCTCAGCATCTCTCTAGATCAGGCCCTCGTGGCATGAATGTTTTCATGAATGGTTCGGGAAAGAATGTGCTTTAGTCCTACTGACATCGTAAGTTCCCTTCCTGAATGAGGGCCTGCATTACATTCTTCTTTAAAATTGCTCACAATTATTTTGCCAGCTCTAACCTGGCTATTAAATCAATACTCCTCAATCCCTGAAGAATATTCTGAGATTAGAACTGGTTTCAAAATGTGTCCTTTTACCTGGTGAAAAAAAATGAAAACTTTTCAACCAGCTCTGTCTAAGATATAACCAAAAAGACAGATTATTTATCCTGTCCCAAATAAAATACACATCTTTTAAGAGAATCGTAATAACAGTAATTAAAAAATCATCTCTCAAAGTCTTGGAAACATTTAATGATAATGTTAATTATAGAAAAGTACCAAGCAGCTAAGAGTATTAATAGGGTTTTAGTAATGTTTCGCATATTTTCACTGACTCACTGGAAACAAAAGGAGTTTCTGTAACTGTGTGAATGAACCGTGGCCTGTGCATGTTCTTTTAAGAAAGGCCAAGGGTGCAGTTCTATTTTCTTAGCTCTGCTTTCATATTTATGTGTCTCATTTCCAGCTCATTGCTGATGCCTCAGTTGCGCTATCCATCAACACTTTTATCCTCCTTGTTCCTCAAAAAGAACATAAAATCCTTTTTTATGTGGTGGTAATATTATTGCAAATAAAAGCAAATACCAAAATCTTTATTAGTCTGCCAAAATAATAAACTATTTAATAAAAGCATGCTGTAAAAATAAGGTCATTTGCATCACTCAAGTTTCTTGCAGGAAATACAGAGAATTATTGGTCAAAAAGTACAAACTGACAGCAATTATTTCTGTTGTTGATCTAATGCAGCCTGAAATAGGGTTAAAAAATGCTCTGAGGTTTTGCGTGTTTGCTGTCTTTAAATGTTTTTAACACTGGTTGCACATAGAAGAGACTGGAAGAATCAAAATGTTCACTGCTCTGGTTTTTGCCAATTCTTTCCATAATGGAGAGGGAGAGATTGGCAGGAAGCCATTAGAGATCATTACTCCAAAGCTCATGTTGATCTCATGGCTACCTTACTGTCACAAGGTTTATTGTCCAAATATTTACCATTTTTACATTCAGTATTGTATTTTGTTTGGATTTGTGTCAGCTTCAACTGTATGTTTTTTTTCATCTTTTCCTTTTGTTGTTTATGCATACAGACTAATATTAAAGAGGTTAAATACTAAAAGGTAGCTGAAACATTATCTCTAACTTACATATATAATGTTTGATGTCTTTGCAGTTTCCATCCCCAGCTAGCAGACTTGCAAATAGATTATTGGTATGTTTGTAACATAGAAAAATCAGATGCTCTCATGAGGATTATAAATTTTTTGTGAATTCCTTGCAAAATTCCCCAGAATAACCTGCAAACAAATATTAAAATTGAGCAAATTCTTGTCAAATTTATTCAAAAGATGTAAAATATTGACGAGCCCTATTCTAAGGGGAGATTTAGGGCCTGATCCTGTGAAGAGCTGAGTATCTCCTGAGATTCTGAAATCCTTCAACTCCTATTGTCTTCAAATATAACAAAAAGAAAAGGAGTACTAGTGGCACCTTAGAGACTAACCAATTTATTTGAGCATAAGCTTTCGTGAGCTACGAAAGCTTATGCTCAAATAAATTGGTTAGTCTCTAAGGTGCCACTAGTACTCCTTTTCTTTTTGCGAATACAGACTAACACGGCTGCTATTCTGAAACCTTCAAATATAACAGTAATTCTTACTTACATAGCATTTTGAAGTCATGGATCTGAAAGTGCTTTGCAAAGTTTCACTATCTCCATTCTACAGATGGGGAAAACTGAGACATTGAAGGGTGGAGTGACCTGCCCAAGGTCACACAGTAAGTCATTGGCCAGCCTGGAAATAAATTCAGGATTCCTGATCCCCATAGCATGCCTCATCTATCATAACACATTGCTTTCACTCCTCAATTGCAGTTGAGATGCTCATCTTCTCACAGGATCAGGCCAGTATGAGATTGACAGGTTTTTTTCAAATGCTCTGTTGATACTGAAATGTATACTTTATAGAACCCTTTTAGTATGTTGGTTCATGCTTAAGATCACAAAATGAGCAGCATCAACACGTCCTGCTTTATAGACCACAGTGTGATACCTGAAACATAAATTAACCCACACATGAAAAAATGGTTTGGGATGTAATGTCACATGACGTGCCTGGAATAACTGCAAAGTATTCATGTTGGAAGAGGCATTTTTTATTCTGGAGGTGGGGAACAATTTTACACTTGACAAATTAGTACAAATAATAGGCTTTTGTCCGACACACACTTCAGTTGGACTCTTTACATGGGTAAATTTACCTACATATTTGCAGAATCATTGCTTTAGACCCTCATTTAGCTAAATGGCTGTTTAATTAATAAACTGATCTAAATAAAAAGTATTTTACTTTACATTTGCTTGAAATTTATTTGGGACACATCACTGAGACAAACTATACGGCTGGATTGTTAAAAGGTCTAGATAATTTTAATTACATTTGTGGCTAGTCAGGCTAGGGTAGTAATAAAGATAGCATTGAATCAAGTACTTCAGAACATAAATAATAAATTAATAATTCATAGAACTCAACTTCTTTACAAGGGTTATTTAAGAATTATTCTTCCTCTGATGGGTTGCTAAGGTATAGGATTGTTAAATGAGTTGGCAATAGTCATACAATTCAGCGGCAGATACTTCTAAATATTATGCTGGGGTTCAAGAAAGTATAGATTATTCTCATAGGGTAAAATTCACTCCACTTGTGCAGAGCTTGAATATTAGGATTATATTGAGGTATAGTGAAGGGAGGTTAGAGAATTTAAATCCACCCCACCCTACACACACACCAAGTATCCAGGCTGGAACAGAGCTCACTACCCCTCTGGGCTGATTTCATAGAGGACAGTAAGGCTGCACGATTTGTGCAACAATGTGGATCCTTGGTTCTTCCCTTTCACATGAGACTGTGCTGATGAATGTTAAAGTTCTGCTCCTGTGTCATTTCTTCCATGGTGCTGGAATGTAATTTGAAGTGAAATTACTAATTTCTTTTTTTTCTGTTTTAAATATCCAGAATAAAATTAAAATGTGTTGTTTAAAAAGTCTGTAATAAAATTGAGAATAGAAACCAGATGTCCTATCTCCTTATCCAATGCCCAGTCCACTATACCTATTGACCCAATTGTGGGAGCTTATATATATAATATATAAATTATATATAAATTATATATCTGCCTCTTTGTAGCTCAAAATTAATGATTGTTGGTATTTATAGATGTAGCACCCAAAAGTATGCTAGGCACCTTTCAAATAAAAAAAATCTCTGTTCTTCAAAGCTCTTATAACCTAAAAAGAAAGCATCCTGTCAAAGAAGTGTAAGAAAGGAGGTAACACACCCTTATTTTTAGCTCTGGCCCACTTGCCACGCTTATATTCTGATCGGCTTTTCAAATTTAGTGTAATCTAATTATGCATACTATATGCTTGTAAAGATAATTTCTTCATTTCAGAGTCTGTAGAATTTGTTACTGACTTTCATACATTTCTTAAACCTATTTCAGAAATAGCCCTGTCACCGTTTGTCTCAGTAATGTACAGAATAATGGAAATTGACACTTTTTATATAGAAGCAAAAAGTGTATCACTTTTATAAAAGACTAGATTTTCTTTTCTCAATCAAATTTGAATTTGATCACTTCAGGGCTTGCTATGTGGGATGCTTTTAAGCAGTGGTCTCAGTGGTTGCAGGCTCTATCACCTAATAATTGACCATGACAGGAGTTATATGTCCAAAGCCAACGGGTAAAGAGAATAGCATATGTCAGGGTCAATTATAAGGTGGAAGACCCTGAAACAAAAAAGACTGCACTGATTAGATCATGATGTTGACAAGAGAATTGACACTTGAATATTATTTTAAAAGGGTATTGTCACAGACTCCCCTACCACATGCGTCAATATCAGACTATGTTTCCTGCACTGGGGTCTTCCCCATATGATATAATCTAAAGTTTTATAAAACATTCAAGGTTGCCGTCAGTTTGGCTTCTTTTTCCAGTGAGAAACTCCTTTCTTTATTTTCTGTGGTTTAAAGCCACACTTGTCTTCCCAGCTAATGAGGTCAAAACAGCTCTATAATTAATGAACTGCTTCTTCCCTGAATATTATGCTTATAAGAGAATACAATCTTAAATGTCATGCAGTCAAAAGAGTTTGAATTATTTGCACAGTCAAATTTAGACAAGATAGGACATATGGAACAGAGAGAAACCATTAGTTTCTGCTAGTAAAAAATATTTAGTAGATATTTCATGATACAGACAGCAAATTGCAGAGAAAAATAAGTAAAATTTTGTGTTGATTTATATTCCATGAGACCCCAGTGGCTTCAGTGAGTTGAAACATACTTAGAGGCCCTGAGTCAGGGTGGGTCTTAAACATGTGCCTAACTTAAAGTATGTAAGCAATACCAGTGGAGTCTATAGGTCTACTCACGTACATAAAGTTAGGCATGTTCATATGTACCTTCCTGAATTGGGCCTAAGTCAGCAAAGAATTCAGCCCAATAAATTTAAAAGTACCTCTTAAGAGTCATGACATAACTAATATCTATCTGTCTGTCTATCTATTTGTCATCCGTCATCATGGTATCAAAGTACCTTCCACAAGAAGTAAATATAAAAACCTTTCTTCCCAGCCCTTCTAGCAGTAAAAGTAATCAGTGGGATTTTTAATAAATATATACTCTGTGAGAATGCTGATGCTTTTGAAATGATTACTAAGATAAAGCTAATTCAAAGAGATGAGTTTTGCATTTAGTTCTGAATGCTGCAAGGGTGTGTGGTCATTCTTCTTGCTTCTCTGTCAGGGGCAAACAGACCAGTGCTCACCCATGTAACTGAAATCAAAGACTCATGTATACCATAAAATTGCCTAAAACATTACAGTATTGCTATTGTTAGACACAGAGTTTGGGATATTAGTGACCTACATTCCTGTAGAATATTATAGTATTTTATAAACATTATTTCCACAAAGTCAAATCCCTGGCTATGCCATACCCAGCTATTTTATAGTAAATTAAGGCATATATCTTTGGTTCAAAGTTTGAGATGATGGTGAAATACATTACAATTAATTGAGCCCAAATGGTTCCTTTCTTCCCATTAGGATGACTAAATAAAGGTCTACTCTTTTACTTACCAACTAAGAAGAATTTCCTTCTGTTGAGTTTTTATAGGTAAATAGTATAATTTCACAGGAAACTTTTATTATCAGGTTGTCTTGGGCCCTTATTCTGAACGTACGCATGTTTTGTTTACTGTGGAGTTGGTTCTAATGTATATTTGTGTCAGTGATATCAGAATCAGGCCCTCCGTAGTTCACTTCCCTGCAATTTGAAAAATCCTGTCAGAAATTCTCAGTGTATTATTTTGCCATTTTGGAAATATTTATTTTTTACCCACTGTTGTTTCTCATTTAAAATTTAAATGTTTACTTCTCACAAGCATTTTTCCTTTCTTAGTGTGTGTGTTCGTGTGAAAGAAAGGAGAGAGAATGTGGGTCCTGATCCTGCAAACACTTACACGTATGCTTAACTTTACTACCACAGGTAATCCCATTGAAATCATGGGGGTGAAGTTTAGCCTGTGTTTGTAGAATTGGCTGAGGTTTTGTTTTATAGTTTAGGGTTGCTTTTGAGTACTGGGATGCAGCCATTTTAATTTTATTTATTTATTTATGTTTATGGAGAAAAAATTCTGAGGAACTTTATTTGTGGGGAAAAAGCACATTAAAATTACATAGACTTTGCAAACACAAAAGAGAGTAAACAATTTTGCCTATGACAGGTTTCAGAGTAGCAGCCGTGTTAGTCTGTTTTCGCAAAAGGAAAAGGAGTACTTGTGGCATCTTAGAGACTAACAAATTTATTTGAGCATAAGCTTTTGTGAGCTGACCATGGACAGTTTTAAAACTGGAGTTCTATTAAACTCAGTATCAAAAAAACAAACAAATACAGCTTCCACAAGGCCCATTTCTGCTTAGTCCTTTCAAAGCACAGACAACTCTGCTGCTGCAGCCTAAGTTATTCCCTTTAGTTCCTTCAATCCTTCAGTCCAGACCTTCAATCCTTAAAGGAACAGGGCACAGGTAAATCTAACCCTTGTGTTCCCTTGTGAACGCTATGCTTGTCAACCTTGACGCTGTCTCTTTGTGACAATTATTACTAAAAATAAAAGTTCTGTGAACTGAAGATTAATCTGATTAATGAAAAAAAATGCTCAGCTGCTATATTATGACAGCTCCAGCAAGCTTCTAACATGAGTTAGTACCTGCTGGAAAAGTAAGTAGATTGGATGGTGTGAAGATGATGTTCTAATAAAGCTTTCAGTAAAGGATTGATTTTATCCTTCTGAGCCAATGAAGTAGGATAGTTTAAAATTATATTAATAGAACTGAAAGAGTCCATCAAAGGATTAGAAAGGCACCATGCCATCATTAATGACCCTGACCTGTAAGTAACATACATTCATGATCCAAAGTTAGGGACAAATTTTGGCCTCTATTGCAATGGGAAGTGGGTGAAAGGATACATTTCACAGCTACACAGAAGCATGGCAACTTGGCAAGTCGTCTAAGGACATCACCAGATATCAAACCCCATTGCTATCAGCAGCAGGAACTGTGAGAAGCTCCCCCATGGCTTTTTTGTAGCCACAGTAGGAAGCATAGCAGAGGAATTTGCCCATGGTCTTTCTAAACCATCCTGCCTTGAGAAGCATGGATTTCTGTGTGACTTTCCATTCATTCAAGTGTCATCACTCCTCAGCATGACTTACACTTGTAAAGGCCCAGTTCTGTCAAAATGTAATTTCAACATATCCAGAGGAAGAGATATGGCATTCTGCCTGTTGTGAAGGGAAAGACCTGGGAAATTACTCAGTGACTGGCAGTTAAAGGTACTTCACAAAGCTTCTTAATTAAACAGACATAAAGCACCTTTTCTGTTCCAGAACTAACAACTAAATTGGTGCAGGAAGCATTTCCCTGCCCTTTGTAAGCTGCCTAAGTGTTAATAATGGCAGGCAAAATTCTGCCCTCTGTTACACCAGTGAACTCCCATTGACTTCAGTGGAGCTTCATGGCTACTCCATAACTGAGTGCAAAAGTGTCCCATTGCCAACTACTCCAAAGAAAAACACAACATCCTAGTTTTGGGACTTGGCAAGTAAATGAAGGAGGAGCTGATTTTCAAAATCTTTGTTCTAAAATGTAAATACACTTCTAATGTTATGTCTACACCATATATGCTGTATTCTGGTATTGATTTGGGATCTTAAACAGAAAATCTTCTTTTAATTAAGAACTGAGTTGTCCAGCTTTCCCTGCCAGTCATTGCATAATTGGCCTTTTCCTAATAGGCACTGCAGCTCTGGTTTGCAAAAAGTGACTGTTTCTCATAATATACTGGTATTAAGATATTTTTGGATCTCATTTAAGAGAGAACTTAATTAACCATTCAGGTCATTAGGGATACTGCTGTTGTTCTTCTAATCCTCTGACAGATACCTCCGAGTAATTCATTGTTACACTTTCCAACATTACTCACTGAGAAGTCTGAGAAAGATGCAACAAACCATTGTAATCACTCCCTTACAAAATGCACACGAGATTCTTTGCAGTGGAATGAAGGCTTTAGTGAACTCTGTTGTCAAGACTACAACAGCATGTCAGATCTGTGGGGGCAGAGTGCCTCAGCTGAGGCTACTGTAAGCCCTCCCAGGATTCAAACACTGAGGAGGAGAATACCATCCACAAACTCACCCTCCACCAACCATGTGTGCTGAAGGAAGATCTTTTCCTAGGGTTGGGGACAGTTCCCCAGAATTTGCTATACCACATGGATTGGGGGAGATCCTCTGGATCTCTGTGATATAACTTATTCTACTCCTTTTCTTTTTGCAAATACAAACTAACACGGCTGTTACTCTGAAACCTGTGATATAACTGGAATCTAACATTTTACTGTTTTGCTTTCAACAGTCTCCTCATGTGAGTGTCAAGTACAGAGGCAGAAAATGGAAGCAAAATTTGTTTTTTATCACATATAAACTGTGGGTCTGAGTTACATTAAGACTGCTTTACACTCTGGTGAATCTATTCTAACTTACACTTGGGGCTGGGCAGGTCCCTACACAGCCCCCATATACAAGGAATGTAAAGGACGCTAAAGCCAAATTTTTCCCCGTCCTCCCTGGAGCAGGAATGGAGTAACTGAGAATCAGGCTCCAACTATCACAGTTATTATGAAATAAAGTAGTTTCTTCTAAAGGTTTTGGCTAGCAGGGACAAAGTCCACTCCACTAATTATCTGCTCTAATTTGAAAGTATTTTAAAAAATTGAATGTATTAAATTATGTGAGAAAATTTACTGATTTTATTTTTTTTATTTAAAAAAACTCCTCTGCTAATTAAAAATATGTACTCAGTATCTGCTACCAGATTCTAGGAGCCAAATCCTGCTTATTTTATTCATGTGACTATAATAACAACTTTAGTCCTCACAGCATGAAAGCCAAAGGGACAACTCACATGAGTAAAGCAAGCAGGGCTTGATTCTGAAGCTTCACCTTTCTGCCTCTACTCCTACGCTTACCAACAGGACAGTGGAACTGGAAATTATTCTTAATTTAGGCTCTGTGTTGTTGTCCTTGGTTGAGATTACACTTCTGTTCTTCAAATGAAAGGTCTAAATAGATTATAAACAGAGTTATGTCTTTTGAAAGAATGTATAATGAACTGCAACAGAACCGGCTGATGGAAAACAACAGTGTAATATCAGGGTAGATTACTAATAATGGAGCCTTTGAAGAAGGAGCGCACTTTAGAAGAATTCTCCTTTCTAGTCTTGGAATGATACACTATTTAGAACACAGCTGTTACAAGTATTGGAACTTGTATAATAAAGCTGTCTGCTTAGAGCAACTGGTTTTATGGGTTCCCCAGTTTTTCAAAGATGCAGAATAAATTATATACATGATTTCTTAGACTTTTCATACACTGTTGCTAAGCTTTTTAAGACAACAGCTTTTAAATGTTCACAGCTACTAGTTGAATTCCTTTATTATCATAAACATAAATAAAAACATATTTATAACATCTTTCAAAGAACGCAAATGTAGAGAGGTATGATAAATTAACCACAGTTTTTGCAATAAAAACAAAGTACTTTGGTGCTACATGTTTTACACTTCGTTAGGGAGGTGGTTATTTCCCATCAGATGAGATGATTATGCATTATTGTTTCATTTAATTTGGTAATCCGACCTAAAATCTCTACAATCCCTGGATTTACAGTTTTAATTCAGAACAGGCCTGCATTCCCCTCCTCACTCCCGAAAAAAAAAAAAAAAAAAAAAAGGTTACCATCCCTTCTGAGAGTCACTAGGATTTCACATCCAAGACATCTGATTGAGATCATTTACATTGTTTTAAATAGTAAAAGGAAGAATTTCTGAGAATAAATATTATAAAATTTCTGTATTAATGCATGATCATCAAATTAAAGAAAATCCAAACTGCTTTGTAAATGGTATCAATAAAATAAATGGTTTTGTCTAGTGAACTGCTAGTCTATGATGGTCAGAGCATACCCTGAGGTTATTTTTAAAAGATACATTTGATATTTAATTTTTTTTACAGACATATATATATTTGCCATGCATTTTAATGTGCTGTTTCAGTTCATACTATATTGGGACCCAAATACAGCGAGATACTGGAAAGACTGTATCCACTGTGTACAGTATAAAGTCCAGATGAATGGGAACCGTTAAACACTTGCCATTTTCCACTATTGCTATTAATGGTGTTTACAGCATTTTGGACTTCTCTATATTTAAAATGGGGAATTATTTAAAGTATTGTGATTTCCATTTAAATGGTTAAATGTAAGTTTTTAAATACCCTCAGAATAAATACATATTTATTCCAAATACAATAAAATTGACCAGCAACCCATTTTATGGGTTACCTAGCCTTCACAAATATTTGTTGCAGCTTTTACAAATACTTCTTTTGCCTTTTTACAAAAGTTTAAACTAAGGCAGCAATTAGCAATTTCATGTATTATCAATTTCAGCTCCGTATTTTACTGAGTTTTTATTTTATATTTACAAGTTCTTGTGATTGCTTCTACATAAAACAAACAAACATTTGGATTTTAATTGTATCATGTACTATACATTTCCCTAAAATATTATATTTGTCTTACTATGTTCCAATTTTATTTTTGATCTAGAGCACCTGTTCTCAACCTTTTCCCCCTACTGGAACCTCCCATCACTCCAGGATATAGCCAGGACTACCTTCCAATTTAGAAGGATGGTAGGGGCAGGGTAGCTGTGGCTCTCTGACACTTGTTTATAAAACCAGGCTGATAATCCTCATTCTAGGCTATGTTGACTCCTGTGTGGTATTTCATATTTAGGCCCTGATCCTACAAATTACAATGTGCATGGTAGACTGTTGCACTATATGGAGCCCCAAAATAGACCTGATCTATCTTCTTGCAGTTTCTCTTTGGAAACTCCACATCCTTATTTTTAAAAGTTATGCTAACAACTAAATGTTCTTATTTATTGTTGCCTAAGAGCCAATAATATGCTCTCTGTGTAATTATGTAAGCCAATAATATGCCAATAAGATGCTCTCTGTGTGGTATAATATATATATATATATAGTATAAACTATGTGGCTTTATGCCACATTGGCACCTCCCTAATTCTGGGTTACTATGAGGACTCCAGCACAAATTACAGCAGCCATAAGGGTTCCTCTAATTTATCACAAGTGTTATGATATTTGGTATTTTCTTAAAGCCTCAGCTCCTGGAGTGGTGGGGCTACATGTGACTTTTTTTAAAAGCAGGTTTCAAATCCTCTTTACTGTGGTAAAAAATGAAAATATGAGCCTCGAAAAACAAAGGACAATAAAAAGAACCCCAAATTAAATTGTTTTTAAAATTCCATTAATTTTAAGTCTATCTCATGATTTTTTGGAGGGCTAACTCATAATTTTTCAATGTGTGGGAATACTGGGATATACAGCAACGTTCCATGCTCTACAGCTCTGAAATGCAAATGCAAAGTGCTCCAACCACTACCCACAACACGACCCTGTTCTGGAGGCCGTGCATAAGGGTTGAATAGGAGTGCCTAATATAGGCCTAATGCCAACACTTCACTGCTGGAAAGACTCAAGGGAGCCATTCCATCTCTCTTATGGTGCTAGAGCAGCACTTTATGCCTTGGGCAGGGAACAAATTAAGGTAGGTTTAGTTAGTTCTCATAATATACTTGGATTGCATGGAGACCACCGAATGAGCTATGATGACTGTCCTGAGCCAAATCTGACATGTTACCGGGTAGGATGCCTGTGAAGGACATGTGTCTGTTGATACCATCCAGGCATCATGTTTTAGGTCTTCTGAGGGGGTTTTTTCATCCTGTTTCCATCCTGTTTTCATTTTCAAGATGATTCTCACAGGAAATTTGATGGGCATTTGGAGCAGACCCTTGTTTATCAGATTGACTTTTATAGGCTGTGAATCAGGTTGATCCAAAGCAAACAAATGTATGGCTTTCATAGTAGTTAGATTCAGGTGGAGGGTTGCTAGCTCATGCAACCCTAGGCCTGAGTCCCACAGGAAGACATGAGAACGCTCAGTTGAGTGGCACCCAGTCAGAGAAAGGTTGGAGCTGGCCTAAAGGGTGCATTTAGTGTAGGTGGTCAGGATGCCTACTAGCAGTAAATTGAGGCAACTACCACAATCCCAAAGTGAAACTCCTTGGATGAATGCATCTCCCAACCAGGGAACAGATACACCCTGAAGTTTTCTCCTGATTCAGCATATGCAGCATTTTTCTTTATCCTCCTGCACTCTCAGATGGATAGGGCATCTACTAGTTTCTGCTATTTATTTTGGTCTTGTGCCTGTCTGTTCAGGCTTCTAAGTGTCATATTTTTGGATCAGGCTTCTTCTATTGCTCTGCATAATGTTTCTCTAGGTCACACTCTTTTTCTCTTCTAGGTGGTGTCCATATTATAAAGTGAAGTTTGTTAGAAGCTGTCCATCTACCCTCACTGATTTTAAGGACATCAAAATGGTATCTATCCATTTATTTTAATTACTTGAATAGCTTTAGTAGTGCCAGAGAAAAACACAGTTCTCACTCTCAGGTTGGGTGCAGCAAGTCAGATACAGTTTATTATCTCAAGCAATTGCACAGAGGGAGAGAGTGCACTAGGACACAGGGTTTCCCCCACCTAGGCAGGTCTCTCCCAGATAAACAATTAAAGCAAGTATTTATACCTTTATTACAAAGAATAATAAGCAAAAACTGCACATTGTTTATGCATATTCCTTCATGATATCTTATTTTTCTTACCATTTCTCTTATAGTCTGCATTCTATTCTTATGAAATACAAGGTCACAACAGCCTCTTCCACAGTTGTTTTCCACTCGCTTCGCACTATCCCCACTTCTACAAATCTTGCATTATTAAAGCTAGAGTTAGCCTGACTCCTGGTCATTTCAGAGGCCTGCGTCCAAATTCCCTTTATCTACTTCCACACTCCCCCAATTTGTGTTTCCAGCACAACTATCAATTTTAAATTTCCATTTTCATTAAATTTTGTATTTCAAACTCTGCACCAAATATTTCAACTTCAGGGGTTTTAATTGGATACAATGACAATGCATGGTTAGTATGGACATGAAAAGTATTATTATTATTACGTCCTTTACAACAACAATAACATAACCCTAAACCAAATAACAACAATACAAGCAATAACATGCCCACAATAATACTATAATGGGGTTTTAGTCACAAAACACAATACATCATACTTAGTACATAAGGTAGACACTCTTCAAGTGGTATGAAAGTCATACTTTTCAACTTGATATATATATTGAAGCATATGAAATTACCCTTGTAACTCAGAAATTTTCTGAATCTCTGGTAGGAGTGAAAGTAAATTTTGGAATCGATCAGGTATTAGGGTGATCCAGTTAAAGGGTATCTGAAACCCAAGGGCTGATTGAAAAATTCGCAGACCTGCAGCAGTGGTGAGATTACAATGAATATCTTGTAATATGGTGGCCTCAACATGCACACAGCTATCATTAGCTTGGAAGAGTAGGTGTCCTGTCAGGGTAGTTCCTTGTCCCACACACTCTCAACGAACGTTGTCATGAACAGTGACAACTTCTCCTGGCTTCAGTTTACGTACACACTGAAGCTGTGGGGGTTCTAACAGCCAGAATGTCCATTGACTCCCTCTCTCTATCCAAATGTTGGATGTTATTCTGGGAGCACTGACTAAAAATCTATTAGGCATACCAGGTAGTCTAAGTTCCCAAATGTCTCGGTGAATTACCTAGTCCACATGCATCCTTCTCATGGACCCGGCAGGATATGGTATATGGGAGCCCACATCCCTCCAACTGGTCCGTATGCTTGGAAGGAACACTGCGAACGTTTGCACCTCCACCCAGAATATCTCCAAGTGTGTCTCCGTGGCCACAGATCAGATGATACTCCTGAAGTGTCTGTAAGGGCAGTAGGCCAGGCCTGATGCTCGGGATCACTCCAAATGGCCATCAGCTGGTCATTCAGGAAATCCTGAATTTCTGAGCAAGCCAAATCCTACTGCAATGCCTTCCCAGCCTCAGTGATATTCAGTACCATCTCTGTTAACAGCTTCTGGGTCATCGAAGATGATAACACGTAATTCATCCACTCCAGTCTGAACCTGTGTTAGTTGTGCTCCAGTTATAAGGCCAGTGGCTTTTTCCAATTGTCCTAATTTCTCTTCATGTTCTTGGTTTCTATAAATATTCCAAATTGCTGCGGCACTATTGGCCCCATCCCATAGGGATCCAGCTAAGTCCCTCTTCTTCCTAGAGGAAGCCCACGCCCTTTGTTGTGTTAACCTAATGGCAGCCCCTCTTGAGAAATTTGGATATGTAGAGGTAATCTGAAAACTGAACAAGGACAGTGTGAATTTTATAGTCCCTAATGTAGCATTAATCACAGTCCGTCAATATTCTACTACATCTCTTTCTGGTACAGTACAAAACCACATCTGTTGGCTAAACACTTTCATTTACTTCCGAGAGGCATTAGCATAAATGGCATAAGAGGGGGTATATTGCAATATGGTACAGGTTAAATTATTAGTTACTGAAATAATTTCAGTACAGGTAAAATTTCCAGTGACAGAACAAACTCTTTGGGTATATGTTTGATTATTCACTAATGGGGTGACCAAATAACAATGAAGGTCTCTTTCATCTAACATTTTACAGACTCCAGGAACGACCATCATATCTACTTCGCTATAGAACCCCTAATCTCAATTTCTGATTCTCGGGGTTCATCTGTAGTGATATCATATATTTCTATTTCCACTGATCCATTTGTTTTCCATGCAAATGGAACCTTAAAAAATAAATTTTCTGAACAACATTTCAATAAATCACTTAGATGTGAAGGTCTCGGATAATAGGTTTCATTAGAATACACAGTATCATTTGTATTTGGGTAACTTACCAGAGTGGTGGCAAAGGTGGCAGTAATGTTCGTGGCTGTAAGGCGTTTTTGGTATTCATGACAATTAGGGACGGCAATTAGGGAGGGCAGTGCATTCTGATGGTACTTGCCCATAAGCCCAGATTCCAGCCCCTGGAATAAACCCACCCCACCACTTCACTCCATATTCCCAAGAATACATCCCACAACTCCCTCCCTGCCAATGTACAATGCTCCATCTTCGCCACCAAGGCCAATTTTCAATGTCTTTTGTAGTCAGGAATCCTTGGATCTTGGTGGTTTCAGCAGAGCGGGCGTTCCTTCTTCTCTCTTGGAACAGTCGTGGTTTTGCATTATACAGGGGAGAGGTTACTAGCACGTCACCCTGTAGTGCTTTGGTTTCTTTAGCAAATACTGAATGCAGGTTAGCTTTGTCAGTGGACAAGGGAGAGGTTACTAGCACTTCACCTTGTCTTTTCCACTGCTGTCCAAAAGGAGGAAAGAAAAAACCCAGAAGGAGGGACAGGCTGATCAGTAGTCGAAGTGAAGTCATCTTGAGTGGAGGGGCCTTTTTGCAGTAAGAAGCATGGGTCCAGGCAGTCAGTCCTTGGCATGTCACAGCAGTGTTGGTAGTTAGCAGGACTTAGTAAGGGCCTTTCCAGAGTGGGGCCAGAGTAGTCTTTCGTTGATGGACTTTTATGTAGACTGGGTTCTAGCGAGTGGCAGGGTTGTTCAGGATCCTTGGGTAGTGCTTCTTTCACCTGTGTATAAACAGACTTAACATATTTCATTAGTGCCTGACAGTGTTTTGCAGATCTCATGGCTGTTTGGGCACTTTTAAGCCCCGCTCTCTTTCTTGGCTGTCAGCCACGTCTTAGCTGTGAGCAATGTCCTTGGGCAGGCCACTGTCTTATATTTGGACCGAGCCTGCCAGCTAAAGCATTGAGTTAACTCGTCCTCAGTTCTTTTTTTTTTCCTTCCCTTATTGGCTTCTTTTAACCTACAAAGGAAACTTTCACTTTCCACTCACACACCTTTGTTCAAAAATGAACACATATATCTTGCCCATTATACAGCACTTTAGTCTTATTGTTCAATGTATGCAACATACACCCTTCTAGTAAAATGACTTTATTACAGAGCTTTGGACCAACAAGCCAGGAGAAGCACACCCACTTTTGAGGAGTCCACTTGGTACAACCTCTGGTGTCCAATAGCTTTTCTCCCTCCCCAGCCCTCTGGCCAGAAATTTGAGATAGCCAGAAGGATCCCATGTGCAATATGGGGAGTGAGTTAACCTTTCATGTCCTTTCTTCCAAAGACTGTTGGTGTACAAAATTTAACAATATTTTTTTCAATTAAAAGATCTGGCCAATGAAATTTCTTTTTCTTACTTAAGCAAATGTATTAAACTTTAGTATATCACATTTTCCTGATATTATCCAAACACTTTGTATTCCAAGTTGAATAAAACAAGTATCTGCATTTTGATTTAACCCTGCTATTTAGTTTTAAACTAAACTGTCCTATGAAAAATTAAACACAGCAATTCTGGCCACAAGACAGGACATAGAACACAGAACATAATTCCTATTGTGCCAGTAAATTCATGATATGTTGAATTGCGTTTCAGCTGGCATCAGTTTTCTCTGATTTTCTGAAAGACAAAAAGAACACAGATCTACCCCTTCTGGGCTGTCAATCCTTGCTTAAAATATTTCCTTTTTATACAAATACCCTTGTTAATTGTAGGCAAAACAGAGGAATTACCCATATTTTCTTGTATTTGTTTCATAGGCAGCCCAGGTTTCAGTGGCTTCTACCTTATCAGTTAGGTAATTTACATTAAAACAGTTGCTTTCCGTCTTGGTTTTGGATCCAAACCTATCCACAGCTTAAAGATTCTTGCTTAAAAAAAGTTCACAATTAACTTTACCAGACTTTTGATTGCCTTTTACTTTTAACTCCTGCTTTCAAACACACAGCGATCTGAAAAGGAAGACACCACCTATTGTAGCCCCTTGGAGCCTAATAAGATATTAATTAAGTAGCACTGAATAATTGCATTCCTTTGGAAAAGGGCCCTTTTTTTTTCAAAATGGCTGCAAAGAAACATTGGTCTCATATTCAAAAGACTGATTTTCATTACTGATCTGGTCTTGAGCAAGGGAATTTTCAGGACATAGGCTTCCTTACACTCTGACCAATGCGTATCATATTCTTCATAGGAAGTGGAGCTCTTTTTCAAGTATGGCTGCCAGCGTTTATTTCTTTAGTAAGTTTACATAGTGGAGTTACATAGTGGGGTTACCAGCCCCATGCACAATCTTCAGTTCATCACTTTTTATTCTTTATTTGGAGCTGTCCGCATGTGGTCAATCCCCCATCTCCTATCCTGGGGACATGTTCGGTAGCTTTGGATGCCCCAAGCTGTGCAGTCGTAGATTGCTAAAACAGAGTGTGAGACATATTCTGCTTGTAGTTACAAATTTACAACTTTGTTGACTTTGTACCAGTATTTACAAAGGGCTTTTTTTGGCCCAGAGATGAGCCCACACTGTAGAATTTGGATCTGGATCTGAATTCCAAGGTGTTTGTATTCAGTATTATAATTTGATTCCTTACAATGATGGGAATGGGTTGCAAAGTTTGATTCCAAATCTACAGATGAATATCCTTATTTTCAGGGTGTGTGCATGTGTTGTTATTGTTGTTCTACTTATGACATTGTTATTCAACATGTGAGTAGAGTTACACACTCTCCTGTTCTTTATTTAATAACTTTTAAAACGATAAACTAACTCCCCCACTTCAACTTCCCTCCTTCAGCTGCAATGGAGAGACAAGTGCCTGTAAACTGTGCTGAATTCTTCATAACCACTCCCAGAAAAAGTGGGAGAACATGCTTTAAATATCTCTGTGCCTAGTAAGGGCCTTTCCAGACAGTTGCTGTTGAATAGGAATGAAACTAACCAGCCCTGTTACTTTCAGCACCATTCAAATCAGTAGGCAGGCTTTGATAACTGAAAGTAGGGTTGCCAACCCCCCAGGATTGTCCTGGAGTCTGCAGGAATTAAAGATTAATCCTTAATTAAGGATGATGTCATGTGATGAAACCTCCAGGAATATGTCCAACCAAAATTGGCAACCTTAACTCTAGAGAGATAAGGTGGGGTAATATCTTTTATTGGACCAACTAATGTTGGTGCCAGGGACAACACAGGCTGCTGTGTCACGGCTAACAATAACTATAGAGAGAGGTTTCAGAGTATCAGACGTCTTAGTCTGTATCCGCAAAAAGAAAAGGAGTACTTGTGGCACCTTAGAGCCTAACAAATTTATTTGCGCATAAGCTTTCCTGAGCTACAGCTCACTTCATCGCATGCATCCGATGAAGTGAGCTGTAGCTCACGAAAGCTTATGCTCAAATAAATTGGTTAGGCTCTAAGGTGCCACAGTACTCCTTTTCTTTTTATAGAGAGAGGGCACTGTCATGGGGGAAACAGGTTCCGGTAAGCAGGGTGAGCACCCAGGGCAGTAGCTGACAGCTCAGAGGTGACTCATCCTGCATGTCACGCACTGGAACGGCTCTGAGCAGCGGGCGCGCTGCGAACACCCCCCAGGATCAGCCCTGGCCTCCCTGCGGCGCCTCCCGTCTGCCCTCGCATAGGCGGCCAGCGCGGTGCCTGCCATTCAGCCCTCGTCGCTCCGCGCCGCTCGCCCGCCCGCCCGTTGCGGCAGCCCCGGCCCGAGCGGCAGGGGCAGGGCGCTGGCCGGTCGCAGGGAGAGCGGCGCGGGTCGGCCCCCAGCACAAGCCCTTTGGTTCAGGCAGCCTCGGGCCTGCCCTGGGCGGGTCTGGCCGGGCGGCAGCGGCGCGAGCGTGTAGAAGGGCGCGTGGCTCGGGAAGGAGGGCGCCGGCTGCAGCCTGTAGTAGCGCCCGTGTGTCCCAGCCCCCCGCCCCGCCCCTCTTAGTGTCAGCCCAGCCCGGGGGGTGCGAGCAGCATGAGAGTAGTGGCCTTAATCAGGTAACGTGGCTGTGGGGGGCTGCCCTGCTGCACAGACTGAGCCACACCTCGTGCACCTGGGGGGTGCTGCAGAGCCCATAGCAGGGACTGGGCTGCTAACCCGCAGCCTTGCGCTCGGGACTCTCCTGCTCGCGCATTTCTTGCTTTCCTTCCTCCCCCAAACACAGCAAGGCTTTTTAAACAGCTCTGTCCTCCGCAGCTTGCTCTGCCTCAGCTGGCTGCATCTCAGTGGTGGGTGTGTAATTGTGTGCCTAGTAGCAGGCCTTGCACAACTGCCTGGCTCTGCCTTTGGGTGTTGAACATCCTGTCACACTTAAAAATAAGTAAATAAAGGCCCACACCCTGCCGTCATCACTCTCCCCTGTGTCTTGCAGTGTGCTCTGTGTTGTCAGTGGCTGCCCTCTGCTGCATTTTGGGGGTCCCCTGTAATTATATGTAATATGCTTTGGGAGGAAAAGTGCTGTATGTATGTGAGCTGCTGCTATTTTTTTCAGTCTCATCTCACCCATTTTCAGTTGATTTTCAGGCTATTTTTTTTTTCCCTTTCCAAGTATCTCACTTTTAGGATCAATTTTGCAAATGTGTGTTTCAATGAGACATTTAATCTCTCTCATCATTTTAAAAAAGATCATTCATTTATGTAGTCGCACTTGACATAGCCCTCTGTCTCTGGGACTGTTTCTCCTACCCTTCTGCTGCTTCCTTTTCTGAACTTCTTACACTCTAAATAGGTTTTTATATTTTCTGACATTTATTTAAATTATTTTTTCATTGAAGAAGATAACTTTCATTCTTTCATTGAGAAATGATAGTAAATTAATGGTTCATGTAAGCCAGGAAGGTTACCCAGGACATTGTGCTTGTGTATTGGATGAACCCTGTGATATTTTTATTTTTAGATGCCGACCCATAACTTCTTTTTACTAAGGTAAAGATCCTATATTGACTTTCCGTGGATAGAGTCCTGCAACCTGTATGAAGCCCTGTTAAAATTTGGGTTTGGCCAGGATTATAGTTTAAAATTATTCTGACAGAAAATGTTATACAACAAAAGAGATTTGTTTTTTGTTGTGAAAAATCTTATTTTTTATCCTGATTTCAAGTTCTAGAAGTATTTATTTTGATATTGGCTATTCAGTGGAATGTGCTAGAAGGCAGCATGAAATAAAATCTTAAGAAGGAGGTTTGTAACATGACTGGTATTTTTATGGGCAGTTTTACTAGGATGGATTTAGCTTAAGAAAAAGTTTTAAGAAGAGTTTTTTGTTTTAAACAGATGCCAAAGTCTGATTTTTTTAACCTACTCACTGCAAGTAATGTAAAAGATAAGAGAGAGAAAATGTCTCTATTAAAAAAACATTCTTTTGTGCTTTTGATAGGCAGGAGTAGTATCTGAATCTATTTTTACTAATTATTTTTGTATTGACAATATTTAAAGTTGACGGTCTCTTTCTAAGGAGGTAGTGATTGAGTAAACCTCAAAGTGTAACTTGTGCTAAATCAGAAATCATTAGGCATTTTAAAGTCAGTGATCTGTCCAAAATAAGTTTTCCTCTTATTCCTCCATCTTGAATTAGTCTAGATTTTTTTTTTTTTTTTTTGGTGTGTGTGTGAACAGTGGCATGCAAGAATATGAGGGACATCCTTTTCAGAGGTCTTGGATAGTCGCTAAAGAAATCTTTACTGTCCCTTTTTTTTCCTCTTTCATATTCCCCTTGTTTGCAAGTCTGCCTGTCGTGCCTGTGGCCAAAATTTGTCCTAACTGTGGCTGTGCCTCTGTTGAAATCGTTAAGAGTCTCATATCTATTGCAGTTCCTTCTTTTATTACATTCCCAAAACTCTAAATGTCAGGATACCCAGAATGCCGCAACCAGACATCTATCTTGCTCCAGGAGCTCAGACCATCTGACTACCATTTCTGGCCTCCTATTATTTTCCATATCTCCATACTCAAATCTCAAACTGTGGCTCTATAGCAGTGATACTCAGACTGAGGCTCACAAGCTGCAAATGGCTCTTTAATGTGTTTCCCGCAGCAATTTGCAGCACATGATGTTAAAACACTGTGATTTAATTATTAGCCAGTCAGGATGCTTTTTCTACTTATTAACCAATTAAGTTATCAACTTGTACTAAGTTATTAACTTATTTACTGTGAGAATTATATGTGTATGTGTGTATATTAAAATTTTTTTTACCGATCATACTGTTTAAATATGAGTATTTAGTACAGTAGTAAATGAAAGAATGAATTCACACTCTTTTGGGTAATGTTAATAGCTAATTGGGCTCCCAAACCACTGATGTCTGAGTATCACTGTTCTAGAGCTGCATGGAGCTTTTTGCGGGGGGCCTCACTTGGTTAAATCCCTAGGTTTGATGGCGCTCCATTTGAAGCTTTGTGGGTAGCACTGAAAAAACAGACCGATGTTGTAGTGATCCTATTTCTTCCTCCAACTAGTCAGGAATTTAGGGTGTAAAGGAGATGAGAAGGAAAGAAAATAAAAAGCCCTGACCGTCAGTTAGTAGGACAAAGAAAGAGAGAGAGATGAAAAACACTTCTTTCTCTCTCAGAGGCTAGAAAGCAATGGAAGGAGACAGGAAGTATTTTGACAAATGGAGTCCCTAAGAGTCACAGAACTATCATGGAGTTCTGGTCTGATGTGATTATCATCATGCAGTGGTATACAAAAAAACCCCAACAGTGTAATGCTGGGATATCAATTCATGATTATTTGGTGTTTCTGTTGACTCCGTGGGCTCTCCAGCTCATCAATATTGAGTATCAGTGGAGCGCTGAGTATTGTTGGACCTGCATGTCCTCCCATTCATGATTGCACAGACTGTTTTCCCTCCCATTTATGATTGTTTTCACGTCAGTGGCAGCTACAAAAATTGCTGTTGTGTAGAAGTGATATTAAGAAAGGACTTTTATGTACAGCTTAGCTGTCTTTGGGATGTTTTGTCCTATTGGAAAAAAGTTTATTGCACTTTCTATTTTGGCTCTTCTTTTCATCCCCCATCCTTCCATCTGTCATTTTTTTCTTCTCTGGAAATGAGGAGAGCCAGCTGTAGGTAACCATCCAGCACTATACAGACCATCAGCAAGTAGTCCATAAACAACAAACTGGGACCCTGGGCCTAAAATCATGTCAAAGTATATCCTTCTTTTAAAAATCTATCTTGTTCTTTTCAAGCAATTTTTGAAATTAGCAGATATTTTATTTTTGAGCATTTTTTATTTTAATGCTGGAATGGTGTAATAATATTTAAGAACTTTGGTAAGTTAGCCAATGTACTAAATTAGTCCTTTATTTTGTAGTTTAAAAGAAAAATTAGAAGGAAATTTTTTCTCATAAAACATGCCAGATTGTGGAAGCCAACACTGGATTTCCCAGTGTATGGCACAGATGGTAGCAGTGCAAGTTTCCTTTAGATTTGTCCCAGCAACATGTCTCAACCCTGTTTCTGTGGTACCTCTGAGGTCTGAGTGTAATTCAGTTACCATGCCTATTAATTTCATGGCCCTTCTCTTGAGAATGCTAGCAAGAGCAATATAAAGACTGGTGACTTTCAGTCTCTCAGTTTGCACCCACAGTTTTGCTGGTACAAATAATTGTGGGTACATTTTATTGTCCTTAGATATGTAGCTTCCCGATTATACTCATAAATTTTGTAGTTGGATATGTAAAGGCTACACAGTTCGTGTATAATTGTTTTGGCTGCAGTTACATTTAGGGGCAAAATCGGGGCTAAGTTGAGGCCCTTAGTTTTGAGAAAGAAGTCTCTATATTGTAAGGTTCTCTGTCCCATTACTGTTTCTTGATACATCCAGTCTTTTTTCCATCTCATTGGTAACTAAATGAACAGTAACTAAGTTAACTATACCAAGCATGTTGTATCAAAATAGAGATATGGCTTTAAATTATATTGTCTGTTGAGAAGAAATTTGACATCATGGTTATTTTGAAAAGTGATTGAGCCCCAAACTAGAAACTTGCTAAAAACCTGTTCATTAACAAATTCATGTTAAATTTTAACAGCAATGAAATGAGAGAGCAATTTATCATTGAATCATAGGACTGGAAGGGACCTTGAGGGTCTTCTAGTCCAGTCCCCTGAACTCAAGCCAGGACTTGGTATTATCTGGACCAGTGGTTCTCAAACTTTTTTTTTTCCACAGACCACTTGAAAATTGCTGGGGGTCTCTGTGACCACTTAACGATCTTTCCAAATGTTGTTTGTACTGTTAGCTAACTGTTGTAAAGCACTTTGGATAAAAGCGCTGTATAAAAAAACCTTAATCATAATTTACTTTTTTTTGTTTTATAAATAAAAGCACATAACTCATATTTTAATATCAGTAGTCTTACTTTTCTAATGTGATGGATTTGCCTCTCCCCCACCGCGGCAGCCCCCGAGCTGGGGCTGGGAAGGAGGGAAGTCTCTGTCTCTCTCTCTCTCTCCCCTGCCGTGGCAGCCCCCAAGCTGGGGCTGGGAAGGAGGGGGGATATCTCCCTCTCTTCCCCACCTCAGCAGCCTCTGAGCTGGGGCTGGGAAGGAGGGCCATCTTTCCGCAGTAGCTGCAGCCCTGGAGCTGGGGAAAGTCGCCTCTTTGTCTGACCGCCGCAGCCCTGCATGTCCCAAATTTGCCCCACCCCCTCTTCTCACCCCGCTGTCTCCCTCCCACCTACCCCCATTCCCTCCAAGGCCACCACCTCACCGTACATGTACGTCTGACTCTCCAGGGTCCAGGCACCGAATTAGTGAAGCCACACCTTCATGGGTGTGTAGCTGTCAAGGTTCCTCCCCCACTCTGAACTCTAGGGTACAGATGTGGGGACCTGCATGAAAACCTCCTAAGCTTACTTTTACCAGCTGAGGTTAAAACTTCCCCAAGGTACAAATTAATTTTATCTTTTGTCCTTGGAATAACCACTGCCACCACCAAACTCTACCTGGGTTTACTGGGAAACGTAGTATGGACACGTCTTTCCCCCCAAAATCCTCCCAACCCTTGCACCCCACTTCCTGGGAAAGGTTTGGTAAAAATCCTCACCAATTTGCATAGGTGACCACAGACCCAAACCCTTGGATCTGAGAACAATGAAAAAGCCTTCAGTTTTCTTACAAGAAGACTTTTAATAGAAATAGAAGTAAATAGGAGTAAAGGAATCACCCCTGTAAAATCAGGATGGTAGGTACCTTACAGGGTAATTAGATTCAAAACATAGAGAATTCCTGTAGGCAAAACCTTAAGTTGCAAAAAAGACACACAGAAATAGTCATTCTATTCAGCACAATTCTTTTCTCAGCCGTTTAAAGAAATCATAATCTAACGCATACCTAGCTAGATTACTTACTAAAAGTTCTAAGACTCCATTCCTGTTCTATCCCCGGCAAAGCAGCATACCAACAGACACACAGACCCTTTGTTTCTCTCCCTCCTTCCAGCTTTTGAAAGTATCTTGTCCCCTCATTGGTCATTTTGATCAGGTGCCAGCGAGGTTACCTTTAGCTTCTTAACCCTTTACAGGTGAGAGGATTTTTCCTCTGGCCAGGAGGGATTTTAAAGGGGTTTACCCTTCCCTTTATATTTATGACAGTAGCCCTTCATTCTCTTGTGTGAGGCTGCCCAGGGAACTATCTACAGAGCACCTGAATGGAGCTTGTGGACCACTGGTGGTCCATGGACCACAGTTTGAGAACCTCTGATCTAGACCATTCCTAACAGGTGTTTATCTAACCTGCTCTTAAAAACCACCAATGATGGAGATTCCACAACCTCCCGAGGCAGTTTATTCCAGTGCTTAACCTCCCTGACAGGAAGTTTTTTCTAATGTCCATCCTAAACCGCCCTTGCTACAATTTAGCCCATTGCTTCTTGTCCTATCCTCAGAGGTTAAGAAGAACAATTTTTCTCCCTCCTCCTTGTAACAACCTTTTATGTACTTGACAAGTGTTATCGTGTCCCCCCTCAGTCTTCTTTTCTCCAGATTAAACAAACCCATTTTTTTCTATCTTCATATAGGTCCCATTTTCTAGACCTTTGATCATTTTTGTTGCTCTCCTCTGGAATTTCTCCAGTTTATCAATATATTTCCTGAAATGTGGACACAATACTCCAGCTGAGGCCTCATCAGTGCCAAGCAGAGTGGAAGAATTACTTCTTGGTCTTGCTTACAACACTCCTACTAATACATCCCAAGATAATATTTACTTTTTTTTTTTGCAATGGTGTTATACTGTTGACGCATATTTAGCTTGTGATCCACTGTGACCCACAGATCCCTTTCTGCAGTACTCCTTCCTAGGCAGTCGTTTCCCATTTTGTATGTGTGCAACTGATCGTTCCTTCCTCATATACAGATGGGTAAAGTATGGAAGGAAAGGATGCTGTACTGGTTATATGAATCTTTCTCAGATGATTTTAGTAGTACCGCCAGTTAGAATCAGTGTAGAGGAGTTTATTATGTGTATAAGTTAAGGCACGGGAACTCGGGGACAACTGTAAGGCTGCCTTTCTAGGATCCTTTTGTCAGCTCTGGCATAGGGGTCGTGCTTGAGGTGGGACTGAATGTGGGAATGGTGTGTTGAGGGGTGGGTTAGGGCTCAACATATAGGGCTCCAGACATTTGGGAGCCTAGAGAGAGTGCTGAGGACAGGCTGCCATAACAAGACAGCTCTGTAGGGCCTGTGGAGCAGCCAGGATTTGGGAGGACACAAAGGTGGCTTAAAACCACCATAGCCATCCCACCTTGGGGCTGTGAGTTCTGTGCCTTGCCTCTTAAAGAGGTAAAACACAGACTCTCCCCTCTCGTTGTGGTGCAGTGACTATCAATTTGAAGATGGATGTTTGAAGTGTAGTATTCTATAGATCAGATGGTTTTGGCTTTATTATTATTATTACTTGATATTTGTTTAAGACTTGATTATGTGTAACTGAAATAGGAGTTTTGCCATTAAATTCAATGGGAAAAGGATTCAGCCTTTGCCATGTTGACAGAGGCGGAGTATTCTTTTAGCTTTTGAATTTTGGATTATTAATTTCAAAATCAAATCTATTTTGCACTTTATTTATATTAAATATTATATTACATCAGCACTTAGATGAACAACAGGGACCTGTTGTGCCAGTTGCTTTAAAATGCACCTGTAATTAATTTTGTCCACAGTTATATCCAGGCGCACAACCAGAAGCCAGGTTCTCACCGCTGCTTTTAAAAATCAGTATTTTAGAGAGGAAACATTCTGTGATCCATCACTAATCCTTTGAGCAAAAGACAGCGTCTTCTCCAAAGAGCTTTCGTACAATGAAAGTTTCTCTCTCTCTGCCATCAAATTAGGAATTTCACATAAACCATATGGATTTTAGATCTAACTGAACTCTTATAAAGTTCTTATAAAGATTTTGTATGGTACAGTCTTAGATGTTTGTTACTGTTCTAATTCTCCTTAATACTTCTTATTTGAAAACTTTGTGGCCCTGTGTTATAATTTTGAAGTAATCAGGTAAAAGTTAAAAAAGGGCGACAGTGCCTAGCAGTGGCTGGTTTAATTGTCTGATAATTTCATTTTTTTTTCTAATTCCAGTGGTGGAAAGGACAGCTGTTACAATATGATGCAGTGTGTTGCTGCTGGGCATCAGATTGTTGCTCTAGCCAACTTAAGACCTACTGAAAACACAGGTAAGAATGCCTCATTGCTTGTAGGAAACTTTCTGAAATAGGAAACAGCTGAGGCACAGCTGTGTCTGAGTTAAACCCTGCTATTTTTTTGCACATATAGCAGGTATCCTAGACATCTTTACAGAGAAAGGTGAAGAAGGGGAGAAACAATTTAGAGAATTTGTTAAAGCTGCTTGTAAAGCAGCAAAGAAGAGAAAACTATACAAGAAAATGAAAAATGGTAAAAGGAAGGATTCTGCAGTTTAAAAGGAGGAAAATGCATAAATACTTTCTTGTACTGTAGTAAGGGGAGAATGCATGGGTACAGTAATGAAGATAGTGAAAAGTGAGTGAGGTTTAGCATCAATCTTAAATTAAGATGAACAGGAAGGGTTTAAGGTGAGATTTGGAAAGGAGATGACTTTTGTATCAGTGAGAGGGGAATGAGGCCCCAATATTGAAAAGGGTGTCTCCTTTGCCATCCAAAGTATGGACGTTTGTGAGGGAAGCAGAGGAGGAGGTGTGCCTGCTGGGAGAAGGAGTTCATGTGTGAATCATTGGTAGAGTAGGTGAATATAAAATCAGTTGATTGGGGAAGTTTATTCCCTTGGTACCCAGGACAAAACCTCTCTAATCTTTTTGAAATATGTTTGTTGTAAAACTAATATAGCCACATCAATGTTGTCATTCAAATCATAAAATGGCCTCTTTATGTGTATGTGGTAGGGAATATGATGGAAAGTTAACCGAGGTGCCCCAGGCAGCAGTAGGTCCTATCCCATTCATTTTATTTTATCTTGTACCACAGTTGCCTGGAGACCCTCAAGTAATAAAGTAACTGCAAATTCAGAACTAAGTGGCAGCTTAAAAGGGACCCTGTCTGTTCTTTTCAGGTATCAGATTTTATATAAATTTAAAAATACTATTTTTCTTGTAAAATCAACTTCTCCGGTCCTGGTTAATTTGTTAAGATTACAGAACCCTCTAGACCAGTGGTTCTCAAACTAGGGCTGCTGCTTGTTCAGGGAAAGCCCCTGGTGGGCCGGGCCAGTTTGTTTACCTGCTGCGTCTGCAGGTTCGGCCTATCACGGCTCCCACTGGCCGCGGTTCGCCGCTCCAGGCCAATGGGGGCTGTGGGAAGCGGTGCGGGCCAAGGGATGTGCTGGCCGCCCCTCCTACAGATTTGAACTCTATCAAATTTTACCAGTGAATTGTAGGTTTGAGCAATAATTAAGTGTTCTTTATTATTGATCAGCTGAAAAATTATCAATAATGGTCACAATTGTTGGATAACTCCTGACTTACTTAAAATGTGAATTGCAAGGTTTGGGGTTTAATTATTACAATCTACATGTGCTGCCTTTTTTGTTATTGATTAGCTGCCAACCCATTGGTAAGAACGTTTAGTGAAATTTGTCTCTTAATTAAAGCAGCAGCAGCGAGAAGTTTGGTGAGTTCTACCCCAAGTTTTTAAAAGGAAAGGAGATTGAAAAGTCCTGGATGCAACAACAAATATTTCCCTTTCTTTACAATGCATTAAACAATATAAAATTACTGCTGTAATCCTCTATTGTTCCATTTATATTGAAATAACTTGCTGTGAGTATCGTGTTGTCAGTACTAAATATATTAATGGCTAAGTTTCAGGAAGTTTTGACAGCCTATTTCTAACCACCAGAATAAGTGCTGCAGTGTGTTCTATGTATATTGCACTAAGTATGCTGAAACACAGGTAAAAACTATGCGTCTGTGCCTCTGGGGTTGTGCTCCTCCTGCATAGCAAAGCAAAGTTACCATTGGCTCACTTGGTTCTGGGTTGGATCCATAGTGGGGGATTTGTGGATGAAGCACTGGAAATGCCTACATTAAGAAGTAGGCAGTTGCATGAGACACATTGTTATAAGAGGGGAGAAATCCAATTTTTTTTATTCCATGTTTGTAGAGATGCCATCATAGATGTGTGTGTCAATGAACTAAGGAATACTCAGATTTAGGTATTCTTGGTGCTTTTAAAGTATTAAGATTTTCTGTAAATGCTGAATGATGTACTTAGCGTCATATTTGTCTCTATTTATTTGTGGCAGAAGGGACAGATGAGCTGGACAGCTACATGTATCAGACAGTAGGACATCATGCCATAGACCTGTATGCTGAAGCAATGGATTTGCCTCTCTATCGTCACACCATAAAGGGTACCAGTGTGGACACTGGAAGAGTATATACCAGGTGTGAAGGAGATGAGGTTGAAGATCTTTATCACCTTTTGAAACTTGTTAAGGTATGTTAGGGGGCTTATTCCTTCACCCACTTACTTCCCTGGTCCTTCTCGCATGAACAGAGAGCAACAATACCCGAAGTCCAAAGGTGCAAACAATTCGATGTTTATTGGGGTGAACTTCCAGCAAGCATGATTCCAGTTTCCTTCCTTAGTATCCTCCTTCCCAGTTCTGACACCACACAGCCTTACATCTGTGTCCCTGTTCCCATTCCTACCCTTAGCCAAACATGATTCCAACTTCCTTACTTCCATTCCCTGTTCCCATTTCCCCCTTTAGCAAAACATGATTCCAATTTTCTTACCCCCATTCCCTGTTCCCATCTCCCTTACCCCCATGCCCATGCCCATGCCCACCCCCACCCACTAACTTCCTCATTGACTACAGATTATATAGTAAAACTTGAGTTCTGCTTAGCTATACCTTAACCAATCATTTTCCTGAAATTTAACTAACCAGTCCTAACATATTGTAACATGATTATGTAACCAATTATATCCCACCACCTTAATTAGTTTACACCCAGCAAAATTAATTATACAGCAGACAGGAACAATCACAGAACCAGACAGAGATTATACAGACAAACAACAGCAAAGTGGGAACTATAATGACAAGACAATACAGAAGTGAGGATTTCACATCCCAGCTATTGATAAGTGAGTTCTTGCCAGACAGGATGCTATCAAACTAAGTTTCCTTTTACATTTTGTAGGCACTTCCCTTTCTGTGGAGGTGATAGGAACTATCAGTACAGGATTGTATTCCTAACAGCCGAATAGCACCTTATTTCAGTGTGACTAGTTTGGAATGTGAGGATGTGACCGTTCACTTCCCAGCTTATGGCTGCCTCTGCTGCTTAGCCAAAGGCCTGAGCCTAAGCACAGGGCCACAAACTGTCACAGTAAGAGAAGGCCCTTACACTGGCAGACAGTGGTTTTGATTCTTTCTGTTATACCTCTATCACTAGCCAAGTGATAAGGATACACCTAAATTCTTAGAGTATAGGTCTTTACAGACAGGCCTGAATATCTATATCCTAACAAGGTATGTTGCATAAGGATTTTACTTGTCAGAATATCAAATAATTGAAGAGCATTTAATAAAGCGTATTTATTAGTTTAGCTAAATAACTCACTCCTTGTGGAAAGTTTGAAAACTTTTAAAAAATGTTTATACTTCTGTGTAATATTTGTTTTCTTTTCTGTTGTTCTTCCTTACAATATAAATTTATGTGAAATGGGGGCTTAGTATCTTAATCAGTTGTTTACACTTGAGACAGACCATACTGATAACCAAAAACCTTGATCATTTACAATAAATAGATGCCCATAATAATAAGCAATTGTATGCAAAAGTATGCAGAAAATATTGTGTTTAAAGAGAATTATTTATCATGAGCATGTGATGTAAAGTTCTTTGAGGTTTATGCAACTGATGTAATATTTTGCTTTTTTCCCACTGGCTCTCATAGATTTTGTGTGCATTTTGTTTATTTGTGTACAGGAAATTTATGCATTTGCTTTTCCGTGGACCTATGTATTGTAAAGTAAAACCCAAAGTGTTAGAATATTATTCATACAGTATTTCATACTCAAAGTATTCCCAAGTACTTTACAATTACGATTTTGATGTTGGTAGTGCAGTGACTATGTTCAAATGCCGTTATATACTCAGCAGTAGCTTAACCCAATCTTTTTAGCAATCAAATCATTCTTTCAATAAAAATGGCTATATTGGCTAAGACACTGAAATTTATTCTGCTTTTTTTCAAAAAATATAATGTGATCTTTATTACTTGGGGTTTGATTCAAACCCCCTTGAAATCAGTAGAAAGACATTGGATTTTGGATCACAGAGAGGAAAGAAGCAACTTTGAATGACAGAGTTGAAGTTTCTTCATTTTCTTGAATGTCTTTCAGATGATTGTTTGAGGTTTCCAGAATACATAATCATATTTTTGTAAATGTCAGAACGCAGTATTAATTGTGAAAGTTGTTACTAAAATGAAATGATTAATTTGAATATTATTTATAGACCTAGAAAAAGACTTCCTTAAGTTGCCTAAAAGATAATTCTGATCTTCGATTTAAGTATTCAGTACCTTTCCAATTATAATTTTATTTCATCAGATTTATAATTGATAAACCTGAAAACGTCATGCTTAAATTGCTTGTTCATTGTTTTATATTAAAATTGTATGAATAATTTGGTTCTAAGATGAATGTTATAGAGATTAGAAACTATCACCGGGGCAAGGTGACTAAACCCATTATGTCCTTCTTTGGTTGTTTTCAGTTTTATTTAATTTTAGTATCATAAAGTTGGGAAGTTCTGAATTGGTTAATCTTTCCTCTGAAATTACTTCTTTTCTGTCTGCTATCCTACCGCAGTTTCTTCTGATGGAATGGGTGATATCTCTGGGATCCAATGAAGTCACAATCAGTGCCACTGTGATGTAAAGCCAGTGGGAAGTGACCTGAACTCAATACTCTATACTCCAAATGTTACATTTTCTCAAAGCTCTTTTAACTAGTGGCAAAACTCTCATAAGCTTCACTGGGGCCAGGATTTTGCCCATTGTATCCATTAGTCTGGAGTACTAGATTCGTGATGTTCCTTCTAAATCTTTGTGGAGCAATAGGGCACTCGAGGCTGTACAACCGATCCAGAGATATCAGTGAAGTTTTTATTTTTTAATAGTGTGTGTATAGGAGGCAGGACAGGAATTTGAGGAAATATGCTGCCATACTTCTACATTTTTTTTGAAAACGACAGTACTGGAGAAGGGAAGTACAGATATGTTCTCTGTTGGAAGCTTCGTGATAACAGCTTTCTAAGGCTGGGAAAGATAATAAATTACTGATCAATTTAATTAAAAATGGGGAGATTAGTGGTAATTAAGATGAAATTTCCCTTTCGATACGTGCTGTCTTTGGTGAAATGGATGCTTTGCCATTTTCTTTATAGTAACAGTCAGTTATGACATAAATTAATGCTAATGTTAAATCTTGACAACGTCTGCTTTGGAAGTTCGTACACGATAATTATAACTATAGTTGAAAGAGATGTTATCAAGTTGTCTGGAACTAAATAACTGCTTCTTTCTTGTGTGGAAATATGAATTCCACTATAGGATATTTTACAGAAATAAATATTGGAAATACATTGCCTTTATAGTAGACCTTGCGTAACCATCTCCTTACAGTCTAACCCATGTATGAAATTCTGGTGTAAAAATTGCAATGGAGGTCTTGAATAGTCTAATGAATAACTGAGTAATTATAGAGAAGACAAGGAATTTAGAAGAGCTATCATTCTTTATTTTGGTCTTTACTAGTTTTTAGAAAAAGGTGAATTTTTTACCTTGTGAATGTGAATGGCAAAATTAAAATCATTTGATTTTTATTTTAAGCATTTATTTATTACAGTATGCAGTTTTGTAGCTTTAATGTGCAAGTCTTTAATCACCAGTAGCTTTTTTCTAAGTGATTCAAATTTTCTTCAGATGGTGTTACAATATAATTTTTTTAGAGAGAGCTCAATTTGCTGCCTGTTGGAAGTAGGAAAAAAAGAGAATTGATGAAGGTTTTTAATAATTCAAACTTTTATTAAAAGTCTTAAGTTGAAATAATTTGAAAGCAGTGACCAAAATAACATCACTCTTTTTTTCATGTAACGCTTTGGATCTGAGGATGCAGGAAAGGGTCTGTCTAGATGAAAACTACATAATATGTCTAGCTTTTAGTTTGTAAAGTATGTTTATATTACAAGTGCTTGTTTAATAAAACATTAAAACAAACCTCACTGAAAAAACTAATATGAATTAAAAAGTATTAAATAGTTTTAAAAACAGTTTTATAAAACCAGGATTTTTTAAAAATGTAAATATTCCCCTGCAGTGTTGGAAAGCCCACCACAGCAGTTTTATGCTAGTGTATAAGACTGAGAGAGTGAAAATGACTGCAGACAAATGTGAACCTGACCATTCTGATGTTGTGTTCCAGACTATGTGAAATGTGTGATGTAAATTAGATTTATTTTAAATAGTCTAATGTGTTAGTAGGGGATAAAGATTGTTTAGGGTTACTATCTATACATATGCATGGGACTGGAAGGGACCGCTTAGGGCACTGAGGCCATCAATACAAGTAGGTTGTATGGTTTTGGATTTATAAAACCATACAAATTACTTGTATTGATGGCCTCAGTAGCTATTCCTGTGTTAAAAAGTTAAAAATTCTGCACCAATCAAAATTAAAATTCTGCACACAATATTTTAAAATTTTGCAAGTTTTATTTGTCAATAAATAAATCGAGAAGCTCTAGCATGGCAGTGGGGAGCACAGGCCCCTGGCTGCACAAAGATGGGAGATCACCCTGCAGCCCCCTGACCCACAGGACCGGGACTCAGCACTGAGGCTGCACCCGACCCTGACACAGCACAAGGCCTGGGCTTGCCCCAGAAACACCCTGGGGCTCTGTGCCAGGTGCACCAGGTATAGGTCAGGCAGGCTCAACCAGGTAGGATCCAAGTGTGGAGGAGCTCAGTGTGGGGGGATCCAGATATGGGGTGAGTGGATTCTGGGTGCAGGCAGCTCAGTGCGGGGGAATCTGGATGCACAGAGGCTCGTTGGGAGGGTTACAGGTACAGAGGCAATGGTACTCTGCACAGGTTTCCAGTTGAAGGTGGTTGGGGCTCAGCAGAGGGGTCTGGATGTGGGGGTCTTAGTGGTGGGGGTCCTGGGTGCTGGGGTAGGGGGGCTTGGTGGGGTGGGGTCTGGCTGCAGCTAGTTGGTGGTCAGTGGGGCTCAAGGTGGTGCAGGGGATGGGGCATCAGGGTGGTGGTTTGAGTGTAGGGAGCTCAGTGCGGGGTGGTCTGAGTGCAGGGGTGGGGGTCTGGAGGTAGAGGGTTGCAGGGCGGCTCCAGTTGTAGTGATTGAGGTTATGTGGGGGGGGGTTAGGTATGGAGGGCTAGGGGGGTTCTGGATGTAGTTGATGAGGCTTGGCAGGAGTGTCTGGGGTTGGGATGTCCAGATGCACGGAGGTTGGGTGGATGGGGGAGCAGCTTCTTGTACAGTGACCCCTACTCCTACAGTTAAGGAGTGATGGGGACAGGAAGCGGGGGGATGCTGAGCTTCCTGCAGCCGCAGGAGGTTTCTTGGGGTGGGTCTGACACAGCCCCAGACACTCCTTGCAGGGGAAGAGGAAGTTCTGTCCTCTCCTGCCTCCAGCCCAGCCAGGACTAACAGCTGATCCCAGCTTAGGGTAGGAGCCACTGGCTGGAGTGTCCCCAACCCCGTGGTTATTTACCTCTCTGCCAGCTGCTCCGGGTGCCTGAAACAATGTATCTGGTCTGCCAGGGAGTGGTGCATGACTGCATTTGCAGCTTCCCTTTGCTTCCTTCTCAGAAAGTCATTTTTCTGCAGGAAACCAAAGAAATCTGCGGGAGACATGAATTCTGTGCACATGCAGCGGCACAAAATTCTCCCAGGAGTAAGTGCCCTAAGCGGTTTCTTCCAGTCCTATGTGTAACGTGTAGGGAGTTAGATATATATATATCTAGTCTTCAATTTATAGTACCATGTATGCTGAATGTGGGATATATAAATTCTGATCACTAAAGGGTAATTTAATTTTAATATACCAGGCAGGTCACTCTGGGAGTCTTACTGAATCCATGTGTCCAAACATGTGTATTTACTTGCAGGATTAGTGCCTAAGGCCCAGTTTCAGCAAAACATTTAACCCCCCATTTAAATACTTAAATAAAGCCAGTGCGACTTAAGTATGGGCTTTTAAGTGCTTTACTGACTGAAGCCTAAAATGGTACCAGATTTCCCCGCTTATCGGAATTTTGCTTTATAGTCAAATCCTGAATTGAAAAGTATTAAATATTTTTAAAAACAGTTTTATGAAAACAGGATTAAAAAAAAAAAACACGTAAATATTCCCCTGAGTAATTTAGGGAAGAAAAGGAATCTAGAAGAGCTATCATTCTTTATGTTGGTCTTCACTAGTTTTTAGAAAAAAATGGACCTGGAATTTTTTTGCCTTTTGAATGTTAATGACAAAATTGAAATAATTTGATTGATTTTTATTTTAAACATTTATTTATTACAGTATGCAGGTTTGTAGCTTTAATGTACAAGTTTTTAACCACCAATAGCTTTTTTCTAAGTGATTCAAATTTTCTTTAGATGGTCCTCCTCATTGTGTGCGTTCAAAGCCTGAAAAGTGCCGAAGGAAGCAAGCCAGGGAGAGTCTGTACAGAGGGCATTCTCAGAAGCATCAATCATAGGTACTTAAATGGCCCTCCATTACTATAGTGCTTGAGGCACAGGTTGGAGAGGTGGCAGGTCAGCTGAGCATTGGAGGTGTAGGATGTTTGTCTGTGACATGTGGGTCCTGCTGCTAAAACCTGTGTCTACGGGGTAGGTACAGTGGACCTGTAGACAATACAGCTGAACACAGATTACTTTGTTGGTGCTCCATACCAGGCTGTTGGGTGTTGGTGGAGGATTCTACTCTCCACCAATTGCCTGAGCAGGTCTCCTTTCTTATACTCTTTGAAGGAAACCAGAACTTGGCTTTTAATTGATACGGTTTGTTGCTAAGACAGCCTTTATAGAGTTCTTCAGGTTCGTTCTGTGCTGCTGATGTATATGTGTGTCTGTGTGTATATATAATGTATGTTATAGATCTTGTTCTTAATAAGTGTGTTTTCTTTGAAATATTGGCTTGTCCTTTACCATAATAAAATCTTCTGACATGATTATTCTTGAGTTTCTCGAAAGTTTATCCCAAATATTTATAATTCTGTTGATAATTTCTTTTAAAGAAATTTACGTGAACCAATTTATGAACTATGATTACAACATTTCCATCATCTCTTGCATATTTCCAAAGTTATTTTGAGTTCAGTGGGAGTTCTGTGTGTGGAGGGTTTGCAAAGTTAGAGTCTTAAAGATTACCAAGAAGAAAAAACACATTTGAGAAAATAGGTATGATGGACTTGAGGACTGCAGGATAATTGCAGTATCTTCTTCTGATCATCAGCTGAAAAATAAATATTGCAATTAGATCAATATAAAAAATGTGTTGACAAAAATACTTTAATTATTGAAGTATTTGCCTGCTGTACCGTATCATGCCATTACTTTTTTTTGTAGCAGAGTGAAAGATGAAAGCGGAGTGGAATTCTGCTTTAAAAATGGTGACACAACATGGATCAGCAATCTTATTGGCTGGCAACTAAAACCCACAAAAGCCCCAGCCAGAAACATTTGTTTTTTTAGTAGCAGCAGTAGAAAGCAGTATGATGAGTTTTAAACCTATTTTTTAAAATTAATGTTCAAGCTCAGGGGTATATGATCTTGGAATGGAAAAGGAGTGATACTTATTCAAAGACAGAAAATTTTTTTGTTTTCTAGGAGTAATATTGTGATAGCTGAGTAATGTTCTAACTGTTCTCCTCTCATATTGTCCTGCACAATATGAGAGGAGTTTGGTTCTCCCTTCTTCCTCTCAGTGTATGCACAATGTGCCGAGCCATTTGATGGTGTCATCATCAGCCAGATGGAGAGCCATAAGTCAGTGGGTCGAAATAAGTCAATAGGCACTTGTCAAGGATATGCGAAATAGTCTGAAGTTGACTGCAGCTGCATTGCAGGTCATTAGAAAAACCTCGTTTAAAGAGATTGGCTGCACAGTTGTCCTGTCCTGTTCAAAACTGGTTCAGAGATGACCACAGGTGTCTTGGCAGATCAAAACCTAGTCGACAGTGGGTCAGTGATGAGAGAGTGATTGACAGTTGTCATCACTGACCACTTGTTGCACCAAGCAGATTCCACCATCATGTCCTGTGGTGGCATAAATGACCATAAAGGGTGTCTAGAAGACAGGCGAGCTGGCGGGTGGTTGAAGAGGTCTGTTTAGAAAGACAGGTCACTGTTCTCATTGATCCTGACCAGCAGCGTGACAGAGGCTTTCTCATGGTGAATATGGGGTGCTATATGCTATATTAGTAAATATTGGTAGCTTTACATCGGTCAGAATTGTGTGAGATGAGCGACACCAGACAGGAACTCAGTACTCTGCTGGTGAATAGCACAGGGAAAGGGCTGATGTTCTAAGCATCTGGATGCTTGCACCCCAGGGTGAACCAGCACATTTTCTGAGCAGCTTGTTCTGAGTGCTGACTTTGGCTGCCATCGTCTTCAAGTGGTTGAGGTACATTAATGACCTATCCAGTGTCACACTGAGGCAAACCAGGTTTGGATCGTGCTGCAGATGGCCATTGAAGAAAACATTTATCTCATGGCTTGCACTTGCATCATGCAGATGAAATACACTAGAAACTGTCTTGGAAAAGCTCAGCTGCAGGTGCCATCGACTACAAAGGTCTGCCATGAGCTTCATATCATCATTCAAGAGCTCGGCAATTTCTGAGAAGGACTGAGCTTGGTAGCTGCAGCAGATGTCGTGAGCATAGATGACCTTGCGCAAGAGTGTAGCTAGCAGATCGTTCATGTACACATTGAACAGTACTGGTGAAAGAACTGAGCCTTTTTTTTCCCCCCCACTGAATGCATCCGATGAAGTGAGCTGTAGCTCACCAAAGCTTATGCTCAAATAAATTTGTTAGTCTCTAAGGTGCTACAAATACTCCTTTTCTTTTTGAGGAAAACTGTTGATCTGACACTTCTAAGAGCTACAGCCGTTGCCCATGTGTACTCTGAACCACATGTTTTGGAGAAAGAGCTCTATTATTTCAACCATCCAACGTGGGGCAACTCGAGAGAGTTTAAACAAAAGGCGTTTGTGTCAAGTGATGCCATAAGCATCAGTCAGATCCAAGAAGATGGCTCCCGTTTTTGGATTTTGTTGAAAACTGTTCTTGATAAAGGTAGTCCTTTCCTGAACCCTGCCTGCTCGACCTGCAAGACATCATCCAAATCTGAAGCAGTTTGTTGGAGGATCACACACCTTGAAACACGTTGACAGCAAGGATATTGGGGGGGGTAACTTGACACATTGTAGGGGTCGTTGCCTGGCTTAAGAATGGCAGTAATCTTTGCTTAATGCCAAATGCATGGTAACTTCTTATTAATGACCCGTATGTAGAAGTTAATAAGCCACTGTGACGCCTTTGGTCCAAGTGCTAGAGGAATTCCGGCAAGATATTATCATAGCCTGCTTTGATTAGAAACAGCCAAATTCATCAATTCCCAAAGTAGTAGGTGTAAAGGGAGAAGCATTGGTTTGATAGGCCCCCTCACTCCAGATATCATGAAATGTCCTGTAGGTACACTGCTACTTTGGGTTTCTGTGGTAAGGGTACCAGGGCTGGAGGTGAGAGGATGCAGCACTAGATCATTGTTACTTTCTGTGGATACATTACATCACATAAGATAAAGCTTTTCAGTCCACGTTATTTCTGGCTGTAACCTCCTTTGCTAAGTAAATACCCTCCTCCTCCACAAGAGACTTGCTACCATAGCTGGTGGGAAAAGTGAGAAGCAGTGTGCTTCTGCACAGGTGACTCGGATTTTCTGTGGGTGCTTTAGAGCCAAACTCCGTGTCCTCTGTTGGCTGATGGACACTGTCAACAGAGCAGAGGAAACTCCATGAATTAAAACACATGGTGTTTCCTACCCTAGGTTGTACCTTAATATCTTAGGTGTAAACTGTGCTATAAAAGAGACGACACAGACCATCTAGAAATAATTTGGATGTTAGGCGCTTAATTCTGCGACTCTTACTCTCATTAATAGTCCCACTGACTCCTGATTTGCATGAGTAAAGACTACTCATATGAATAAGGATTGCAGGATTTTCCTGTGACTTTTAGATCTGGTCCTGCTTTCATTTAAGCCAACAAGACACTTGAGGAACCAAATATGGTAGATAGATTTGAAGAACATTGACTGCCCTATTTCAAATCCTGATTAACTGGATATTTTTAGACCTGCCTGCTTTCTTTGTATGGTGGCTTCTGATATTACTGTAAGCAGAGACTGAATGAGCTCTCCCGGACATCTAGTGGTGAGCTGTGGAAAAGGACTTCAGGAGCTGATCTCATTTGCATGGGCACACCCATCCTGCCAATGTGCTTAGCATGATGGGATTGCTTGCCCAAATTGTCACTTTTGGCTGGTGTGGGATCCCCAGTCTCCTTGTTATCAGGGCAGGACTAATAAAGATTGTTATCCTTGTTGTGTGACTCAAGGGCAGCAGAACTGTACTTGTCATTTCCCGATTGAGGGACTCACCCTCAACTAAATGGCACTCGCTAGGCAGGGGACATGAAACCAGGGCAGAAGATAGCAGACCTCTTTGAGCCTGAAACCATTGTGAGAGCCCAGTATGAAGCTGAAATTCCAGCAATAGAGCCTTCAAAATTTGACTTTGGAGACTCACCGTTGTCTGAGGAGAGTGGAAGGATCGCCTGAGCAAGAAGCTTTGTGAATGATCCAAGGTATTCTCCCTGCATGAGTGGGATGTGCAAAAGGAGTGGAGCACAACATCAGACTACAAGATTCACAGCCTTTCATCCCTTTCAGGGAGCGATTGCCCTCTCAGAGATGGAAGATGTGCAACATCATCTTTAGGACCTTATTGAAAATGGCATAATTACCGAGTCCCACAGGTCCATATGCCTCACCCATTGTAGTGGTCCGTAAGAAGAATAGAAAAATGTGGATGTATTGATTACCGCACACTAAAAAGGCGCACAGTAGTTGACCAGTACACCATGCCTTGAGTACAAGATGCCTTGGACTGTTTGCTGCATAGCCAGTGGTTCTCTGTATTGGATCTTCGAAGTGGATACTACTAGATCCCTCTGGGAAAAGAAGAAAAGGAGAAGACGGCCTTTATCTGTCTGTTAGAGTTTTATCAATTTGAACGCATGCCCCAAGGGATGTCTAGAGCACATGCTACGTTTCAGCATCTTATGGAGAAAGTTGTGGGACATATAAATTTAATGCAAATGTTAGTTTATTTGGATGACCTGATTGTTTTTGGAAGAACCTTGGAGGAGCATGAAGCAAGACTTCTTAAAGTTCTAGATCGATTGGAAGCCTATGGGCTGAAGCTTTCAATTGACAAATGCCAGTTCTGTCGAACCTTGGTGAAGTATGTGGGTCACATTGTGTCTCAAGAGGGTGTGAGTACTGATCCCGATAAAACAGATGCCGTCACTGTATGGTCACGCCCAAGTAATTACAGAGAACTAAAGGTTTCAGAGTAGCAGCCGTGTTAGTCTGTATCCGCAAAAAGAAAAGGAGTACTTGTGGCACCTTAGAGACTAACAAATTTATTAGCACATAAGGTTTCGTGGGCTACAACCCACTTCATCGGATGCATAGAATGGAACATATAGTAAGAAGATATATACATACAGAGAAGGTGGAAGTTGACATACAAACTGTAAGAGGCTAATTAATTAAGATGAGAGACTGGGAGTGGCTGGGTCATTACACATATTGAATCTATTTCCCTAAGTTAAGTATCCTCCTTGTCAACTGTCTAAATGGGCCATCTTGATTATCATACAAAAGTTTTTTTCTCCTGCTGATAACAGCTCATCTTAATTAATTAGCAGAGACACTATGGCCCCTTAAAACCATTTGCACCACGGTGGGATGAGAGATGTGGAAGGGCTTTTCAGGAAATCATTAATTGCCTAACTCATACTCCAGTCCTAGTCTTTGCTGACCCAAGCAAACAGTTTATCTTGCATACTGATGCCAGTTTGGAGAGTCTGGGAGCAGTCCGGTACCAGGAAGTGGAAGGCAAATGTAAACCTGTAGCCTTTGCTAGCCAAGGACTGTCTGATAGTGAAACTCGGTACCCCATCCACAAGCTGGAGTTCTTGACCTTGAAAGGCCATCACTGAGAAATTTCAAGACTACTTCTATGGTGCTCAGTTTCAAGTGTGGACGGACGACAATCCACTGACTTACGTGTTAACAAGTGCTAAGCTGTATGCTACAGGGCGGAGACGGGTGATCGCCCTGGCTAGTTACGAGTTCAGCAATCAGTACCGATCAGGGAGAAGCAGTGTAGATGTGGATGCATTGTCCCGGCATCCACAGGTATCGGAAGTTGCTGTGCTACCTATGGATGGAGTGAGAGCTATTTGCAGTGTGAGTCGTCGAGAGCCAGAGGCCCATGAGAGCCTTCATGGCTGTGTTGCAGAAGCTCTGGGCCTGCCCCCTGCAAGTGTGCTTTCTGTCTCAGTGAACTGTATCGTCTTGGACCAGTCTCCATTGCCCATGCTCAATGCGGCTGACCAGCAAGAAGCCCAGCTGCAAGATGTTGAAATTCGTGATAAACTACTTGCCAAAGGGAGGGGCGAAGCCCAGCTGCGATTATCCCACCTAATCCTGGGGGTAAGCTACTATTGAGAGGATGGAACAAACTAAAAGTGATTTAGGGAATACTGTACCGAATTACCACTGACCCTTCACAAAAGCAACGAACGCACCTAGTGCTACCAAAAGAATACAGAGCCCTGGCCATGAGGGCCCTGCATAATGACTTTGGACCTTTAGGAATGGAGAGGGCCCTGGGACTTTTCGTAGTAGGTTCTATTGGCCCCATATGGCTGAAGATGTTTGCAGGAAATGTGAGACATGCGCTCGATAGGTTCAAAGGAAAACTCTGCCCACTAGAGCTGCATATCTGAAGAACATCACCAGCAGCAAACCTTTGGAGCTGCTATGCATCGACTCCTTGTCTTTTTAGAAGAGGACAAGAGGAATGTCGGGAACATTTTAGTAGTGACTGACAATTTTACGTGGTATGAGCAGGCATATCCCACACATGACCAGAGGGCTGCCACTGTCGCTCGACTGTTGTGGGAAAAATATTTTTCAGTATATGGGTTCCCAGCTCAGATACACTCTGATTAGGGGAGGGACTCTGAGAGTCACTTTCTGAAGAAGGCGCTGAGGATAGCGGGAATTAAAAAGTCTAGGGCAATGCTTTATCACCCACAATGTGATCCTCAGCCAGCGAGGTTTAATTGAACTCTGTTAGATATGTTGGGGACTTTACAGTCAGAGCAGAAGGCAACCCAGAGTCAGCATGTTGCGTTTTTGGTGCATGACTACAACGCCACAAAGAACAATGCTACGGGAGTCACCCCATATCGTAGAATCATAGAAGATTAGGGTTGGAAGGGACCTCAGGAGGTCATCTAGTCCAACCCCCTGCTCAAAGCAGGACCAATCCCCAACTAAATCATCCCAGCCAGGGCTTTGTCAAGCCTAATCTTAAAAAATTATAGGGAAGGAGATTCCACCAACTCTCTAGGTAACCCATTCCAGTGCTTCACCACCCTCATAGTGAAAAAGTTTTTCCTAATATCCAACCTAAACCTCCCCCACTGCAACTTGAGACCATTACTCCTTGTTCTGTCATCTGCTACCACTGAGAACAGTCTAGATCCATCCTCTTTGGAACCCCCTTTCAGGTAGTTGAAAGCAGCTATCAAATCTCCCCTCATTCTTCTCTTTTGCAGACTAAATAATCCCAGTTCCCTCAGCCTCTCCTCATAAGTCATGTGCTCCAGTCCCCAATCATTTTTGTTGCCCTCTGCTGGACGTTTTCCAATTTTTCCACGCCCTTCTCGTAGTGTGGGGCCCAAAACTGGACACAGTACTCCAGATGAGGCCACACTAATGTCGAATAGAGGAGAATGATCACGTCCATTGATCTACTGGCAATGCTCCTACTTATACAGTCCAAAATGCCGTTAGCCTTCTTGGCAACAAGGGCACACTGTTGACTCATAGCCAGGATCTCGTCCACTGTAACCCCGATGTCCTTTTCTGCAGAACTGCTGCCTAGCCACTAGGTCCCTAGTCTGTAGCAGTGTGTGGGATTCTTCCATCCTAATTGCAGGACTCTGCACTTGTCCTTGTTGAACCTCATGAGATTTCTTTTGGCCCAATCCTCTAATTTGTCTAGGTCCTCTGTATCCTGTCCCTACCTTCCAGTGTATCTACCACTCCTCCCAGTTTAGTGTCATCTGCAAACTTGCAGAGGGTGCAGTCCACGCCATCCTCCAGATCATCAATGAAGATATTGAACAAAACCGGCCCCAGGACCAACCCTTTGGCACTCCACTTAATACCGGCTGCCAGGTAGACATGGAGCCATTGATCACTGCCCACTGAGCCCGACAATCTAGCCAGCTTTCTATCCACCTTATAGTCCATTCATCCAGCCCATAATTCTTTAACTTGCTGTCAAGAATACTGTGGGAGACCATATCAAAAGCTTTGCTGAAGTCCAGGAATAACACATCCACTGCTTTCCCCTCATCCACGGAGCCAGTTATCTCATCAGAGAAGGCAATTGGGTTAGTCAGGCATGACTTTCCCTTGGTGAATCCATGCTGACTGTTCCTGATCACTTTCCTCTTGTATAAGTGCTTCAGGATTGATTCCTTGAGGACCTGCTGCATGATTTTTCCAGGGACTGAGGTGAGGCTGACTGGCCTGTAGTTCCCCGTATCATCCTTCTTCCCCTTTTTAAAGATGGGCACTACATTAGGCTTTTTCCAGTCATCTGGGACCTCCCCTGATCGCCATGAATTTTCAAAGATAATGGCCAATGGCTCTGCAATCTCCTTTAGAATCCTCTGATGCAGCTCATCATGGACTTGTGCTCGTCCAGCTTTTCTAAATAGTCCTGTTGACTATTCTTTCTCCACAGAGGGCTGGTCACCTGCTCCCCATACTGTGCTGCCCAGTGCAGTAGTCTGGGAGCTGATCTTGTTGTGAGCAGCAGGTCAAGAAGAGCTCTGCCCCTAGTTGGTTCCTCCAGCACTTGCACTAGAAAATTGTCCCCTACATTTTCCAAAAACTTCCTGGATTGTCTGTGCACGTTGTATTGCTCTCCCAGCAGATATCCGAGCGATTGAAGTCCCCCATGAGAACCAGGGCCTGCAGTCTAGTAATTTCTGTTAGTTGCCGGAAGAAAGCCTCGTCCACCTCATCCCCCTGGTCTGGTGGTCTATAGCAGACTCCCACCACGACATCACCCTTGTTGCTCACACTTCTAAACTTAATCCGGATACTCTCAGCTTTTTCTGCAGTTTCATACCGGAGCTCCGAGCAGTCATACTGCTCTCTTACATACAATGCAACTCCCCCACCTTTTCTGCCCTGCTTGTCCTTCCTGAACAGTTTATATCCATCCATGACAGTACTCCAGTCATGTGAGTTATCCCACCAAGTCTCTGTTATTCCAGTCACATCATAATTCCTTAACTGTGCCAGCACTTCCAGTTCTCCCTGTTTGTTTCCCAGGCTTCTTGCATTTGTGTATAGGCACTTAAAATAACTCACTGATCATCCTGCTTTTTCAGTATGAGGCAGGAGTCCTCCCCTCTTGCGCTCTCCTGCTCGTGCTTCCTTTGGGTATCCCACTTCCCCATTTACTTCAGGGCTTTGTTCTCCTTCCCCCGGTGAACCTAGTTTAAAGCCCTCCTCACTAGGTTAACCAGCCTGCTTGCGAAGATGCTCTTCCCTCTCTTCCTTAGGTGGAGCCTGTCTAAGCCTAGCAATCCTTCTTCTTGGAACACCATCCCATTTTCAAAAAATCCAAACCCTTCTCTCCGACACCACCTGTTTAGCCATTTGTTGACTTCCACAATTCGACGGTCTCTACCTGGGTCTTTTCCTTCCACAGGGAGGATGGATGAGAATGCCACTTGCGCCTCAAACTCCTTTATCCTTCTTCGCAGAGTCACGCAGTCTGCAGTGATCCACTCAAGGTCATTCTTGGCAGTGTCATTCGTGCCCACGTGGAGAAGCAGGAAGGGGTAGTGATCCGAGGCCTTGATGAGTCTTGGCAGTCTCTCCATCACATCGTGAATCCTAGCTCCTGGCAAGCAGCACACTTCTCTTGATATTTGGGCGAGAAGCAAGATTACCCATAGACTTGTGCTTTGGTATCAGAGGATGGAAATAGCTATGAGACTCATCAGCAGCATGTATCCCGACTAAGAGAGAGGCTGTGGGATGCTTATCAATTAGCTACATCTGCAGCTTGGAAAAATTCAGACCGTAACAAACATCGGTATGATGCTAGGGTGTGTTTGGAGGACCTCCAGCCAGGGGATAGAGTTCTGCTGCAAAATATGGGTACTGCTGGTAAAGACAAGATAGCTGACAGATGGGAAGCTACCTGGTGGTGGAAAAACTCAGAGATCTGCCAGTCTACAAGATTAAACCCGAAGTGGGGTCAGGGAAAATAAAGAAAGTACATAGAAACCTTTTACTCCCTGGGGGGAATTGGGAGACACCCCTTATGAAATGGACCACAACATGGCAACTGGGCAGAACAAAAGTGCTAGACCAAAGCCACCATCCAACACGGATAGCAGTCCCCCTGCGGCTAACCTACACCTACTCAGCACATCTGAGAGTGAGTCTGAGGAGGAAGACACTACCATGGTGTATCCAAGGATGAAGACAAGATTTCGGTCTCAAGCAGCTGACCAAGAGAGAGCTCCACCTCTTCAGCCCTAAACCCTATGGAGGAAGTATCTAGGCCCGTTGCTGGAAACCTGTGCTGCCAGTGAGACCACCCTGGGATGACACACGTAGGTTATTGGACAGTGGCATCTTGAACCTTCCACTATTAGAATCGGAGATGCAGGGTCCTATGCTAGTAGCCAAGGGACCTTCGAAGGAACCCTCACCATCTGTTGCCCAAGAAGATGTCCCCCCTGCAATGCCCAGCCTCAATAGGCAGGACAGGGTTATAAGGCTAGTAAACCGGTTAACTTATGATGCACCTGGGGTGGCTAACAAAGAACCAATACACTGCCTGAGGCTCTTCGGAGGGAACTAATGAATTTGGTATAATAGGGAGTGAGATTTGTTGGGACGACAAATTCTCGGATGAGGGGAGGATGTAAGCAGAGTCTGAATGAGTTCTCCCCTGACATCTAGTGGTGAGCTGTGGAAAAGGACTTCAGAAGCCGATCTCGTTTGCTTGGGCACACCCACCCTGCCTAGATACTCAGCATGATGGGTTTGCTTGCCCAAATTATTACTTTTGGCTGGTGTGGGATCTCCAGTTTCCTTGTTATTGGGGAAGGAGTAATAAAGGTTGTTATCCTTGTTGTGTGAATCAAAGGCAGCACAACTGTACTTGGCATTTCCCAATTGAGGGACTCGCCCTCAACTGAATGGCACTTGCTAGGCAGGGGACATGAATTCCAAACCCCAGTGAGTGGAGAGAGCGTGGGGACAGGTACTTGTATGTGGTGGTGTGGGCCTTGCCTCAGGTTCCCAGACCATTTGACCCTTCCTCTCTCCACCGTGTAATAGCAGAGCTAATTTAGACTCAGTTGAGAGACTTTTTACACACTGGAGAGGTGAAATCGCTGATACCTAGGTCTAAGTATTAGACCTGCTTTGGGACAGTGTCTCTGATGCAAGAGGCTGCCCAGTGTGCACCAGCAGTGAGGCTCCCCCACTAACAGCTGAAATCACTGAGAACTGAAATCACTGAAACATGTGTTAAGTGAGGGGGCCCTGAAGACACCTTGGCACGGCCAGGAGGGTGGCTGGTGGAGAGGCTTGACACGTGGCCAGCAGGGCAGCTGGCGGAGAGGCACGGCCAGCGGAGCGGTGTGGCAAGTAGCCAGCAGGGCAGCTGGTGGAGAGGCATGGCCAGCAAGAGTGGCTGGTGGAGAGGTGTGGCGAGTGGCCAGCAGGGTTCTACAGAGAGGGCCTTTTCACCCAGGGTGGGAGGTGAACTCTGCAGATGCACCTCTGAACTCTGGGTCTGCACTGTCGAAGGACAGCAACTATGATGCAGAGAAGGGACGTGAACATTAAAGGGACTTTTGGGTTGCTGAACTTAAGAACCTGAGGGGAAAAAGACACTGCCCAACTTACTTAGTGGCAGGTCTTTTGCTCATGGTTTATGTTTATAAACCCTGTTTGTGGTGTTTCCCCAAATCAATGCTGCATTATTTCCCTCCTTTTATTAAAAGTTTTTTGCTATGTTCAGACTCTGTGCTCGTGAGAGGGGAAGTATTGCCTCTTAGAGGCACCCAGGGAGTGGTGTGTAATTGTCACAGGTCACTGGCTGGGGGGCTCAAGACGGTTTTGTGTTGTATTTTTGAAAAGGAACCCCTAGATACTGAACCCGGCTCTTGTTACTGCCAATTCTGACTGGCAGAAGGATTACATTATAGAGATGCTGGGTAGTGCTGCTGGGCAATTGTACTTTGGGGAACCTATGAAGAACAAAAGATAAGTTTTCAATTGCTGCTATGCTAAGCCTGGGTAAAGGGAAGACTAAAAATGTATTTCTGCTTTCATACGTATTTAATTTTACCAGTTATCTAAAGTAGTTTAGTCTGGGAGGAGCCCTTCCAGAAAGATTCAGGGTGGGTGAGTGTGTGTGTGTGAGGAGGTGGTGTAATGGTTTACCATTTGAATGCAGTTAGACGATTTCTGCTTTGATTATTGTTGATTCATTTCATTTAAATTGTCCAACATTTTGATATGGAAGCTATGAATGAGTATTGTTTTCTAATGATGTACATAGATTTTTAACATCAGTTATACAAAAGTACAAACTGGAGAATTAGTGGTCAATAAACAACTAGTGATGTATTTCAGATATTATCAGGAAAACTGAATGCATACCAAAGTCTAACCATATCGCATAATCTGTGTTTAGATTAGAGGCAAATTGGATTTGGTTGGTGGTTGGCTGCATAACATGTTTCATGGTATGCATGAGAGATTACTAATAAGATGGTACTATGTACGTTTGGCACATATTGTGTAATAACAGTATGGTCATTGCAACAGTTATATTTTTGTTGAGTTACCCACTGCAGTTGCTGGATTTAAAATACTGTCTGTTAACATATTATAAAGTATTGTTAAATATTTGTACAGCTAAACTATTTGTCAAATGTGCAACTTTTCTTTGAACAAATGTTGTAGGATAATATTATTTCATAATTATTGAACTGAAATGTTATTTACCATTTGCTTGACTTAGTCACAAATTTTAAAAAGTGTTTTTATAGCTTCAGTAACTTGTAGATCGGTTAGAAAATACTACATCCAGTTTTGTTTAGTTAAGTCTAAATTTGCAGATACTGTACTTAAAACAAGAACTTGTCTGCTTCTTTTGTCTTAAAACATTGATTTTTTTTTCAAAGCATCAGTACTGTGTGCTAATTTCACCATGACATTTTCCTTCATCTACAGTAGTACTGACAATGTACTGTGTTCTCTTCATGATGCACACCTTGCTCCAATTAATGTGTGTTACACATGGTCGCTGAGAGGAAAGAGTACTTCATTGTCTTTACTTAGTGAATGGAAGAATGACAATGTAAAATATGAAAGAGACTTCAGTGAAAGTAATTATGCATTTTATAAAGGGATGAATTAACTTTTTACTAATTTAGTAATAATACTTCTAAAACGTTTAACCTGAGAATCTGTGTTCTTTCTACCTAATTAATTATCTTATCACCACATTGGGTAAGTAGTATTCTCCGTCTTTTACTGATGAACAAATTTTGAAGACCCAAACAGATGGTCAGTAAATTGGTCACACAGACCTATGGTTTGACCATCATACTCTATTCCTTCCCAGTCTAAGAGAATTCCATTATTCCATTTTTTTCTATTGAATGAATCTTTAATCTGTGCGCTAGTTCCTTTAAACATTCCTGTTATTATGTGCAAAAAGTTGCAGAATATTGAAATTGCAGCAGGTGGTAGGCAGTCTTTATAGAGAGGTTTTCAAAAGACATAACCACTGATATGTTCAGACTTTAAAATAACTGCAAACCAAGTGGGGTGAGTATAGTTCTGATTTTTGACAGATAAGCTTTATATAGTACATCAACTGAAATTTAAATTTGTATACAGCAAATGAAATTCATAAAGTGAATATTTAAAAACTAAACATATTTTTTGATACTCAAGTGAAGGGAGCAGCAGTGAGAAACACAATATCGGCAGTTATTTTTAGGGCCTTCTGGTGCTGATTGGGTACTAATTATGTGGATTATCTATAGGTGAAAATTCTAGAACTGTATATCCTTCTGGTTGTAATGCTGAAATGCTGTGTGTTGCTCTGGGCAATAAAATCAGTGACCTATGCTGAGAGAGAAGTAAATAATTGAACTTCTCTTTAGGGTGTGAATTTTTCAGCACCGATTTCTGCATGTAGTTTTCATGTAGTGGATAGTAGCCTCTCTTCACTTTTAGAATGACCAGATCTTGTTCTGCAAGAATTTGCATTGTCCCTTGACCTACATGGCCAGCAATTTGCTTTTGTTGATTCTCATGTGGAGCCTCTTGCCTTTTCTGGTGAAGATATAGGGTACCATTGTAGTCCTTAACAATGAGTGACCTGGTGGATTGATGGAGGGAAGACGTGGTCATGTGGTTGGCTATACAGTAAGCAGTGTAAAATAATTGTTTTTCTTTGTTTTTTTATGTCGTCTTCTATTTACAAGTTGAGGGTTGGATTCTAGCTTGAACTTTAAAATGAGGGGGGAATGAAGAAGCTTGCTAATCAGCAGGATGCCTGCTATTCCCCATTTCTTGTCTGAAATGTTCAGGAGGGATATGTTTTCCTTTCAGAATGGGATCTTAAGCAACGTTTCAGAGGTGGCTCTTACCGTGAGAAATATTGAATTTTATGTAAACAAGAAAGTCAGTGTATTTCTCCCTGTTAGGTGTGTGGAATTGTTTTCTTTCACTCCCAGTTCTGTTGTGTTAATACTGAACAAGCAGAGACAGCCAGGCTAGTGGTGAAAGATGGTAAGCAAGCCTCAGGGCTTTTTCTGGTCAGCCTTAAACCTCTGATTGCCAGGTTTTCCTAATTTCCCATTTCCAGGGCATCGCTAGTGTGACCTTGTCTGCTGAATATGATGTTGTGGGTCTGCAAGATTCTCACATACATTTGGAAATGAGTAGGCAGGCATTGTTTACAGGACGCCAAATGAACTGTGCACTTACAGCAAGTTTGATAAACACACATTTCCTCCTTTTATCAGTGAGATTGCAGAATGTGAAGTATGAGTTTCCAGTTTTACTCATTCCCTTCAAACCTTTTCCTGTTTAAAAACTGGGTCTCACTAATTGGATGCTGATCCGTTCCATGGGGTTTTGTTTTGTTTTGTTTTAAATTCTGCTACTGGTAGTTGAATGTTTATTCCAGTATTTACCTAGGCTAGGTTTGGCAAACCTTCAGAAAGAAACTTTTCCATTTATTCAACACTGAAGAGGTTCATCCCTATGAATGTAAAGTGAACACTAATTAACAGTAATGACTGCTAATCACGTTGCTTTTATACTCCTTTAGGAGCACTGCTATTATCCAATGTAGTTAAGTGAAATGCTTGTATATGAATCAACAGTGCTGTATTTCTTTCAGCAGTTATTGCTCACAATCAAGCTTTGGATAAATTAGTTAGCTAAAATCGGCTTTAATACATTGCATTGCACAGGGAGGAAGTAACCTCAAGTAACTTGTTAAATACCTTGACTGTTTAGAAAGTTATCTACAGTACTAACATTCTGGCACTCAACATTGTAGTTAAATGGAAAAATTAATTAGTGTTCAAATCAATATTATAAATTTATCAGAACTTTTTTCTTGGATTTCATTAGAATTGCTTTCAAAGTGTCATCATGCATAGATTCAGCTATCTCAGTGACTGCAGCATTTGGATCCAACTGCAGGCCTGTCAAAATAAGAATGGAATGTATCACTTAAAAAACCCCATTTCTCTGAATTAAAATACATTTACTTTTTTTGTTCGAAACTACATGTTCCTTAAATTATTAAATCCATTTGTATTATTCCAGTTTTTGTAGGATTATGTGTTCAGTATGTGTGTATATATATATACATACACACACACACGTACACACACACACACACACACCTAATAAAAGCTCTTAGTTTATTTGCATGCATGTAGCATACCTACAAAAATATGTTGCCTCGGAAGGAACCTAAACAAAAATAAATAAATTAATAATTTAAGGAAGCAATAGATGTGTGTTTGGTGTAGTTTTTAACGTAATACAGTGAAGCTTTATTTAACATTTTTCTGTCTAACCCTTGTCTTTCACTAGCAGAAAATAAGTTAAGATTATGAATTTTAATAAACTGCAAGTATATGGATCATCTTTAATAACCATACAACTTTGTGATTTAAGAGTTTAAAAAAGTCAATAAGTGTGTAATATTTTCAGATCTCTGCCCTATGGGCTTGTTCCAAAGCCCACTGAAGTCAGTGAAAAGACTCTCATTGACTTCAGTGGCTTTGGATTAGGCCCTGCACTTCCACAGTCTGGTGAAGATGACAAAATGTAGGATGAAGCCCCCTTTTCTAGCACACTTATATCCTCCTTTCCTTTCTCTTTGGATTGGTGCTAATCTTGGTTTTGATTTGCCTAACACATATGCAGTGTCGTCGTAGCCATGTCAGTGCCAAGATATTAGAGAGACAAGGTGAATACATCGGACTACCTTTACCAGAGCTGAAGAAGAGCTCTGTGTGGCTCAAAAGCTTGTCTCTCTCTGCAACAGAAGCTGATCCAATAAAAGATACTACCTCACTCGCCTTGTCTCTAATGTGACATGGTAATCTATTCTCATGTTGGTACCTTTCTATTTGGATGTTTGAGTGCATTTCTTTCCACAGTTATCAGTATGTTCTGAGCATTTCTGTGAGCATGCAAATAGGTGAATGTCCACCAGGCAACGTCCACTAGCTTCTTGATTATTCGTGTATCAGTTGTTGGTAAACAGTTCTCTGCTTTGTTCTGTGTATTCATAGAATCTCAGGGTTGGAAGGGACCTCAGGAGGTCATCTAGTCCAACCCCCAGCTCAAAGCAGGACCAATCCCCAATTTCTGCCCCAGATCCCTAAATAGCCCCCTTAAGGATTGAACTCACAACCCTGGGTTTAGCAGGCCAATGCTCAAACCACTGAGCTATCCCTCCCCCACCTTGATGTCTCCCAGTGGGACAATCCCATCTGTTTGCTTGAGCATCTTTTCTTTTCTTTTATTTTAGCACTTTGTTTTGGCCCTTTCTCCTTAACTCACAGGTGAAGCTAAAGTTCGTGAAAGGCCTCAAGAGCTTTGTCATACTGCTGTCAAAGAGCCAACTCCAGGTTTCAGTATTCAGTGTTTTTGGTTTCCTAGTTGGCAATCTCAGTGTGCTTTTTAAGGACAAAAATGAAAAATATTAAAAATAGTACGAATCTATGTGGAGGTAGTTGATTGCTTTATATTGTTTACAGTGCCCTCATAAACCAGCATTAATGTATTTTTAAATGTATTAGCATTTAATGTAGTGTAATTGGAATTAATTCTAATAAAATGTAATTGAGGACAGGAAAGCTTTAATCTAATTGAATAATAAAATATTTTATCAAATTTTGTATTCATAAGCATTTATCTCTTCTAGGCTTCTTTTTTTAAAGTGAATTTTACCTAAATATAGAATTAGTTATTTATGTAAGCTCACCATTTAATATCCCCCCCCCCCAATTGATATCATATGTGTCTCTGTTTCAGTGTAGCAACAACTTGACTCCATTATGTTGAACTGGACACTTACTGTTGCTAAACAGATGCTGATCAGTACGTTTAAATTCATTTCTTCTTGAAAGGTTGAGATTTCATTTGATATATATTTTCCTAGCATTACCACTTTTAGAATAGAAATGATTGATTTGTAGTTATCATTACAACAAGATAAAATATAGAATTGGCCTTTTAAATAAAACTGCAGTGAGAAGGTATTCTTCCTGTTGATAGAATTATAGAAGAATTGCATAACAGTCCTCACTAATTTTCATATTGATTGTGTCCAGGATTCCAGTAATAGGTTGCTGTTTGCAAAGGATAAGGAGGTGCTATGATTAGTTAGCTTTTCCATGGGAAGCACTACAAAGAGAAATGCCAAATGTGTGCATTGCAATATTTCTCTCAGTCTGACAGTCTGTTATGTGAAGTTTTTGTTTGTTTGTTTAAGTCCACTCTTCTTCAGAAACACAGATTCTGTCCTTTTGCTTTTGCCTTACTATTGTATTAGGTTTAGTATATTTGCATCCTCTCCACTTAGTGGTTTGTGTGTGTGTGTGTGTGGTGGTGGTCTTCTTTTGTTGTTGTTGTTGACAGTTTTCTGTTCTTGGGCCATATTTCCACTGTAAAGCTTCAAAACTGATACAACAGTGCCCTCTATAGTTTGTCTGTAAACAGTTACTGAATGAATGCAGCCGATTTGAGCATACAGGTAAAGAGCAGGATGTTTAGATTTATTTTTAGCTCATACAAGAGCCCATTTTTTTAAGGAAACATTTTGATTTTAACTGGCTGCTTTACATTGAAGGGAGTGAACAAAAGAGACTATTCTGAGTCGTCTTTCAGATTTATTAGCTACTGCTTGTCATTACCCAGTGGCTATTCTCAAATTTTATCAGATATTTATCACAGTAATTTAAGATAGATGGAATTTTCTGAGCCATACAGACTGTTCTTGAAGTTTTGTTTGAAGCTGAGCTTCAAAACAGAATAATTTTAAACTCAGTCCCTTTGTGCTTATTACTACTTCATAACTGGATCTTGCATGGTCTGCCTGGAATTTATGCTTGCTTATGAACTGGATACATAGGCTTTATTAATGATGATGTTTTAATTCATACAATTGAAGTATTTGTCATTCATTAGTACTCATTTGTCTCCCAAACTCATTTAATGTTTAAATTTCTTTTTTGTATCTCATTATAGCTTCTGTTCAAATAACTTCTTTATTTTATGTTTTTTCCCCACTAAAAGTGAAATTTATTGGGAGGTCTTGTGTTTAAAAAACAACAACAACAAAAACCCAAACCAACTCTCCATTCTTAGGATACTATTTAAATATTATATGCTACAATAAAAAAGCATGACCTTTTAAAAAAATGTTTTAACTACAATTAGTTCCCTCTATAACAGCATCATAAAAGTCACTCTGTGAGAAGTCAAATGGCTTTATTTTATGATGGGGAGTGTTAATGTAAGTGTAGAACACACTCTTAATGCACTTCTATGAATTGAAAATCATAACTCATTGCAGTAAATTATCTTTAATGATGTAACCATTGATGGCTATTCAAAACATTCCTGTATCTCTGATGATTTGTGTTATACACATGACTGCCCACATGCCTTGGTACTTTTGGAAGAGTAGGTGGAAGGGTAGATTAATGCACCAGTTTTCTACCTTTGAAGACCATTTTTACCGTGTCACAAGTGTTAGGAGTTTCATTTTTATAGTACATACTATTCTGCATCACAAAACACTCTTGGCAGTTTTTGAGATCTGATAATAAATGAAGATGAAGACTACATTAAAATGGCACCTTCCGGTCAGAGGTGAGGTGCTTTGAGAGAGTAATACATAGGAGCTTTGATTTTTGCTTACCTAGTATATGGATAATCTCTAGCTTCTAGTCATATCAGATCTTCACTTTTCACCAGCATTTGTGTTTTTTATATTCTGAAATGCTGCTGGAAGAAGCAATTATCATGGCATGGAGTGTGCACCAGCTGGTACACAAAACACTCCCAAAATCTATTGTCTGTTGACTTATATGAGTTAGAGAAGTTAAAAGGACAAGGATGTATTTGTGAGCAAAGTAACTACTAACCCATTAGCAGAAAAGAATGAAGGAATGTTAAAAAATCTGTTAAATAGGGAAATGGTTTTCCTTAACAGTTCTAAATTTAAATAAATTTAGATTTTGTAAAGTGATTACACAGTTATTGCCAATATATACAATCAGTTTTGGTATTAAATGTTTTCTTTGGGTTGAATTGAATCTTCTTGTTAATGATCTGATTTGGGGCTCTGCCAGCTTCATAGGCTTCATATAAGGGTGTTGAGATGTCCTAAATTTTAAGTAACCATATTTTGTGGCTTTTCTGATAAAAATCCATATCTACAGTATTTTTTCTTTTTTTCCGCTTTCCCCACATGATAGCACAGAAATGTATCAGACATCTGCAGTTGACATTTGGATTGTTCTAATTTTTTTAAGTAACCTTGCAAGCAATAATAGAGAAATAGCAGATGTTGGCCTGTTATGTTTTTAAGTGGTGGATTGCATTCACGTGTAATTTGTGAATTGGTATTTCATCTCTTTTTAATCTTTTGGATAGATTCTATCAATGGACCTTTAGCACTCACACTGTATTTAGGAAGAAGTCCCATTAAAAGCAATAGAAATGTTTCCTCAGTAATGAGAGTAGATTTAGGTACAATAAAAACATTTTAATAATCAAAACAAATATGGCAGTTCTTTAATTGTTTAATAGGTAAGGTTCAGTTGCAATGAGAAAAGTGTTTAATTTTAAACTGTAACCTCCAAGACAGACAAGAGGCTGTGTATTGAGGAAAAAAAATGGAATAAGGTATATTTTCTTGCAATAAAAGTACCAAATTAAGATTCAGTTTAATTAAAATAGTGATAACCATAGATTACATTACTGGAGACCGTGAATTACAGCTGCTCTATCTAGTGAGAGTCTGCATAATTTACCAAGACAGTACAAAGAAGTGACAGAGCAGCCACTGCAGACTGTTTCAGGAAATGTCCTGTTTGTTCTACTAACATTTCTTTCTTTAATTAAAATGTCAGTGATAATTTTACAACCCTCCACCAAAAAAAGCAACCCTCCTGAATAGCTGCTCAGCAACCCCCTACCCCAAATCCTTTGATTTTTCATGTAGGTGGATTATGAGAGGAAACTGTTGTGGTTTCTGACTACAAAAAATCCCATAAAGTAAAATAATTTTCAGAGTATATTTTAATTTTGTAGGCTGCGAACACTTATTTTCAAAGAAATTACTAAAGATTAACTGCTAAATAATTTTTGTGTTTCCTTTTATGAAGTCTGAGCTGAGACAAATTTGCAAGGGTAAGATTGAAAAGGAGGTTTTAACAGACAAAAGCATTTAATTTCCAAAACTTAACTGTCTTAGAAGAGCAAAAGTTACGCAGATTGAATATTGAGGGTATCTATTTATGATACTGTATTTCTATGCCCAATCAATTCCTTTCTTTTAGATATTTGGTAAAAATGTCATAAGAAACAAACTAAATATGCTATATAGCAATGGCTGTCAGAGCTTTGGAAAAGCACAAATAATTTAAAAGTCAAATTCAAGATCTGAAAGTGTGTATGTACGTGTGTGTGTGTATATATATATATATATAAATATATATCAGTGACAGTTTTTTGTAGTACTGTGCCTTGCTGGTATACAATATAAAATAAAGCATTATTACATAACGACACAAAAAGAAAGATGCCCTGCCCCCCCCGTCTCCCCCCCCCGAGAGTTTAATTGTCTCTGTTATATCCCTAGTGGGCCGTTTGTTATTAACTTGGAATTGAAGTTTACAGATCATATTGATAGTTTTTTCTTTCTGTTGTTTGAAGGAATAACATTTTTTAACAACAAAATAAATTTTGTAATGTTATGTTACGCATATTTTTAAAAGTGCTATGGGAAGTAAAGTAGTATTCTTAAGACTTCAGTAAAATAACATTTACAGTTAGATGATGAAGAATGGGGGATGGAGGACAACTGAGTGCTTTTCCTCTTTCCCTGATATTTCTTTTAATCTAGAACTATTTGTTCTGCATTCTGTTGGCCTCTTTTGTTGCTGTCTTCATGTTAGCCACAGACCACTTGTTTTGTGTTCTCTTCCTTATTCCCTGACTTAGTAAGTGATTCTCTAGATAGCAAGTGGTACTGCCTAGACTCTGTTTGGTGTGGTTTGATACAAGACTTTTTTGTCATGTATTTCTTGGTGTCTGAAACAATTATACCGTTGTATACCGGCAAGGCACCGTGTATTACAGAAACTGTCATTGCAAGTAGATGCATTGAATTATCTAGTATAGCTTTGTGTCCTTGGTTTTCTTTAGCTTCCATGTCTCTGGACCATGTGCTAGAACAGATGAGATACATACATAGTTGCAGACCTTGAATTTGACTTTTAAACTGCTGTTTGTGCTTTTCCAAAGCTTTGATAGCCATTGCTATATAACTATTTGCCTCTCCTGTTGAATTACTCTTTCCCTTCCCTGTGTTCATCTTTCATTCTGCTACAATTTGTTTTTTCATAAGAGGAAACAATTCTCCTTTTGTCACCTTCGTTTAACTTTGTTTAGAGTTACTCCAAGTCTTCAGTTGTCAAGTTTTTTGGTGCTGGAAGTACCCCTGTTGTCTGTCACGTCCCCATTATCTCTACACTACTGGAGATCAGATCATTATTCTTGGGAAAAGTCTATCAGTCATTATTTATTACTCACTAGCCATAGTGACTTATTCATTGCCTGAATCATCATCCCCCAAAGTATTGCTTTACAGAAATGGTGATGTATGCTGCAGAGGGAAGATCAATAAATGCTTTCAGAGCAGCTTTTATTGTGAGACTTAGATCTTATTTTTTATACAAGGTCCATGATATTAGCTACAGAGTGGTTTTAGAATTCTGGCATTAAGTATTCTGCCCTCCCTAATGGAGAGACATTAATATGTTAACTAACTCCTATAGAGCAGCAGTGACTGCTATAGTTAAGGTTGCTTAATGGTTTCCATTCTAATTCTCTTTTTTCAATAATTTTATAATTTTCTGGAATTTTCATCCTTTGGGATGAATTTTTTCAGGTTTATTCCCAACCCAATGATATACATTTGGTGGGTTCGCTCTTTACCTCTATGACACTCACACACATCCTTACACTAGCAGGGGAGAGCATTCCTATGGAATTCCTCACCACTTAAAGGGAAAAAAATAGGAGATTTTGAGTAGAACTTCCTTCCACTTATCTGGAAGTTCCACTTTAAAGGCCCTGAAAGAGATACTGCTGGTCAGTCAGCAAGCTGACCCAAGAAATGTAATGGAGAGAGAAGCTCTGGAAATCACATATCTATAACTACCTAAAAACAATATCCTATAATGTTTGGCTATCCAAAGTGTTTTAACAAAAATACAGCATATCTTGCAAAATTAAATGCATCAAAGAATAATGCTTACCCGTCACCAGTCATTTAGCCAAAGATAGCAGTCATGTGCTTTCCATTAGCATTTTCTTCTTTCTTGAGGTCCCACTTCCTCACTTTCCAGTTCTAATTGGAATGGTGGGTAGTGACACCTTTTGTAAATAGGTGCTGTATTTGGAAAATTACATGAAAACATATTGTAACACATGTCATTGTTAGGTTGCGAAGTTGAGCACTCAAAAATTTAGATATGTCAGATTTGTGCTTGCCTGTGCAACTGTAATTCTGCCCCTTCTGTATCCATCCTGTACGTTGAATGAGTCAGGATTGGAAAAAATAGTGTGTGCTCATGTTATTAAAGTCTGTGTCATAATGCATATGTGCAAGGGGCCAAATTAAGGTTGTACAGTAATTTCTGGCACTTCATAACCTTTGAATTCTTGACTTTGCAACCTGAATATTGTTCTTTAACATATTTTAATGCAAGTTCCTAGAGTTTATTAAAAGGAGAAAAGTAAAATCAGATTCTATTACATGCATCTATAACAGGCTCCCCTCCCACCCCGACAAGATTTAAACCCTGAACCTTTATTGTTGCATTGCAGACTTCTGCCATTTGAACAGAAGAAATAATTACATTAGCAGATGACAGAAGATGACTGTTATCTCAGAGGTAGGAGGTGGGCTACTTGGGCCACGTGTTGGGTTCAATGGATGATTGGAGGGGACCATGGCCAGACTGCCTGTCTCCCTTCCATTACTACCATTGCTTTAGCAGCTCCCAGGCATTCCGGCTGCTGTGTTGTCATGTGGTGTTGCTGATGTGATGTCAACCCAGCCTGAGAATATTTGTGTGTTCAGTAACTATTTTGGCAAGCTGCCAAATTTTTTCAAAGGGGAAAAAAGGGGAAAAAATTTCACCAAAGGGATAGTATGACTTTCAACAGTTTAAGTCTCATTGAAACCTAAACAGAATTTTATGATACAATGAAAAGGCACTTCTCAGGCCTCAAGGCTTTCTCCCTGTCAAATTTCAAAGGCCTGTTGCAAACAATGGAAGTGGTGAAAACTGCTCCAAACAAAGTTGCAAGAATCTTTTACAATGGAAAATGCTAGGCAACATAAATATAGGGATTGCTATCGGTTCCCCTTGTGATAAGTTCCACATTTCAATATTGAAAACTCCCTTCTTTTGTGATACCTACACTTGACAGTGGCTAGGCAGCTGGTGTGTTGTGACCATGGCTTATTACACTTCACTTCTTGATTTACTTTCCCATTTACTCAAGCTTGGAGAGGCCCATGATTCTTTGCCACTCCTTCCAGTCTTTAGTACAAGTACATAGTTCTTGGAGTTCCAGTCCTTTTCTCTTCAAATGTCTCTTGATACAGTCTTTCTGTCATATCCTTGGTCTTCCACTGAAGGGTTAAAATCCATTCCTGATGTAATAACCTGGTATATGGATTTGTGTACAGGCCCAAAGTCCAGAGTTTGGTCCAAGAGGTCAGAGGCCTAGCAAACAGTGATTAGCTAAGAGAAAGCAAAATAACCAAAGATAACTTTGCTTTTGCTAAAATATGCCTTGTCAGCAAATCGTCAGATGTTGGGGGCAATAATGGTGTCTTATTTAAAGTTGCAAATAGAACAAAGAAGCCCTGTTTCTGTTGTGTTAGGTTTTTTTGTAGGGAGATGTTCTTTCTGCACATCCAACCTTGATTTTATGAAAGGTTCAAGCATGTCAGTATAAGATATGGCCTCCTCCCACCTCCCTTTCCGAGGGATCAATGCCTGCCTTAAAACACAAATGAACAACTTGAAAGACCATCTTTATTGCCATATACTTTCACTGTTTCTTTGCTTTTACCCCTAGATATGTATCTGTTGGACAATCAAAGGAGCTACTTCATTTCTATGCACTCCAAATCAAAATTAACACATATATTTTATACTAATATATTACAGTACTAATTAAATGTTAAATGTTAAATTGTCAACGTGAGACCATGAGCGGAGACATTATGTAACCTTTGACCATTGGCTACTGTGCTATCATGTCTTGCTGCTAGACCTATCCGGGATTGGGGAACTGCCTGCCCCGTCACTTTCCACCGCCTATGGAAAATCCATATATTCCACTGTAATAATTTGATTGACAGTGTCTCTGAGTCTAATAAGCGAGGTAACATTCCGTCAGCGCTGTACGTAATAAACTCCTGTGCTTGACCTCTACATGGTGTAGATTATGTCCTTCATATGTTTTCTTGCTGTGCTCTTCCTCTGATGCTTTCATTGCTGGTCATTCTTTTCCAGTTCTTATCACATGTCCTGCCTCCTCAAAAGCATGCTTTCCAGCCTCTCTATCACTGAGAGTCCCAAGTTCATCTTCCCTTTTCTTCTGTGCATGCTCTGTCTGCCCTCTGCTTGCCTGCCATTGTCCTCAGTGTATCGTTTTCTACTACCTGAGACCACTGGTTCTTACATGACTAATAACTGAATTGTCTCACTTCTATCTTTTGCTCCTCCTTTCTGTCTGTTCCTACCTATTGTTTGTTGTTACACATTTACCTTGTAATCTCTTTAGGGTAGGAACTATCGATTTTCCCATGTTAAGTATCCTCACACCTTCTTGTCAACTGTCTAAATGGGCCATCTTGATTATCACTACAAAAGTTTTTTTCTCCTGCTGATAATAGCTCATCTTAATTAATTAGCCTCTTACAGTTGGTATGGCTATTCCATCTTTTCATGTTCTCTGTAAATGTATGTATATATCTTCTTACCATATGTTCCATTCCATGCATCCAATGAAGTGGGCTGTAGCCCATGAAACCTTATGCTCAAATAAATTTGTTAGTCTCTAAGGTGCCACAAGTATTCCTGTTCTGTTTCATTATGTATGTTAAATGGCCATACTGGGTCACACCAAAGGTCCATCTAGTCCAGCATCCTGTCTTCTGACAGTGGACATCAGAGCAACGGGCTTAAAGATCATGGAAAAGAGCTATGCCATAAAATTCAAAAAAGACCCTCTCCCCCAAACTTCTCCTACCCCTCTCACTCTCTCAAGGCAATTCTTCTTACGGAAATGGAGAAGTTGCTTCTGATAGGAGCAGTAGAGATGCCACTTACTGAGGAGTCAGGGTTTTTACTCCTGATATTTTCTCATGCAAAAGAAGGATGGGGGAATTTAGCCAATATGAGACTTGAGGGAATTGAACAAATACCTCTGGAAGTTTCAATTCCATATGCTGACCCTGACCTCCATAATCCTTTCACTGTTGGTCCTGGATTGGTTTGCCACTCTCGATCTAAAGGATGGATATTTCAGTATTGCAATTTGACAAAATCATCAAAAGTACCTTCAGTTTGTGCTGGTTGGGCACCATTTCCAGTAGAAGGCTATTTGGTGTTTCCACAACACCGATTGTAGCAGCATATCTGAGGAACCAGTATACTTTTGTGTATCCTTACTTAGACAATTGGCTACTGAAGGCCTCTATGAGCAAGGACTGGTTGCGCCATGTAGTCAATGCGACCAGTCTTTTCCAAGACCTTTTTTTTCCCCCTCAACCTCCCAACGTCAAATCTTTGTCCTACACAAAGGATTCCTTTTATAGGCACCGTATTGGACTCAGTAGAAGGGAGAGCTTTTCTGCCAGAGTGCAGATTTCTAAAAATGAGGCAATGTCTATTAAAGTTTCGCGGTTGTCCCACAGAGAGGGTAAAGTTCTTCCTGTGTCTCATGGGGTTTATGGCAGCCACTACTCCATTGCTTGTCTGAGAATGATACCTATGTACCACTGGATGTCCTAGGACTGCAGTCCAGGTTGGGATAGTCTTCAGTTATTGATCACCATTAGAGCTGTCGATTAATCACAGTTAACTCATGCGATTAACTCAACAAAATTAATTGTGATTAATCGCAGTTTTAATCACACTGTTAAACAATAGAATACCAATTGAAATTTAATACATATTTTTGGATGTTTTTCTACATTTTCAAATATACTGATTTAAATTACAACACAGAATACAAAGTGTACAGTGCTGACTTTATATTATTTTTATTACAAATATTTGCACTGTAAAATGATAAAAAAAGAAACCATATTTTTCAATTAACCTCATACAAGTACCGTAATGCAATCTCTTTATTGTGAAAGTGCAATTTACAAATGTAGATTTTTTTTTGTTGCATAACTGCACTCAAAACAGTGTAAAACTTTAGAGCCTACAAGTCCCCTCAGTCCTACTTCTTATTCTGCCAATTGCTAAGACAAACAAGTTTGTTTACATTGACGGGAGATACTGCTGCCTGCTTCTTATTTACAATGTCACCTGAAGGTGAGAACAGGCATTCACATGCCATTTTTGTAACTGGTGTTGCAAGGTATTCACATGCCAGATACGCTAAACATTCATCTGTCCTTCATGCTTCAGCCATCATTCTGGAGGACATGCTTCCATGCTGATGACGCTTGTTAAAAAAAATAATGCATTAAATAAATTTTGACTAAACTCGTTGAGGGGAGAATAGTATGTCTCTTACTCTGTTTTACCTGCATTCTGCCATATATTTCATACTATGCAGTCTTGGATGGTGACCCAGCACATGTTGTTCGTTTTAAGAACACTTTCATTGCAGATTTGACAAAATGCAAAGAAGGTACCGATGTTAGATTTCTAAAGATAGCTGCAGCACTTGACCCAAGGTTTAAGAATTTCATGTTCCTTTCCAAAATCTGAGAGGGATGAGGTGTGGAACATGCTTTCAGAAGTCTTAGAAGAGCAACACTCCGATATGGAAACTACAGAACCCGAACTACCAAAGAAGAAAATCAAACATCTGCTTGTGGCCTCTGACTCTGATGTTGAAAAGGAGCATGCGTCGGTTGCACTGCTTTGGATCATTATCACCATCAAGCACAGCCAGTCATCAGCATGGATGCATGTCCTCTGGAATGATGGTTGAAGCATGAAGGGACATATGAATCTTTAGCGCATCTGGCACATAAATATTTTGCGATACTGGCTACAACAGTGCTATGCAAACATCTGTTCTCACTTTCAGGTGACGCTGGAAACAAGAAGCAGGCAGCATTATCTTCTGCAAATGTAAACGAACTTGTTTGCCTGAGTGACTGGCAGAACGAGAAGTAGGACTGAATGGACTTGTAGGCTCAAAATTTTTACTTGTTTTATTTTTGAATGCTTTTTTTTTTACATAATTCTACATTTGTAAGTTCAACTTTCATGATAAAGAGATTGCATTATAGTACTTGTATGAGGTGAATTGAAAAATACTATTTCTTTTGTTATTTACAGCACAAATATTTGTAATCAAAAATAGAACACTGTACATTTTGTGTTCTGTGTTGTAATTGAAATCAATATATTTGAAAATGTAGAAGATATCCAAAAATATGTAAATAATGGTATTCTATTTTTGTTTAACAGTGCGATTAATCACCGTGGCTCAGAACATCATAGTCTCTCTTGGACTGATGGTCAAGCAGGATGAATATGCTGAAGGGTATACAGTTCAAACCTCTGGGTGCACCTTGGACAGTGACTTCAGGTGCATCAGTCCATGGTTGTGGGTGCACTTGAATCACTTAACAATTTGTGGGTACTGGGGCTTCTCAGGAAAGACTGTTGTATATCCGCATACTGGAACTAAGTACTGGCTCTCAGTTCTTTTCTCCCTTATCTACAAGGCAAGGTTGTACAGGTACTAATGGACAATACATCAGCAACACATCAATATATCAGCAAGCTGTGGGGTGCTCACTTCACCCCCTTGTGTGCACGGGCAATAAATCTCTGGGATTGGTGTATCCGCCAGAGTGTTTATTCTGTGGCACTACATTTGGCAGAGGAGAACAATTTATTTGCAGCTCCCCTCAGCAGAGACCACTCCCAGGTGCATGAGTGGTCCCTGAAGAATCAATTGGTTCAGACCATGTTTTACAGATGGGGTTGACCAGTTGTGAACCTGTTCTCATTGACATTCCACAGAAAGTGTAATCATTTCTGTTCCAGAGCAGGGAGGGGCATTCTGTCTCTATCGATGCATTCCTGCTGCTCTGGGGGAGGAGTCCAATATACGCTTTTCTTCCCTTTCCCTTGATAAACAAGGTGATAAGGAAGATATGTTAGGAAGGGTATGGATGGTATTCATTGTCACAGCTTGGCCATGTCATCACTGGCTTACCAATTTCCTTCAGCTCTCCAGTGGAGTCTTTATGCTCCTTCTTCTGTCTCAGATCTCCAGTCCTAGAACGGGGACAGGATTTTTCACTCCAACCTGCAGTCCCTTCTTCTGATGGCGTGGATGATCAGACTTTGACTTTCTCCACTTGAGCAGTTAGGTTCTTCATCAGTGCAGGACATATTAGTTAACATTAGAAAAAGTTCCACTGGAAACTGTTACCATCTAAAGTGGTCCAGATTTCAGGCATGGATGTATAGGAAGTCTGAATCTCCTATATCAACTTCCATTTCTTGTGTTGTGGAATACTTAATATACTTACAAAATCAAGGGTTGTCTGATGCGTCGCTAAAGGTCCTTTGGAAGCCATCTTTGCCTATCTTCCTTTACTTGATGGTAGTTTGCAATGTGTTCATGTTTCAATTTAAAAGTTTATGAAAGGTTTATGAAATGCATATCATCCCTTTTAAAGACCCTTTCCCTTCTTGGGACCTCAGTTTGGGTTTGACTGCTATTGGCTGAGTGTCCATTTAATCATTTCGCGATCAAAATGGCTTTTATTATGACCATTATGTCAGCTAAGAGAGTGAATGAACTTAGTGGACTCATGGCAGAGCCCCCTTTTGATTCTTTTCACAAAGGACAAGGTAGTCCTTAGATCTGATTCTCAGCTCTTACTGACGTGGTGTCTGATTTTTCATGTTAATATGTTAATTTATAATTTATTTCCCCGAAACCACATTCAAACAAAGCTATTCAAAGCACTTTACAAAGGAGGGTGGCATCATTTTCCATTTTACAGATGGAGAAACTGAGGCATGAAGAGGCAAAGGGACTTGCCCATCAGGCCAGTGGCAGAGTGAGAATAGGACCCAGGTCTTTTGAGTCTCAATTCAGTGCTCTGTCCTCTATGCCACACTGCCTCCCAAATAACATAGCATTTTGTCAAATGATAAAGAATCACAGAATACTACTTTCTTCTTCCACTAAACAGGAAACTTTATTAGAAACAGTACTGTTGCCAAGTCCTACAATTTTCTCACGAGCATTGTAATATTTGGGGTTTATTTAGGAGTTCTGATCAACTTGATTTCTACCTTTAATCTTATGAAGTTTTGACTTTATTCAGAATGACCATTACTTTACCTAAGATCTTTTTAACTGAAAAAAAATTAGAGAAAAATATTTTGTATTTTTCAGTTTGTTTATTTTGTCCATTTG